>NC_083808.1:11586537-12056537 GCF_015708825.2 Lethenteron reissneri
TGCACCTTACAAGGACTTCAACTTTCCTGACCCGAGACGCCCACAATTCTCCATCTTTACGACCCGCTCCATCATCTCCGCCACCCCAACCCCCGTCCTCGCCCCCGCATCTTCCTTTCAGAGCAGCAGCAGCGGCAGCAGCAGCACCGAGCTCCCCCGCACCTCACCCCTCACCCTGCACTCGCCTGACTCCGCCCAATACGACCTCTGCTTCAAGGACTCCCTCGTAGGGGGCTTTAACCGCTTCCCCCCTTGACCTTCCCCAAAGAATGGATAATCCTATGCAGGTGATACACCTCCTCCACCCTACGTTGATGACTGCATCTCACCCGATTCGCACACCCAAACTGTTTCAATGCCTTCTTCTGCCATGCTGCACCCTCCTCCTCGGTCAAAATGCACTAGGGTTCACCCGTATGACTGCTAACTATCGAACAAAGGCGGTCACCGCATCACGCGCTTTCAGATGCGCTTCTGCGGCCGTCTGGAATGCTCTCCCTTCCGATATTAGGAAGCCACTGGAGCTACGCACGTTTAAATCTAGATGGAGAAACTAATTTCTTTAGAACTGCTTTTTGTGTTGTGTTTGTCGTCCTTTCACCGCACCTCCGATTACAGCGGTTGGCTACGTAGAGTGCGAAAGAAGTTAAACATTCATACATACACCCTCAATGTCTACCCCTGTACACCATTCCACCAAACACCACTCGTGCCCTGACTGCCGGCACCATAGCCCTCAGTGGGCTCTCGCAGTGCCCTCTGGTTCCTCTCTCGTTTTAGTTCATTATTGCTACAGCTCAGATCCCTCCGTCAGCTTCCAATCTAACCCCAGTAGAGCTGCCGTAACCGAGTGTTAAACTGATCCGATGACTCAACCAACTATTGGTTTGATTCATGGGTTAATCAACATAAGGACATTTGCTTAAAATGGTAATGAACAATTAACACATACAAGACTAAAACATGCATTTGTAGGCACAGTTATTTATTGTAAATGTGTGCAGGTAGTAATCAGAATGAATAATCTTCATTGAGACTGGATGAATCCAATGAGCTGTGAAACTCTTTTTCACAGATGTCCAATTGGTACTGTTAAGATAAATCTTCACAACTCACGTATACTTATGTAATTACTTTTTATTATTATTAATTATCTCATCTATACTGTAATACTGCTGGTGACTATGTGTTGGTTCTTACCGGGTCAACTGTCCCGTTTGTCCAAGCTGTTCTTCCTCACTACAATGTAAGCCTGTAACCCATGACTTACTTTGCATGTGATCAGACCACATACTTGTTACATTCTGCCCCAGTTGAAGAACACCTTTGCACTTCTACATGAAACTGGATTCGTGTTAGAAGATTTCATCCCCACCATTCATATCGGCACCTCCAAATTTCACTCCCTGACCAGCAAACACAAGTTTGCACCCATCCATTGCACCTCACCAAGTTACATAATCATAGCCCTCCACCCGTCCCCCACAATGCAATGCATGCCCCACATCCCCAAAACAAATTCACGATCACATCTTTTTTTCACACACACACACACCACTATTCGCTTCACCACACCACCTTGTTTAGTTGTTGGGTTTGTCGATTAAATTATGTAAAAAAATGTTATTCATTTACCCCCCTCTATTTAAGACTGAAACAAGAAGATTTCCCCACAACTGTGGCTGTCGCCTGATGATGCTGGTTGTAATTACCGGCGAAATGTCACGGTACTCGAATTGTAAATGTTGTGAGTTTACTCTCCATCATACAACCGGTGTGTGCTGAGCTCGTAATGCATTTGAATGTTTTGTTTAAGTGACAAACCTTACTACTTGGCTATTTCGGGTAATGGCAGGGTTTACGACACATTTATATTTACGCGATCTAACCCAAAAAAACTATATTATGGATTGTAATATTTTATTAGAAATTACCAGTAATAGTTGCTAATACCCATGTGTAATTCCATGCCACACAAGTGAAGGAAAACAAGGATTTGCAGTTGCATGCTGGGGCAGGATAAGCTCACAACTGTGTACTTACATATGTGCCAATTTGCAAACAAGTGGTGAATTCCCAAAGCCACCCAATTACATCACAACACACCAGCATGTAACGCTATTGTAATGGGGATGTTAATGAATTGTCTGCGAGCATTAGCACCCAATACTTAAAGCTGAAAATGACACACAAACAAGTAAAATTAGGAAACCATGATAACAGTAAATTAAAATTTTTACGGTTACCCATATTCAACCATAGTAATAATCTATTATTTTGTGCTTTTGCTCAGGTGTATGAAAATTGAATGAGAATGAAATCAGTGCGTTGTCGCCATGCACCATATTTTGGCACATATTACGTATAACTGCACCTCGATTTGGTACATTCGTCCACACAATCCTTGGTTCTCGTGATGATTATTGATACTGCCACCCCCATATATGTACCCCCCTTCCATGAAGCAAAGTGCCCTTAATAAAGTCCTGCTCCATCATTGATCCAAACCCCACTAAACTTATCCCTTCTTGCTAACCCCCTAGGGTCCTCCACATCACTGCCACTGTTAAAAGCCTCCATCTGCTCTGGAGCTGTCCATCTAAACCTCAAAATAGTTGCTGTCAACTTATCCTGAAAAATACATCACTGGTCCTAAAGACCCACGTTTGCAATTGTTCCTGGCAGCTTTGTATTTGGCAGGAGATGAGAGTGACCGGCAGTGACATCATCTCGTAAGTGATCTCTCCTGATATGATCTATATATATAACCTATCTGCCGTCTCATTCTCCTCAAACTCACTGCGGCCTTTGACACTGTCAGCCACTTAATCCCCCTCGTGTGCCTTCAAGACTGTGGAGGCATCTCCGGCGCTGCTGTAGCATGCTGATGCGCACATACAGGTGGGATGTGGTCCCCTTGGAGGTGCACTTGACAAAGTCACAATTCCAGATTGTGACTTTGTGAAGTGCCGTCAGTATTTTGTTGCTTCGCCACTAAACGTACGCACAGTGCCCACCTGCTCTAGCTCAGCCAGTCATTGGGGGGCTATTAATTTATAATGAAGATTCGCTCATTGGAGCCAAGACGTGAAAATTATATATATAGCGCATATTTATCGTACGTGAGTGCGGCCATAAAAGTCTAGGGGGGGGGGGGGGAAGTACACCGTATTGGAGGGCATGTGCATAGGTATGCAATTAATCCAATTAAAGTGTAGCAGAACCAATTATTCCAATTTAGAGCTCTTGCAAGCCACAACAAAACAAGGAGCAGTCAGCCCTCAAGAGTGCAGATGGCATTCATGCTGTGAAATGTCAGACAAGCCAATATACTGGGTCTGGCAAATTCCACTCTCATATATATGATGTAGTGAACAGTGGTATTCAAGGGCATATCGTTGTTGTTTATCTCATGTAAGAGCCATTGAAATTCATTATCCATCACATATTTTCAAGGGAAATATATAAAACTAAAGTTATAGCACACCATGTCTTATTTTATTTTTTACAATTTGGTGATGGGTGATGCAGTTTAAGTATTTGGCTAAGATAATAAGCGAGGTTTGGCAATAATCAACCTTTAGAGTTGTGCATTAAAGAACCAGGCTTGGTAACTTTTCTGAAATTATATCAAGAGCTCTGGTGCTAAGGTTTTTTAATAATTTTATGCAAAAAATGGCATGGTTTTTCCTCGAATATTGATAAGAAATTGCAGCTGCCATAAAACCTCTCATATCATTTTATGTTGGCTATTTTTCATTTGGGGTGAAGCAGTGGAGGAATGTTTAGCGCACAGCGCTGTAAACCCGACGTTGCTCATGTCAGTCAGAAGTGATATCTGAAATGGTCCTGTGTCTTCCTTTTACCAAACTGCACTGACCAGTGTGGTGAAGTATGGCCAAACAGGGTGACCGCCACGTCATGTCACTGCCCAGGTACCTAACAGGCCACGTTTTTCTATACAGTGGTACCCCGGAGATCAAACTTAATTAATTCCAGAAGGCCATTCGAACACCGATTTGTTCGAACACCGAATTAATTTTCCCCATAAGAATTCAAGTAAATGACATTAATTGGTTCCAGACACAAGAAATCTCTCATTATAAAACATTTTTACACGAAGTTTACAGTAATTACATGCATTACAGCATACAAAAAACAAGAAACACAATAAATAAATGGAATAAATCAATACATATATGGAATAAATTAAATAAATTAACATTGAACTTCACTTTACCTGTAGTAAAGAGAGTTGATGGCTTGAGTGGAAGCTGGTGAGGAGGAGGAGGTGGTGGTGTTATTGTTTGGAAGGGGAGTCCCCTTTGCCTGGGCAAGCGTCATGCACGCTGGCCATACACGTCTCAGCCGTACAGGTTCTTTCAAGTCGCGATTGCCCGTTCAACCTCCGAATTTCGTTCGGTTTCCGGGGCAATTTTTTTCCGCAAATATTGTTCGAACACCGATTTGTTCGAGGTCTGGTGCGTTCGATCTCCGAGGTTCTACTGTCATTCTCAGATATGATGGGCTGTCCACAGCTTTCCACTGCAGGTCAATGGACTTACAATGTACATGTATCATACTGGTAGGAACCACCTGGTTCCACCAGCCCACAGGGGATTATTGTGTTTGTCTGTCGTGCATCCAAAAATGGGAGGGGTGGGGCTGGGTGGAGAGGGGAGAGTGGGGAGGGGCTGGGTGGAGAGGGAGGGGCTGGGTGGGGAGGAGAGGGTGGGGAGAATGGGGCTGGGTGGGGAGGGAGGGGCTGGGTGGGGAAGAGAGGGTGGGGAGAGTGAAGCTGGGTGGGGAGGAGAGGGTGGGGAGGGGCTGGGTGGGGAGGGTGGGGATGGCTGGGTGGAGGGTGGGGCTGGGTGGGGAGGGGAGAGTGGGGAGGGGCTGGGTGGGGAGGGTGGGGAGGGTGGGAAGGTGGGGAGGGGCTGGGTGGGGAAGGTGGGGCTGGGTGGGGGGTGGAAGGGTGGGGCTGGGTGGGGATGGGCTGGTCACCCCGTGGTTCCCTTATAAAACTCAACGTTTAACCTACTCACGCCGGCTTGTGCCCGACCTCACATTCGGGCATATTTATGGAATCCACCACGCCACCGTTGACCCTGGTCATTGACCGAGCAACCCAACGTCACTACCAGCTCCCTCCGCAGGAATGTGTTAAGGGAGGTATGCAGTGATGTCATGATGCCACTGTGCGCACAGTCTGAGATGCACAGTACCTGTCTGAACTCTGGGGTGAACGGCCCCAGATATGCCACGATCCCAGAGCTTAGGAGTACATCGCCGACAATGTTTTGGTAGGTGTTGTGCAGCACGGTTGCCAGCTCTGCCCAGCGTTCTTTCTCCCCACCCAGGCCACTCATCAGCTTCTCCGCACGCACCAGCTTCAACCTAACTCAGATGCACCCACATCACACAGAGCATCACCACACAATGCCACACCACACGATAAGCCATTAAACGTTTAAAGTTACGTAAATTACTGTGCTGAACAATACATCTCAGTGTTGTGCAGCCCATTATCCCTGATTGGATTGAGACACTTTGGCAGAAGCTGGAGTGGACCTGCTCAGGCTGCTCTGAATGTCAGATGTGAATATAAGAGAGCAGTATCTATAGAACATTAGCTGATTCATCTCAGTTTTGTTTTTAGTTTCACCAAATATCATAGCCTCATTTGTTGCTACAAGTGTTTGGCATTTAGTTTAATTGTTCAACCATAGTGCTTTTCCTCCAAAAGAATAATAAGCATTATGCATTTTTGTACATAGCAGTGTTTTCATATTTGGGCAGCAAACATGTTATCCTTGTTTTATATGATTTTAACCAAAATAAATGTAATTCTAAAATACATTTAAATAAAAAGCGAGTGTGAACATTAATGTTGCCCATTTTCCTTTACTATTTACAAAAAAGGGTTTCTTCACAACAACAAAGAAAATAACCTCATCACTGATGATCTCCTACCCTTGCTTTGGTGAAACGTCTGGCGGACCTGATGGAAATGACATCACCGGTTTGTGCGCCAACCATTTACACTTGCCTCTCGATCTACCAGATGACGATTTCTATTTTATCTAAATATCCTTAAAAATGTAATCAGACCCGGGAAAACCTAACGCTGAGGGGAAATGAAAATCATCCGCATGCTATTAGAGACGAGTTCCATAAAATATGTAAAGAGCGCACGACAACATTCACGCCACATGACGCGGCTCAGCTGACAACGGCAGAAACATCGCCGTGGCGCCTCAACCCGAGGCGAAAATGGATACCTCTGCGCCCGTTGAAATATTTACGATTGTTTTAATTATGCATGGATTCATTTCCGGAAAGAATGTTGCTCAGTCAAAATAGCATCTGTTCAGCACGGAGAGAAAGCTCACACTTTTAGAAACAGTGGCAACTGGCAGCGTAAACACTGGCACAGCAACACTCAACAACACAAGTTGCAGATCCTTCATGTCTGCGGCCGTCAGACACATTTTTCCGAGAAAAAATTCGCACGTTATAATTTTCACACAAATGAGCTCGGGGTGTGGTATGTAAGTACATTTTACATTCTTTCTGAGTATTTATATTTATCGCTTTGGTTTAATTTGACTGAGTTCTACTCATAGATGATAACGCTTTAAAACAACTCATGGATTTGCATACAATTTTGATTTACTGCGTTATAGTTCAGATGGAGTGCTCTCGATTATAACACCAAGTAACCCAGCAGCATTCGTTCGTCTAATGATCCTGACTTATGCTGATGAGACCCAGAAGGTTGAAACCAGTCCAGAGGTCACTTGCTTAATCAAACACTGTTGGATACTATTAGTCTGGAAAGCTAAGAGGCAGATGGACGATTTATATATATATTTTGTATTTATATGTAGAGACATGGAATGGAGTTCTACATGTATATACCAATATAAAGACAAAGATACCATGTATAGCCTTGACACACTTTTCCGGTAGGTGCTGTTAAGCGAGCACCTACATACACACACGTTACTGAATGTACTTTCAAATTGTACTCACAATGCTGCGGTCAGAATGTACTTATGCAATGAGCCATTGAGATCAATTTGTACGGTCTTGATACATGCTTGGAATCGTGTGCGTGTGTGTATTAATGTATACTTTTAAATTTGTATGTCATATGCATTTTCGTTCGTGTGACCCCTGCAGCCACCAATGGTTCTGCAATCAAAGAATGAGACCTGCGCATGCTACAACGTAGGTGGACAATCCACAAGGGCAAAGGGCAAGTGTTCACCTGTCAATTTGTTCACCTGTTAATTTGCAATCTCGGCACTGTTATTCTCTGAAAGAGGCACATTCCTGTCACCACTTCATGGGTTTCAATAATGCAATTCACAAATAAAAAAGTAGTAAAAGCAGGGGTGTGAATTACGTTTAATTTCATTATCGACAGATTTGCAATTAGTGCGTGCCACGTTTGTGGGCCACAACTGCTCAGTAGAATTTGGAATGGGTCAGTTGATTAATGTTGTTTGATTAAATTGTGTACGTTCCAATTCATATGCCTCAACCGCTTCCAAACGGAGACCCAGGTTGGAGCAGCAATGTAAAAGCTAATCAATAATATAAATATTGTGAATGTTGTAATCCAATTCATATTTGTTCTATTTACATTAAGCAAAGTCATTTTAAGTCAGAGAACTTGACTCAACATCCGACAATTGTGAGTTAAATTCCAGTTGGGGCTGACTCAACGAATTGTACTTTTAAGGTTAATAACAAAATGAGCACAATTTTTATTCCATATTTTGTAAAATTAAGAGTTATATAGGCTCATGCCATTGTAATGTGCCTATTTTCACCACTTTCTCGGGGCTGCCAAAAGAGATGAGGATGTTGACTTGAGTTTTGAAGAACGCGAATGTTCAACAGATTATATAAATTAAAAGTAATTTTTTTTTGGATGTGCTCACAAGTCATAAGCTTTTAAAACCACTCTAAAGCATGGCAACACAATTCACAACCATCATCATACTTGCCTGCTAAGGCAAAGTTGCCAAAAAGTTACAAAAGCTGACATTGTGCTGAAAATATTGTTCTTGCCAACGCCGGGAATTGAACTTCTAGGACGTGAAATCCCTCGCCCCCCCCCGCCAACAATGCCGAAAGGTTCGTATGGGCACGAGGCGGAGCGTGAAGTGGCACACCATACCGCGTGAGCTGGATGCTGTCCTCCAGCTGTTGTTTGTCGGCGAGGCGAAGTGCCAGGCGGTCCTGCAGGGCACCTAGCTTGGCGCTCACCTCGCGCAGCTCCTCCCGTTTCACCTCAAGCTGCTCCATCTGCAGCGCCAACTCCGCCTCTGCCTCCACCAGGCGCGCCCTCTTGGGTGCCACAATCTGCCGCGCGACCCACACACGGGCGCAATGACCATCGAGCCAGTGAAGCGGCCTGGCATGGGTTCTCGCGTTGTTTGGCGTGGCCAGTAAGTGGTGCCGTGATGATTATTACGAGGCATTTGCACTCGCCGGACCTGCTCCAGTTTTCAATCGCTGACCCCAAGTCTTGTGTTTGGTGCTCGTATGGATGCCCACGTAGATTCTTTATTACATTAACGATAAGCTGAGAGAACTAAACTAAACTATTTTTACTTTACCAGGTAAGGCCCACTGAGCTATATAGCTCTTTTTCAGAATGTATGGATGTATGTTGAACTTCTTTCGCACCGTACGTAGTCAACCGTGCTAATCGGAGGGGCGCGGGAAGGACAACTAACGAAAAACAAAAAAATGCAGTTCAGAAGCGACCTGGCAACAAGTGAGAGCTCAACGAAGTGGCTTATCATATGGAAATGTATTCCAGCCAAATACTTTAAATGCGTGTTCCTAAATGTGGAGGGAAAAACCAGAGGACCCGGAGGAAAATCCACGTGAACACAGGGAGAACATTCAAACTCCAAATATACAGGCGTCAGGGTCGGGATCGAACCCATGACTCCTGCTTAGCAGGCAATGTATTAAATATCTCGCCACTGTGGCAAACATGTGGAAGCACCGTCCATAGAGAGTTTGGCTCACAATCTACACAGGGGGAGAGGGGGTTGATCATCTCTTTTATGGTCAATAGAATAAGTACTACTTTGTGAGAAGATAAGAACAGGTTTTTTTTAAACATTGTATTCCATTCGTAAGAAAATGCAGATTTTTTTTCTAGCGGCTCAAAGGCACAAAAATAGATAAATACTGCCCAATGCTAATTTAAAAAGGTTAATTAATTTACCCCAATATGACACGTGTTGTAAAACATAAGTATATTACCAATTTACATGGATTTCCTAAATCTGGAAAATCATCATATTTTAATCGCTGGATGCTTATAATGATGTTAAACAAGGTTGAAAAAAAACTGCTCATATCTGGTCTTAAATTAATGGGTTAGGATTAACAAAAGTGGTGCTAACTTAGTAAATGGCCTGGTGGTACAAACAATCATTTTACAGCAAAATTAGACCACAGTTGATACCATCGGGCTATAAAAAATCCCAGTAACATATGAAGACGAGAGCGGAAGGCGTAAATGTGTGCGTGTATGTGTGAGTGCACGTGCTCATACAAATGCAATGATTATTCTTTCTTGTTAAACTGTTGTGGCAAATTCTACAAAATGGGTATTTATCTATTGAGGCTGGTAAAAGGCAAGTGACAGAGTGTATAACACGCACACACAGAGACGTCTGAAGGGGCCTCAGAGCCATTTGTTGGCTCAGGGCATCTATTATGCTAAATCAGCCCCAGACGGCACCAAATTCAAATGAGATGCTGTCAACGCTGGCCCCATTGTGGCTGTCCGTGATGGAGATGGCACTGCACGGCGAGGGAAGCCGTGCACAGTGTGACCTTAACTCAACTCACAAGACCAAGGAAATATGATTAACCTACCGCACGTTCATGTTTCAAATATTTTCTTTGAAACGACTGATGATTTTACTCATTTGTAAATACATATTTGAAAGTTTAACACGTAGGCTTTCGCGACCAATATTATTAATATAAAAAAATATCTGCACAATCCTGGCGAATCACCTGATGAAGCTGGATGTAATTACCAACATGCTCAAATTGGACTGGTTGTGGCTTTGCTCTCCAACACACCGGTGTGCTGAGGTAGTAACTAAGTAGCATGGTTGTTTTTTTACATGACAAACTTTACTAATTGATGTGTCGGGTGGTGGAGGGTTAACGACACATTAATACTTACGCGATCTTATGAATTTTTTTTTATTGTGAACATATCTGAAATATATTCACGTGATACTTCAGAGGTATCTGCGAAAGCTGAGGGGGCTAATACTGCACCATGTCAGACCACTGCTGGGTTTGAATGCTGCCAGTAACCTGCAATTAAACTAGATTCATAAACGTAGTGAGTTCATGCTCGTTAAGTAATTAAGAGTGGAGTGGTGCTCCTCTCCATTGGCAACCCACAGCCAGAGGTGGGAATTCTACATTCGTATGGCTGGGGCAGTCTCTCCAAAAATACAACCAAATATTCAATGATGATGGGGAATTTTTGTAAAATAGCAGAGAAAACAGGTAGAGATGCAGCCCTGCAGTTGTTTTCTCGTGCCACTGTTAACGGAGGGGCCTCTGCAAGAGGGAGCTCTCGAGAGGATATTTGGCCTACTCTTCTACGCTTACCAGACCCATACTTTAACCCCACCACATGTTACCTGTATGTTGAACATCTTTCACACTGTACATAGCCAACCGCGCTAATCGGAGGTGTGCGGGAAGAACAACAAACTATACGCAAAAATCTTCTTGGTTCTTTCGGTAAAGTCACGTAAAAGGGAAATAATAAAATAAATAAAAATACAAATTTATTTTATTTCTTATTTTATTGTGTTTTATTTGTATTACTTTATTACTTCCCTTCTATGTGACTTTACGAAAGAACCAAGAAGATGAATCCCTGCAGTCACGAAAGCTTTAAAATCGAAATTTATACACAAAAAGTAGTTCAAGGAAATTTGTTTTCAATCCAGATTTAAAAGTGCACAGCTCCAGTAACTTCCAAATATCGGAAGGAGGAGCGTTTCAGACGTCTGCAGAAGCGCATTTTAAAGAGTGTGATCCAGTGATCGTCTTTGTTCGATGGCCAGCTTAACTGACGAGGTGTGACGTTACCCATGTACTGTATACTGCTAGACAGCCAGAGGCGAGGAATGCAAGAAACTTGCACCATTGTTTCAACTTCTACTGCCGGGAAATCGAACCGGCGACCTATGGATTTCAAGTCCAGCGAGCTGTACCTACATATGTGTATGTATTTATGTAGTGTAACGGTTAGCACGTTGCGCTATGAACCTGGTGACCCGAGTTCGATTCCCAATTACGGCCAACACCAGTGATGAGATGATAATCTGAACTGGTCATGGACCTCCCCTAGGTAGACTCAGCCTCAAATGAGTACCTGGTGCAGTGTGTAAACATCGCCACTGGGGAAACAAAAGCAGTCGGGCATGGTGCTGGCCACCCAAACCCATCGTGTGCCGTGCCGGCCTTCATAGGTGCTCGCTAACAGCACTCGCCCCAACAGTTTGTTAATGTTATTCGGGGGATCGTTGTCGTCTTCATATTGATGTTGAACCTCTTTCACACCGTACGTAGCCAACCCTGCTAATCGGAGGTGCTTGACCCTTACACCGCTGTGGCAGCGTCCCTCCTACCCCCAGTGGGTGGCGAGGCGGTGGGGAGGGGGGGAGGCTTGCTCAGCCGCAGTCGAGCGACGGCTGCTCCGAGCGAGGGGCGGCTGGCGCCCGCTCGGCTCGCTCACCTTGGCCACTTTGTCGTAGACCTCGGTGGCACGAACCCAACTGCAGAGGCCCTCGCACGCCGAAGACACATTACGGATCACGTTCGGCTGGAACTCGGGGTTGCCGATGTAGTCGCGGCGGACCTGCGCGATCACTTTCGGTGGGATGTTGTCCTTGTCGAACTCCTGCAAAGTTGGGAGGAAAAAAAATATAACCGAAGGAATATGTTGTTTATATTTTTAAAAAACGAAGTAGAAAGGAATACTAAGCTTTTCGTTGTGCCGCCCGCTCCAGTAATATCCAAATTGTGCTTTCAGAGTCATGGCACGAGCCACAGCAGGACGCAGTGAATACCCTGTGGCACAGAATGGCCTCAGGATTTAAAATAACAAAATAATTTTTGCTTCCATTGACCTCTCTATCCACACTCGGGGTGGGCACTTTTTGTATGTACCCTGCAAAGACTGTTCATCGTATGTTGATCAAACAAAAAAATGTAATGCTTATTACTTAAATATATCTAAATTAAGCTAAGCAAAAACTAAATTCAATGTTTTTTTTTTTGTTGAGTCAGTAATTGGAGTCTACTTATGCAGAAGAGGGGGTTTACCAAATGAGTTTGCAAAGCAGCACTAGGCTAATGTAGAGATGTCTTGTAACCTACATTTAATTATCTAAAATGATTTTTTGTTGTTTAAGGTTTATTTAAAACAGAAATGAATATGCGAAGGAAAACACACGTGAGGGGTCAATTATTTGGGGGGTCACAAGACATCTGGACGACCCTGTACACCACTTACAGTAATAAAATCTGGGACAGATATTAGTTTCCCGCTATCATGAGTAAATAAAAACATTTTGGAGCTGATCCTTACACAAGACCTGAAGAGACCTGAACCGTAGGCGGCATCTGCCAATGAGGCACCCCAATCAATAGGGCTGAGTGAATTATTTACAACAGGTAAATAACAAACGACATCGCAACGGGCTGAGAGACAACTCAACATTTTTAATAGAAAAGCAACTGTGAGTCTCAAGGGTAATCCTTGAGACTTGACACGTATGCGGTATCATATGTGGACACATTTGCATAATGACAGACAGAGAACAGTATTTTGTATCATTTTCCCTTCGCTTTCTTTTTCTTAAAATGCTCAGGATGACCTTGCCGGCTCGCATCACGGAGACTCTTGAGGGGCAGTTATCTACGGAGGACACACGGGTGCAGGTCTACGTTGCACACATTTATCTTTGCTGCTGTCAAGCCCTGGGCAAAAACAGTTTCTGACAAATGAAGAGGATTTAATTACTGAGCGCTACCTTCAGGGATTCCAAAAACTTCATATCTCCCAGCATTTTCTTGGACGACGGCCAGTAATCGTCCACCATCTTGCCATTTGCATCAGTCTTCTTCTCCGGTTTTATACCCTGAAATAAATAGGCAAAGCGTAAATTAAACAGGTCAGTTCTATAAATAATATCAACGTCAAAAAGTTTGTGAAAAGCAATCTATTTCCCTCAAGGAAATCACGACATTTTTTTAAAATTAAGATGGGATGATAAGGCATTGTACGGCAGAATCTTTTTTTTCTTTCGGAAATGTTCAATGAAAGCGTTCAAATGGATGCCAAAACACGTTCAGGATGCTGCTGAGCAGGACATGGCGTAGGATGCTTCTCCGTGCACTCCAAATGTCACTCCTCAACAAGCACGTGCTTAAACAGAGTCTGTGAGTCGAATGTTGAAAGGAGTACACTTATAATAGCAATTACTGCACTTTGGAATCTGGTCATGAGCATTCATTTGAACACCAAATCCTGACGTAGAAATACTACGAGGAAATTACAGCTTTAGCGCTGTGATTTGTATTTTAAATTTTCAGTTATCATTCGATAAAAAAATATAACTGTCAAAATATGCGGTATATATTAAATGAAAATAAGTAAAGTAATTATACTCAAAAGTACGTATTGATTCACCTGATTTCTGGTCACTAGACACAACCTCGAACAGGTTTTCCTAACCACTGGTCCTCGCAATTCACCACAGCACTGCAGGTCCAGGTTTATCAGTGTTATCTAAATACAAGTTAAGTGGAACACGCCTGCATATGTTTGACGATTGCTAATCACATCTGATGTGGAGAGTGCCGATTCAAAGTGGGGGCACTACCGAGATTAAATTCGACAAAGATAATGATCCCTCATAAAGCCTTAGCAGAGCATTATCGAGCACCAGGAAAGGTCTGCCAAGGCCTAAATGAAAGGGGTTTCTGTCGCTGGGCACACATACACACGATCTCTGTCTTATATGAGAGAACAAACTCTGTCACATGGGACACACACACACACTGAAGATCTCTCCTTTGTTGAGGTGCCATGCCCTGGCTTTCCAAAAGAATGTGGTACAGTATATCTGGACTCCCCCTGTTCTCTCTGTGTAGTATGGTGCCAGCCTGAGAGGGCCACGGTACGCGATGCATTGTCATCGCGGCCACCCTGTAGGCGGGTATAGCACCAGCCCTAGCGAGGCTTGGTGTTGCGCTGGGATAGCACGGGCACCACGCACTGCAGTGTAGTGCGGGCCCCCACGAGGGGGAGCGGGAGAGTGTCAGCCCAGGAACAGGGTTTCCACGGGCCATGGCACTCTGGTTGACCCCGCAGACACGTGATCTAGAGTGTCCACAGAGAAGGCCCCAGGTGGGGGGGCTAGGGGGTGAGTACGTGTCCGGGGAGAGCTCTCGAGAGGGATCGAGAGGGAGCTAGAAGGCTCCAGAAGGCGGGCGGGGCAGAGGGCGGAGCAGCCCCGACCCGTAGGGGGATATAAGGCGGGTCCCTAAGAGGGACCGGGGTCGCTGCATCTTACAAGCTGAAGCTCCACGTCCACAAGCTGAAGCTCTACATCCTGCAAGACATCAACACGTGGCCGAGGCCCCGAGTGAGAGGGCCTAACCCAGGGGTCGGCAACCAAAATAACAAGAAGAGCCATTTCTTTCCAATTCGGTACAAAATTCAGTATTTCAAGAGCCGCAATGCATCTGAGTACATACGTACATATCGTCAAGAAGCAGCCCGTAAAGAGCCGCATGCGGCTCCGGAGCCGCAGGTTGCCGACCCCTGGCCTAACCCTTCGTAGCTGTAACTCCTCAGTATAGCGTAGTTAGCTGGGTGGTCACCACCTTAGGCTGTATCTGGTGAAGGGGCAGTTACCCCTTTGTGTTAACAGGTTGATGTTACAATAAAAGTGTTGCCTCTAAAGAACAACGTCTGCGACTCAGTTGGACTCACTACATCTGTATGGGATAGTCCTGCCACCTCGCACGCTTCGGTTTTCTCCAGGTACTCCGGTTTCCTCCGACGTGCAAACTCTCATTAATTGAAACTAGATTCGAATTGGCCATGGACACCTTCATACATAGAAGACTGCAGAGCTCGGGGACAAATTTGGCGCCTGCTCACCGCCTGGCTACCTTTCCCACTTGTCCGTGTTTCCTTGCTCCTCTGGGTCGTTCTCTCTCCACGAGAGTGAGCGAATGCTGATCTGTGCATTTAAAGTTGATATTATTATAACTTTAAATCAACACGCTCTGCGCCACACGGGACGCAAACGTACACATATGCACTTAACGTCTCAATCTTAATTTGAATCAGCACTCTCGATGTCATTCAGGTGTGTTTAGCAATCTTCGGGTGCATGCAGCGTGTAATGACTTAATTTAAATTGGAACGGAGGAGATTGGTAAACATGAACAGACAGAGACCACAGTGGGTCACATGGACTGGAATTTGAGAAACTCTGATGTAGAAAAGTTAAATTGAAGTTATGTTTCTACGTACATTACTCTTTTCTAAAGCGTTCGCACAAAAGACCCACTTCTACACATAATGCACCAAAAATAACACATTAGCTACGTGCGCGAATATATTACGTGCAATACATCAGAGAGACAAAACAACCCCAGTTTGTTTAACGGACAATCTGAGAAAGTGCTGCTAGCTAAGCATCTATTTCTAGCCAGGTGCTTATTAGCGAGGGCATTGCCAGCACCACATCAGACTGCAACCGGTCAGGTGCTGACGTTTACATCTCCTACCAAGATACAGTACTCAATGTAAGGTGAGCCAACCAGGATGAGAGCTCGGCTAAGTCCAGACGGCAATTGCGAATGGTGATGTACATTGCTGATGATCATCCACTTGCTGAGGTAGGCTGTCCTGGAAATGTTGTGACTCTTCCCGCAACATCAAAAAATACAAGTGCCGGTTTCCTGTCAGCTGCATAACAATGCACCACTCAACACAATGCACTTACATGTAGTGCCATCCTCCTCTTGCGGCATTTAAGACATTAATGTCCCCGCGATAAATCCTGGTGTTTTTTTCACCACTTGGGCGCAACAGTGAGAGCAGTTTAACACGTAGGCTTTCACGACCAATATTATCCGTAATAAAGGTTTTTGGCTATAAATCGCACGATGAAGTGGATTGTAAACACCAGCAAAACGTCGTACCCAAATTGTAGATGTTGTGGGTTTACTCTCCAACACACCGGTGTGCTGAAATAGTAACGAATTCGCACGTTTCATTGACGTGCCAAACCTTACTAATTGGCTATGTAGGGTGGTGGTGGGTTTAACGACACATTAATATTTACGCGATCTAACCCCAAAAAAAAACGTATTATGGACAGTGAGAACGACCGCGTGTCGTGGGGAGGAGGTGGTGGGTGGGGGTCAAAGGCCGACCTTCAGAACGCAGATTGCGGCGAGGGTGAGACGCACTCCGGACGGCGGGTTCTGCATGGTCTTCACGAGCGTGATGTCGCTCGACTTGAGCGTGTCGAGCGCGGCGATAGCGGCGTTGAGGGCAGGCGTCGCGATGCTCAGCTTCTCCAGGCACTCATCCTGCATCACGCGCCAGCAACGCAGCCAAGGTGTGTCAGATATCTAGCAACTCGCTATATTTTTTTTTATTTCACCCAGCTAAGGCCCGCTGAGTTTTAGAGCTCTTTTTCAGAAGCGAGCTGGCTATCGCACATGAAAAAAAACCACGGGATCGCAGGGAGAACATGCAAACTCCAAATATATAGGTGTCAGGGTTCGGTATAGAACCACTGACTTCCTCCTTGGCGCCACGTGAACAAAGTGTGGCCACTGTGCCGCTAAGCCCATTTGAGCACAAACAATGATCATAAGACTAATGCAGTTTAACACGCAGTAAGTAGGCTTGCGCGACCAATATTATTCATAATAAAGGTGTTTGGGTTAGATCGCGTAAGTATAAATGTGTCGTAGCCCTCCTTCACCTGACACAGCCAGTAAGGTTTGTCACGTAAACAACGCGCCAATTAGTTTACTACTTCAGCCATACCGTTGTGTTGGAGAGTAAATCCACAACGTTTACAATTTGAGTACGACGTTTCGCTGGTAATTACATCCGCCATCATCGCTCTTTATTATGAATAATATTGGTCGCAAAACGTCGTACTCAAATTGTAAACGTTGTGGATTTACTCTCCAACATAAACGGCGGGAGAAAGGACCAGAGGTGGGACAAAGTCATTGTTATGCAAGTCCAAGTCGAGTCTGAAGTCATCAAATTCATGACTCGAGTCTGACTCGAGTCCAAGTCACATGACTCGAGTCCACACCTCAGAGGTGGGACAAAGTCATTGTTATGCAAGTCCAAGTCGAGTCTGAAGTCATCAAATTCATGACTCGAGTCTGACTCGAGTCCAAGTCACATGACTCGAGTCCACACCTCTGGAAAGGACACCTGGTCGTGATCATGGTCCTTGGTTGTAGAGAAAAGAAGGTTGTGAGTCACGCTGTTTCTACTGTGAGCTGCAGTGCAGGGTGACGGACGCATAGAGAAATACAGTGGACGAGCAAAAGTAGAGGTGGCGTATAGTGGCACAGGCAGGCAAGCTTACGGCTGACCCCGCTGCTGCTGCTGGCAATGATTAGAAGCCAGTGGAGCGAGTGGAGGGAGGCGAGAAAATATAGAATGTGACTGGGGATAAGGAAAAACGTGGCCGAGATGGTTTTGCAAACCGTTGGGAGTTTCTTGAGGTTACTCGATGAAGTTCAAATAGAGTTGCAGTAGTTGAGTGGAGATCCCACTATGCTGCCAGTGTAGGTGTTGGTGGTGATGAGTGTAAAGAACAGAGGTCCCACCCACAACGTTGAGGAGAGTCTTGTGGAGACAATATCAAATGCAATACATGGTAGTTTTGTTTTGGTTTCATTACATGGGCTTCATATGCTAACTCAAATGTAGCAAATGGACAAATACATATGACCATATTTTTTAATTGTAATACTAAGCCTATTAAAATAACTACGTGATAGGAAATTTGTATTTATACATTTTGGATTTAAATGTAACCACATCACTACATGCTCGACACAACAGTGGGCATTTATATTTTTTACAGAGCGAACGAGTCAGATATAGGCAGATGAAAAAGGGAAGGCCTTCAGCCTGAACATAAACGGGTGGCAGGGCATCGACAACACAGAAGGCAGAGGGAGAGAGTTGCAGACTACAGGGGCTTAAAAACACATTCCTGCGGGGTTGCTCGGTCAATGGCCAGGATCAATAGCGGCGTGGTGTATTCCGCAAATATGCCCGACTGTGAGGGCGGGCACAAGCCAGCGTGAGTAGGTTAAACGTTGAGTTTTATAAAGGCACCACGGGGTGACCAGCCCCTCCCCACCCAGCCCCACCCCACCCCTCCCACCCCCACCCAGCCCCTCCCCACCCTCCCCACCCAGCCCCTCCCCACCCTCCCCACCCAGCCCCACCCTCCCCAAACCAGCCCCTCCCCACCCTCCCCTCCCCACCCAGCCCCTCCCCACCCTCTCCTCTCCACCCAGCCCCACCACTCCCATTTTTGGATGCACGACGGACGGACACAATAATCCGCTGTGGGCTGGTGGAACCAGGTGGTTCCTCCCAGTAAAACAACACTTCGTATACCCAATTCATGCATGTTACATGAGCTTGAAGAATCGATAGCAATGAAATAACTGATATATCGCCCCGCTCTGAATGAAAGTCGTGCAATTCAGATTGTGGTAATGTGCTGCATAATGTGCAGTGTTTGGTCACCATCAACCAGTGCAAATAACTGTCATGTTGGCTTTCCCTGGGTTGTCGTTATGGGCCATCCATTTAGTACGTTACGCATGGAGGGGGGAAGGGGGGTTAACCCAAATGCGTAGCTTGCGTATGGGGGCTCTACTGACAATGTGCGTACGCATAGGAAACGGGGGGGGGGGGCGAAGCCTCGATAATAATTTGTCTACATTGGCCTTCAAATTAGTTAGTCCGTCGGGTGGACTATCCGTTTGCTTAAACACGTTAATATTATTAATCCTTGATCGTTTCTGCGTGGATTAAATATCGGCCGTTCTATAGGATTCGGGGGGGGGGGGGGGGTGGTGCGTCAAACGTACGTATACAGGTGCGTACCTACTCAATGGATGGCCCCTTACTCTGTTTTCATAATTTCACAATTAAACGTCAACTCAAGTTCAAGTGTCTCCTTGACCAAACACGCAAGGGGATCATGGTCATCTCCAGTGGCAGCCCTAACCCAGTGGTCGAACTTCCACAGCCCTAAATTTCTATTTAAAGCTTTCGTGACTGCAGGGATTCATCTTCTTGGTTCTTTCGGTAAAGTCACGTAGAAGGGAAGTCATAAAATAATAAAAATAAAACAGAATAAAATAAAAGCCCTTTGGTGGACATAAGTGTGCCCATAGGGTGACTGCTTTTGACATCATTTGTATATAAACCTCAGATAAAATAATTTAATTTTCATGATGGATTGCACCAATGCGACTACGGGTTGTGTACTCTTACCAACAGCACCGAAAGCACCACTCTATGAGCATGATTAGTCACGTACGGGGCGAAAGAAGTTCAACATAAATACAGACGTGTTTATGGCGCATCTATAGTTTATATAACACTTAACTCATCAGTAGCGCCACTGTGGAGAATGCAAGTAACAAAATAGATCATCAGACGCCGCCTTTATACAGCTGTCTCTTCACGTAATAAATGTTAGTACATTTATAGCAAACCTTCTGGGAGTGCATAATTTTTGCAGCATTTGTTAAAAAGAAGCACGTTCAAGTCTGGATTCAATGCACATTGCCTCATTAGCCCTGCTTGAATCAGACTTTCTTGAATCAATGCTGGTGAACTGCCAGATGCTACAGTATATTTATGCCGTTATACCTCATAGTACACAGTCATTATGCACTGCCATCGAGTATTATTGGTAAGGACAAATAAAGGCAGGATTCCATTCTGTATCTCCTCATACAAATAAAGAAAACATGTGTTTTTTCGAAAACAAGCCTGACGCAGCTAATAAGAACTTAAAGGTCGAAACTGCTCTATATATTTCTTGTTTAAACAAATGCTGATTTTAAGCTTTCGTGACTGCAGGATTCACCTGATGACGGACGCTTGTGTTGCGACCGAAACGTCGTGTTTTCTTTTAATATTTTTTCTATCTACGTGACTTTACCGAAAGAACCAGAGAGTATAAACAAATGCTGATTAATAATATTGGTCTGGACGAAAACATACTATTTACTTTGAATGGATTCTGCATATTATTAAATTGACCTTTTGATTTCGATTTAAAGCTTTCGTGACTGCAGGGATTTATCTTATTGGTTCTTTCGGTAAAGTCACGTAGAAGGGAAAGACACTGTTCTTCAGTGTCTTTCCGACAGACCTGTTCTTCACCTGAGGACGGCTGCTTGCGTTGTGGCCGAAACGTCGTGAGAATTATTTTATTGTTTTATTTTTATTATTTTATTATTTCCCTTCTACGTGACTTTACCAAAAGAACCAAGAAGATGACCTTTTGATGTTGCTTACAACTGAAATCCCGCACCAAGGGAATCGTCTCAGTGCCATTCACCAAGTTCTCTCACAGCTATTAACCCTCTAAACCACTCCAAAGTATGTCGTTGTATATGTAGTGGTGATACGCGCTGGCAGTAGGGATCGTGTGGCAGCGCGTGGTGATTGGCTGTGTCGGTGACGCGCGCTGACGGTGAGGGATCATAGGGCAGCGCGGGGTCATGGGTTATGTGGTGGTGATTGGCTGTGTGTTGGTGACGCGCGCTGACAGGGAGTGATCGTGTGGCAGCGCGGGGTGATTGGTTGTGTGGTGGTAACACGCGCTGGGAAAACGGATCGTGTGGCAGCGCGTCGTGATTGGCCGACTAGGTTGGATGCTCACATCGCGGTCCGCATAGGCTCCGTCTCCTCGGGAGCGGAGGGCTATATAAGGCGGTGCGCACGGGCGCTCGGGGAGTTGGTGACCAGTGAAGACAGAAGACGGAGAAGGCAGAGGTAGGGCCCTGAGACCCCTAGTCCCGCTGTCCTTGTAAGGGCCGGGACCCTGTGTGGCTCAGAGGCGGGACCCGGGGCCGGACGTCCGTGTGAGGGCCGGGCCACGGGACCCAGTGGTCGTGACCCATACCCAAGCTGGGGTGGGTCTGTAGGTTCCCCTGGAAGCTACGGGGCTGGAGAGCCCGTGTGTGTGTAGCCGGGTGGAACGGGTAGCGTGAGCTGTAGTGTCCACACGAGTTATTGTGGCTAAGGAAGAGCTGTAGTTGTCCACACGTGTCATTGTGCCCAAGGAAAGAGTTAATAAAGTGTGCTACCCGTCAAGTGGTCTCCCGCCGTAATTTACAATATTACATATATATCACTGCATCTTGATAATTTATTCGTATCATGAGTATGATTCTTCTTGGTTCTTTCGGTCAAGTCACGTAGAATGGAAATAATAAAATAATAAAAAATAAGTGAGAATTGTTTTATTACGTTTTATTTATTTTTATTATTTTATTATTTCCATTCTACGTGACTTTACCAAAAGAACCAAGAAGATGAATCCCTGCAGTCACGAAAGCTTTAAATCGAAAAATTTGTATGATTGTTTATACCCAGGGAAGCCTTACTGAGTCTTTTAGACTGTTCCAGGAGGCTCCTCTCGAATATGTGTAACAGAGGTGACGTTGCCACGTGTGATCCCAAGTCAGTAATTTTAAGGTCAGCAGCTTTTCGGGCATTGGGATGTTTGTAACGC
Organism: Lethenteron reissneri; assembly: GCF_015708825.2. Classification (NCBI taxonomy): domain Eukaryota; kingdom Metazoa; phylum Chordata; class Hyperoartia; order Petromyzontiformes; family Petromyzontidae; genus Lethenteron; species Lethenteron reissneri. The sequence continues at coordinate 11,608,455 of NC_083808.1, forward strand.
AATATCGGCTGTCGGAGGAAACGGGAGAGCCCGTAGGTCACCCATGCAGAACAGGGGGACAGAACACACGACTCCACGAGAAAGTGGGGGATTAAACCTGGGCCCTTCTTGCTGTGAGGCACGAGTGTTAACCACTGCACCACCCTTGCCATGGCAATCCTAAGAACATTCATTGTTTGCGCGGCACGTCCATGTCAAGTCTCGTTTACGAATACAACGAGCGAGCGATCGTGCATTTTTCAACGACGCCACGGATGATCGCGATCGCTCGACATTGATGCCATGTTGCAGCTCACTGTGTTGTGTGTAAAGTCACCGACACCACGTGAGGGAAAGGCAGAGCGGTCTCCCTGTGAGCTTCTAGAAGCAAGCAGCCAGGCTGTAGTCATGGGATAGACAACGTGGTGGATCAGTTCAGACAAAGAGCCCGTTGCGTGCCCTTTTCTTGTGTCTTCAAGTCAGTTTTTGTTTGAATTATTAATGACAAAGTGCTGAAGCAACATTGACGTTTAAAGTGGTTGCCGTTATCCTTGAATACACGGCCATTATTAAACGTGTTGTTTAATTAGCATGTGTTAATTGCAACGGCTATCATTGTTAATTATCGTTATTACCCATCACTCAATGGGTTAAAGAGATGGCGCAGTGGTTCATGCACCGTTTTACGAACCTGGCGACCTGAGTTTTAATTCCGGACTCAATTAACAGCGTTAGCAAATTACATTTTAACCGGACCTTCCCCCCGATCCCCAGTTTCACCAACCTGTACTGATGAGTGCGGTGAAGTGATGTGCAAACAAGCCCCAAACGTTCACAACATGAGGAGGATTTCTTCCAGCAGCGGTTTGAAAAAGGGCTGCGATTATTATATATCATTCCTTCAGAGCATAGCCAGCGTGTGACCCATTGCGATGGCATCCGCGTGAACTGCTCTTGGCTGCCATACGCCGGGGTCTCGATTGATTTTGTTTGATTCCACGGATCACGAGGAGGAGCGATCAAAGTGGGGACGCGGCGCCATTCACTTTGAGGGTCGCGGTCCCAATTCGAACGCCGATCGACAACTCAAGCGCCCAATTGTTATCATCGTCATTATTAATAATTATCACGGTTATTACGTATTCTTTTTTTCACCATCACCAATGCAGCATTCTATAATGTATCATGCATTTCTACGACGCCTGTTCAAGGCTTACCTGCCATTGTTGTTTTTGTGCCGTCTCTACACAAACGACACGTGGCTGTAGATACTCACGCGGCTCAAATCGCGTCCACTGCAGCAAAGATTGCCTTCTGTGTGCAAGTGTGTGTGTGTGGCAACACTCGTTCGCTGGCGATATAGATGCCTTGAGGATGGGTGCGCAAACACTGCCGGACAGCCGATTGCACACCATCATCACTTTTGAATTTAATATCACTGAGGTAATGTCCCTTGAAGGAACATTGCATAATCACAAGATGATAAATCGTGGCTCTGGCAAGCATGGCGGAGGTGGAATCACAAGTGTGTAGCATGAAGGGTAGATTTGATATCATATTTCTGCATGTCAACTCGCGTTATTGAGCAATAATGCCAAACATGAAAATGATTCCAGCTGACAGATGCATGATGTAGGGCAAACTTCATTCCACAGATCTCGGTAATGTATTAATGTGTATCCCGTGCTGTACATTGCCGTGCCTACCACTGTTCAACTCACTTCTCTTGGATCAATACATGTGAAGCCAACTGGCAAGGCTGCACTTGATGAGTGGCTAGACAACAGCGACTGCCTTACGAACTTGTCCCCTCTATAGGAATGTGGAATTTCCGCTCCTGACTCAGGACCACTAGCGGAGAAAAAAATGTAAATGATTGTCAGGTCATTGCAAAAGAGTCTTTTAAAATAATGTCTCGTATGTACACCAACAAAATCATAGCCCTTACCTTTCAAATGTATAGCACACAATGCGATACGATAACTACCAAGTAGGTTTCACAGTTCTGCTCCACGGCTCTCCGATGTGTTTTGGGGTCGTGCCGCGCGTCCTTTGGCATGATGTCCAACGTTTCGCTCCAACTTTCTGGGAGCTTCTTCAGGAACTGAGCGGAGTGGCTCATGTTCTCCCCTCGACTGTACAAAGTTGACTGCTACTCGTGGCGTTCAATGTAGGCAGCCAATGCTACACATTCGCCTTTGTCCACTTGTGCGTAGAAAGCTGATCGCTTGGGCGTATTCGATGGTACCAATGGTGACAGAACACCCGGTAATACAAGCAGAAAACGCATCAGAGCGTGATACAAGAACCACACAAACAGCTACTCCACACTTTTAATGTGCGCGTGGAAGTCACAGCAATCGTCTGACGGTGGGCCCGTGCCTCGAAACTGATCATAACTCTCCGACAGTGCTCGCAGCGTTGAGAGTTCTGCACGACGCGTCCTAAGTCGTCAAGTCGCAGGGGCAATCTTTAACAAATTTCAGCAACGTTGATGTTTGTCATTTACAAAAGAATTTGTCACACAAAGCTGTTTCGCGGCGACAGAAAGTGCGTGACCATCTGTGACATACACAGAAAGCCCTCCACTGCGATGATATTATTCCATAGCAATGGGAGGTTGCTCTCTCTGCTCTGCTGTGCTCATTGTTTAGAACTCTCTGCTTCTGGCCATCCACACCCCCTTGTACCTCTCACCAAAGTTAAGTCTGGACTGGAGCCTGATTTCTCTGCATGTCACTGACCATTCAGCCCAAAATTGTCTTCTCACCTTGAATGTGGTTTGGCCTTCATTCCGTCGTGGTCCTACACCAGGGGTCTGCAACTTGCAGCTCTGGAGCAGCATGCTGCTCTTTAAGGAACTGCTCCGTGTCGTTATTTTATTAAGGACCACCGTCCTTAATAAATATTGAGTTTTTTCCCCACCGAATTCGAAAAAAATGTTCCTTCTTGTTATTTTGGTTGCCTATCCCCTGCCCTCGACCCTCCACTGTTCACCGAGTCAAAAAACGCCACCCCCTTCCACACCGCGCCCACCTGCACAGCCCTGATAACGCAGCCCCCATCGCATTGCCCCTTCATCACACGGAGTTGAAATCAGGTGCAGATTGTTTTACAGTGCCGAGTTGAACTGCCAATCGCATTGTTACGAGCACCTTACTTTCACGCATTGTTGTTCCAGTTTGAGTTACACCCGGTGCGGCCACCTGGATTCAAACCCGGGTGGTCGGCAGTGCGAGGTCAATGCTTTGACCTCTGAGCCACCAGAGCCGCCGTTCGGTCACCTCGGTTGTGATAGAAGAGTTCCATTCACTCGCACGACCACGGTGTCCCAGGAATCCTACAGCTGTAATATATTTGCAGCGCCTGTCGCATAGGAGCATAATTCACAGGTTAACCTTCAATGACCCTCGTATATTATCAATTTAAAAACGGCTACCATTTAAATTTGACAGCGTGGGTTTCACACATCCAAGGGCGACGCTCTACAGACGAGTGCTGCCTAACGTGGTTGCTTAGCGAGTGACATCCCTGACGGCGGCATTCCCCGCAGCAACGAGCGAATTTATTGGCGCGACGCATTGCAGCGCTGGGGTAATTGGGATTACACCAGCAGAGACGACAGCTACAGAGATGACAAATACAACAAATTGGTTACATATTCAAACCTGTAACAGCCTACGTGGAATTTAGGTAAAATGCATGACACTGCGCACGTGTCTCGTGGAAGGGATTTTGTTGTCTCACACACACATCCCTATTTATTTTAATGCAGAACATAACGCCTCACTACTCTGAATTGATTCTCTGCTTTGTGATAAAGGGTGTATAATCAGGTAGTTACACTGCATCAAAGAGTAGTGTACGGGGAAACACATGTAGTTTAGTAAAAACTTATTTAATGATCTAGCTGCAGTGAGTAAATAATTTAAGTTGTGGCTAAACACAGTAGATTGACAGTGGGCTGTAATAATGAACAGCACTTTGTCAATAAACTGTTGAGTGATGCAGTGTAACTGCCTGGCCATGAAGGTTGTTTCACCATACTTCACCATGCTAGCCAGTGCAGCTGGCTGAATGGGGAGCCCAGGACCACTTCATAACGTACTCGCCATGGCGATCACTGCTCTTCCACTCCGCCACCCCTTTTTAAAAGCCTCACCTCTTCTCCATTGACAATTCCCTTCTCTCTTCCCTCCCCTTGCCCCTCCACTCCTTCCCTGCCCTTTCGTGACCCCCTAAGTGCCCTCTGTTAGCGGTCACTCATTCCCCAGCCGTTGCACTGCTAAATTTTGTTTGCGCTTTTAAAACTATGCTAAAACGCCTTGAGCTAAGGCACTCTATGAATATAAAAGAAGGTTTCTCACATTGTAAAGGTGGCAAACGTACAGCCCTCCGAATTGCTTGCTCATGACACTGCTTGTTAAAGGGTCTCCATCAGAGGGAGCTCTAGAGGACCCCTCCGGAGGGTAATTTGGTCTACTCTTCTACGGTGGCCAGACGTCTTGGAAAAATTTAGTTTACCCACGTGCGACTGCCGATCGACTAACTGCGGTGCATATATACTCCTGGGTGGAGAGATGACCCAGAATGCCATTGCCAGACATCTCAATGACATGAATTATTGTTTCCGTTGCCATGCAGGGAGATTAAACCAGCTAAACGTTACACCACAGCAGGATTCCATTTGCATTGTATGGCTTTCAAAATGCAAATCGGATGCAGTAACAACATTCAGTCACTGTTCAATCCCCCAGTAAACTTTAAAAGATCATTGAAAAGGACTACCTGGCGGTGAGCCCCATTGAAAAGGCCTGTCACTAAAGGTATGTGTGCATGGCTGACACTTTGTATGGACAGCTTGGTAAAGTTACGTATTCAGAATAGAACGAGCGATTCAAATATTTATTTATTAATAACTATACGAAATCTAAATAACTAGCAATACTCGTGTCTCTTTTATCAACAACATTTTAAAACGTGGAATTTAGGTTAGGTCTACTTCCCACAAGGTCATCTGTCCAAGCACATTTTGGACTGATTTCCACCTTTTTTCGATTTAAAGCTTTCATGACTGCAGGGATTCATATTCTTGTTTTTTTCGGTAAAGTCACGTCGAAGGGAAATAATAAAATAATAAAAATCAAACAATAAAATCCTCACGACATTTCGGTTGCAACACAAGCAATCATCATCAGGTGTGAAAACCACCTGATGTGTTGCAATCGAAACGTCGTGAGAATTTGATAGTTGTATTTTGATTATTTTATTATTTCCCTTCTACGTGACTTTACCGAAAAAACCAAGAATATGATTTCCACCTTTTCAGTCTCATCAGCAGGGTGCAGCCAATTATAAACGCATGCTGCTGATTGTGTGGTATCAGAGCCCTCCATGAATACCGTGAGCTAGCTCAGTACAGAACAGCACATCTGGTCTCATGTCATATTTATAGAGCGCCTTAGCTCAATGCGCATTACATCGTTTAAAAAGCAGTTACAAAATAGAGCGATTTAGATGGTAGGGGCGTGCAAGTGAAGTATTGGAATTGACGGCAGGAACTTCTTGACGGGAACACACTTTTATTAAATCTTTACGTGTCAGAATACAACGTGTGGTCTCCCTTCTTCCGACTTCACACTCCACTAATCTCGTGTAAACTCTAGGCCTCTGGCTACACACGATACACTTCACTCGTGTAGACCCTATGCCTCTGGCTACACAATACACTCGACTCGTGTAGACCCTATGTCCCTGGCTACACACAATGCATTCGGCTCGTGTAGACCTTATGCCTATGGCTACACACACTACACTCGCCTCTGGGTTACACAGAGTCCCGGTCCCGTTAGGACAGCGGGACTAGGTACCGCAGGGCCCTAGGTCTTCATCCCCGTCTTCATTCTTCGCTGGTTACACACTGCCCTTACGCCTGTGTGCATCCCCTTTTATAGCCCCTGCTCACGAGAGACGGAGCTGATGCGGACGTCGACGTGAGCATCGTTCCTTAGTGAACCAATCACGACGCACTCTCTCTACGATCCGTTTTCCCCAGCGCGTGTTAACACTACTCCACCAATCACACCGCGCTGCCACCCGGTCACTCCCTCTCAGCGCGTCACCGGCCCACAGCCAATCATTACCCCGTAACCCACGACCCCGCGCTGACCCCTGATCCTCCACCGTCAGCGCGCGTCACCACATACACAGCCAATCATTACTCGCTGGCATACGATCCCTAATCCCAGCGCGTATCACCTCTACACAAGGGCCGAGGAATGAGCGACCATAACAGAGGGCACAATGGGGGTCACGAAAGGGCTATAGGGGCGGGGGGATGAGAAGGAGTGGAGGGGCGATGGGAGGTAAGAGGAAGGGGATGGGCAGTCGAGAAGAGGTGAGGCTTTGAGAAAGGAATGGAAGGAGGTTAAAGAGGCGGACTGCTTCATGTGCAGGGGAAGTTGATTCCAGTGGAGGGGTGCAAGGAGGGAGAATGATCGAAAACGGGAAAGGGCACAGGGAGAAGGAGGGACAGAGAGAAAGAAGATTGGGAACAATGAGGACAAGGAGGGGAGATAGAAGGAGGTGAGAGAGGCAAGATGAGGTGGGGCAAGGCCATGGAGATATTTAAAGACGATTGTACAAAATTATACAAACTTAGTATGTATGCACTATCTTGGCATGTTGCCAGTAATAAAACAATAAATAATGAGACCAGGATCTGTTTATTTGATTACAAATTAATATTTGATATATCGGACAAAATGCCTTACTTTTTTGGATATACAGTATCATATTCTGCAAAATGGGGTTATCGATACGAACATCAACATTGGCTTCTCACCAGGTTTTGCAACCTCAGAAGGTAGTGCCTATTTTACTGACCTCAAAGGGATGATGGGCTAAGTTAAATCTGGCTGGGACAAGAACTCATACTACCATAATTTGGAGCCAGCTTGCCCTGCCAACTAAACTCAATTTAGCACAGTTGCTCTTATAACCACCCTCCATCTGTCATGAGCACCGCTGGATTATGTAATCGGGCATGCATGAAAGGTGCTAAGCTGAATCTTTACACATTGTCGATGACTGTATGAATTATGCTCAGTGATTTAGTAAATGTTTTGTTGTTACACATTCTGCATGTCTGAATAAACTCAAAACTAGCATTTGAAGTAAATTATCAATCCACATGTCGCTCGTTCAATCACTCTATGCAGCAGTCGAGGCGATGAGACACGTTTCTTGATTATCCCATGCGACTCTGCACTCAGCACCATTGATTGGTGAACCAAAGGCAATCCGCAGGTTGAATGTGGTGGGGTAAAGCGTGGGAAATCCCACCTCTTACGAAATTCATGGCTTGCGTGGGATAGTAGGACAAAATGCACTCATGAGGGGCTCTCTAGAGCTCCCTCTCGTGCATGCCCTTCCACCACCAGCGGGGTGTGTAAGATATTGCAGGCTGTATCTTTACCTGAACATCGTTAGAAAGTCAAAATCATTATTCATAAGAGAGCTTGGTTTATATGACTTACCAAATGTGTAATGACGACTTGACACACTTTCTTGAGATGGTTTATTTTTTTATTTAAAGCTTTCGTGACTGCACGGATTCATATTATTGGTTCTTTCGGTAAAGTCACGTAGAAGGGAAATAATAAAATAAAATTTAAACAATACAATTCTCACGACGTTTCGACTGCAACACAAGCAATCATCATCAGGTGTGATTGCTTGTGTTGCAGTCAAAACGTCGTGAGAATTTTATTGTTTTATATATTTCCCTTCTACGTGACTTAACCGAAAAAACCAAGAATATGGTTTATTTTATTAAGGAGCCACGTGCTCACACTTGAACAGGCTGAGACCCCACTGCAATGGCCCTGAGTCTCCCGCTCATCTCCCTTATATACGGTCTGAGGCCACGCCCCCATTCCCAAACCTTCTCGCTGGTTCTAGACCGCTCGCTATAACAGAAAACTCCACTGTCCTCTTCCGTTACCTGGCCACGCTCCTATTCTCGATCATTCCCGTAGCCACCAGTCCCTTCGTACTGCAAGCTGACTCCCCTGTCACTACCTTCCGTGGCCACTAGTCCATTTGGACTGCAGGCTGACTCCCCTGTCATTACCTCCCGTGGCCACTAGTCCACTCACACTACAGGCTGACTCCCCTGTCATTACCTCCCGTGGCCATTAGTCCATTCGCACTGCAAGCTGACTCCCCTGTCATTATCTCCCATGGCCACTAGTCCACTCAGACCGTAGGTTGACTTTACTGTCATTACAAATGCAACCAAATATAAATAAAACAACTCAATGTAAGCACTTAAACGAAGCCATTAAAAATTGTGATTTGGAATCAATGAGTAGATCAGTAAAACATGGTGAGACATTTCATGTACCCTGGGACAGCCTTCAAAAATACATTTTTCAACTGAGAGCAAAATCAAACATTCAATGTCATGCTGCAGAGGTTAAAGTCCTGATGATCGAACAGAAAGCATTGAAAAAGTGCGAGAATGCAACTATAATAAAATAACCACGACAGGTATGTACACTGCATGGAAAATTCCATGAGCAAAAAGTTTCCTCTGTGATATTTGTGTCACGCAACTGGTACAAAATTGTCTACTTCTGTGAACCACATCACAGTACGAGTCCACAGCAGGAAGCACAAAGTGTACCGTGTTGCTAAAGTGTGAGAACTGAACAATTGCCTCCATCTAAACGGTCTCCCTGGCAAGAACAGTAACCACCATTTGGTTATCCTGCTGTGGAAAATAAAAATTTGAAAATATAACCAAAACGCCAGTTTATATTAATGTGCATGGGGAGAAAAGCTTGTAAGGTTTCTGTTACACGAGTTTGATTATATCGTGTGAGATTGTGTTTTGATGGAAAATATAAAGGTGCAGCCCTGCAATTGCTTGTTTGCGCCACTGTTGGCAGAAGGGCCGCCGCTGGGGGAGCTCAAGGCATCAATTTTAAAGGGTGTTTTGGCCTCCTCTTCCACGCTGGCCAGCCAACTTGGAAGAGGTGGGAGGCCCCATAATTGACCTCATCACACGAGATCTGCTGATTGACTAACTGTGGTGGTCCCGTTAGTAAACTAAACTAAATTATACGATTAATCTAAACTTATTTTATTTGACCAAGTAAGGCTCTTTTTCAGAAGTGACCTGGCTACAAATATTAGCTCAATGAAGTGTATTATCACGTGAAAATGCATTGCAGCCAAATACTCTGAATGGAATGTTATCTACGCGACCACGGGGAGAACATGCAAACTCCAAAGAATCAGGGTCGGGATCAAACCCACAACCTCCTGCATACCAGGCGAGGGAGATAACATCTCGCCACCGTGGCGCCCAGGTCTGAAGGGTGTACTGCAGGGTGGACAGAGGCGGGGGGGGGATTTAAGAAAATTGCCCAATTGTTTCAACTACCTAGCAAGAGATCCAATGGTGTGATAACTATCACACTACGGCAGCCTCCCATGTCTTGATGACCTCACGAAAAAATATTCAACAGTCGGTGATTGAACTTGATTAGCAGGAGGACCAAGTGGTCACGTGAACCATGGATTATGATGTCTAATATAAATTTAATGATTCACCCCCTTGGTGATTCGATGAATTCTCAGAATTGGATTCAAGAATCGATTCGTATTTTTTTTATTACAATGAATGAAGAATATTCTTGGTTCTTTCGGTAAAGTCACGTAGAAGGGAAATAATAAAAGAATAAAAATATAAAACAATAAAAAATTCTCACGACGTTTCGACTGCAACACAAGCAATCATCATCAGGTGTGAAATCCACAGCATACACACCTGATTTCACACCTGATGATGATTGCTTGTGTTGCAGTCGAAACGTCGTGAGAATTTTTTATTGTTTTTATTTTTATCATTTTATTATTTCCCTCCTACGTGACTTTACCGAAAGAACCAAGACTATGAATCCCTGCAGTCACGAAAGCTTTAAATAAAAAAATGAATGAAGCCTCAAATGTATGCATGGTGAACTCATTACGAAGCCAACTGTGCTTATCGGAGGTGCAGCCGAGTGTCATCGCCCTCACCTTGATGGCCTTAGCGGCCTGTGCTGCCGCATTGGCCGTAGCCTCCTCGGACTCCACGACCGCCTTGGCAGCTTCCACCTCCAGAGTCTCATCGGCAATGATGTTGACCAGCTCCTCCGTCTCCTTGCTCCTCTCAATCAGCTGCGGTTCCAGCTCTGTGAGCTCCTGCTTCATCAGTGCGATCTGCAAATGCCCAGAGAAGTATCGAGTTAATAATTCTAGATTTGAAGCTTTTGTGACTGCAAGGATTCATATTCTTAGGTTTTTTTCGGTAAAGTCACGTTGCCTCTGAAACGTCGTGATTTTTATTTTATTTTTATTTTACTTTATTAATTTAAATTTTTTACCTACGTGACTTTACCGAAAAAACCTAAGAATAAGAATATCGAGTTAATACTAGAGCCGTGCAGTTACTGGAAGAAGAAAAAAGTCTAGGAAAAAATGTATGACTGGTCCAGGCCTGCAATGAGATGGAGGCCACCGAGAAGAATATAAAACATTTTACTTGTGATAGTGCATTGGCAGTGTTGCACAAAAGCAGATGAGATTGGCCCTTCTTCTTTGGCATGAAGTAGGCTTATTGCCCAAAATGTTACTGATTACAAATATATAGGTTTCCTTTTGTGGCAGTGTTCTTGATGAAGGTGTTGAGGTTTTCAAGAGAACATTAGGTTGCTACATTTTAAAGGGATTAACTGGTTGGTACCCCATCAGTGCTTGTCTTACAATCAAATTCCCCATAAGAGAATGATTGAGCCCATCAAGCGATGGATGATGAATACAAAATAGTCCCTCTTAATGGGAGGTCAATGGCAGTTGTCCTCTGGGTAGACTGGTCACTGCCATAAGAATGTGGAATTGCCTTCACTTGCTCAGGACCACCAATAGAAATGAGCGATATCTAATGCTTGTTTGAGCAGAGACATTTTTGGGGTTTAGAAATCAGAAGATACCCAAGCAGAACTGAAGTGGTATGTATGATGTTGTGGTTGACGTTTCAATATTCAACAATAAACAAGGTTATGCTTATGCACTAGAACTTAATGGTCCCGGGTTGCTATTCAATAAATAAAATGGACATTTATCCCAGTTACTCTGCATAAATCTCACTGCAGATCACTAAGACCTCTCTGCTGTCAAGAATGAATTCCACAAAGTTAATTTATAATGTAAATTATCCCCATGGGTTGTATATTATGATGAAATATGCGTGCAATGCAGGAGGTATATTTAGCGTATTTTGCAAGCAACTGCCAACAATGTGACTGACGGATGAAAAAAGTATTGAAATTAGATATTGTTTAAAAACAACGACAATGAAAAAAATAGCTTTCAGGCATGCAATGATGCCCTGCCCCTCGTGATATGATGAACTGCCACAATTTGACGTTGCTATTCAATTCAAGGATTGATCTATTTTTTTGTTCTTTGTGGTAAATGTAACACCTCGAATGACTGCGGGGGGTAGTTTCGTTAAGCCACCACAGTGCAAACAACGTATCATCATGAGCCATTGTCGATGCACTGCTGGATTGAGAGCCTCCCCCACATTCCAGCACTGCGACGATCAAATAAACCCGGGACTCCCACGGACAGATCTCATCGCTTCACATCCACGGTGATCCTCCTCTTGGAAATGTTTTCGAAAATATATGTTTATATATATTTTTAGCAGATAAGAACCACTGAGATATATACATAAAACCTTGGATTGCGAGCATAATTCGTTCTGGAAACTTGCTTGTAATCCAAAGCATTCGTATATCAAAAAACTCGTATATCAGTTGTAATCACGTGACGCTCGGCAGACAAAGCATATACGTACTACTCGTATTGCAAGACCTCGCTCGTTTATCAAATTAATAATTATTTAAAAATTTTGCTCGTCTTGCAAAACACTCGCAGACCAAGTTACTCGCAATCCAAGGTTTTACTGTAGCTCTTTTTTTGGAAGTGACCTGGCCACAAATTATCATTCGACAATGTGGCTTATCACGTGGAAATTTATAGCAGTCAGATACTCTAAACACATCTTTCTAAATGTGGAGGGAAATATGTAAAAACAAAAATGTGTCGTCACACACTACAGGTCGATATGTATTTGACCTGAAAACTATCGAAATATTCAGTTCTTGGGGATTGTTGACATAGTGATTTGGGTGCCTCGTTTGATTCCGGGCCACAGCTGATATCAGTGACGAGCGATATCGGAATCCTTCCTGCCCTCCCCCATTTCACCGACCCGCATTGACCAGCATGGTGAAGTATGGTCTGAAACCTCTGTGAGTGACATCGTGTGGAATGACCTTCAACCACTGGTGGAGTGAGAATGGCTGGAATTTGCACGTAGCTTCAGTTGCATGTTTGTTTTCATACGCAATTTAAAATGTAGTTTAACGGTGATGAAGACGACTATATCATCCACTCGAACTATATTTTACCCAAATTTAATTTTCACTGCTGCAGATTTATTTTACAGTTGCTCTGCCCCTTGCCATTGCACGAAGTATATTGTTCCACTCGTTAAGTAATTCATAACATTTCAGTTCTACGTCAACAGGTAAGTCCATCATGCACTTTTGTTTTTTTAATTTTGCATAAATTCTGCACCCCCATGACCAGCTCAGTGTTTTCCTCTTCAATGCATCCGTCTCAATGGTTATAAATAAGTAAGATGATTGCGATGGTCTTGCAACTCTTTGATGGTGGCAAGATCTCTCTTGAGACTTAAAACCACGTTCAGGGAAGACTAATTGTGCTTCGGTATATGTGAGAGCGGTTTGATTGTTTACACCAAGTTTAACGGTGATTGGCAAAGTCATCAGTGAAAATAAGTTCACCGATCAATAGCTAGAAGCAAGGCATTGATTCCTACTTCAGTGTTATTAACCGTGAAAGGATTATTCAGTTGTAGGCTCCATACAAGCTTGTCTAACACACAGCGGCAGGCCAGTAGAAATAATATTGTCCTAAAGATTTCGTGAATATATTTAATTTCATAACTTAAGCAATTGTCTTTGTCTTCTTTTCTTCTTTTTTTTCTTATATATAAAAGTCTCCGCGCGTTCGCGCTTGCGGGGGATTTGGCTCTTGGACGGTGGGCTATATGTAGAAAAAAAAATGACAGGCGGCACGCCCTAAGCCCTGCGGTGGGAATAGGCTATTTCATTTTCCCATCCCTAAACTTTAAAGTTGTTTAATTAACACATTTGTGCCGTTTCTATTATTAATATTTACTTACATCGACCGTACCAACTGACGCCCATTGCGTGGGGGGGGCGGACCCTGCCAAGGGGGACATTTCCTTTTACGCGTTTAACAGCCAATACATACACACATCACGCTGCGGATATTTCTTCACAGTGTAATGTCCTCTTCGCCCCCCCCCCCCCAACACGATGTGTCCAGTTTATACTACAGAAGACTCCCTAGCTAATAATATTTCACTGCTTACATACCATTATTCTTGCACGGGCGTGGGATGCTGGGGGGGGGGGGGGGTAGCGGCCCAGCCCCTAGCCTGGCAATGTGCCAACTCCGCCGCCTCGCCAATGTAGGCCAGGAGGGCGGCTATGCATGGCACAAGGCCTCAACACGCCTATGGTAAGTACACATTTTCAAGCTTCTTGCACTAACAAATCAAGTCCAATGTTTTCTATTATTAAACACATTAGTTGACAAACATTACAATAATTATGTTTGTGTGCACAAAACTCTTTATTTTTAAGTTGCTAAATTTTCCCTTTTTTTGCTGCGCTTTTATGACGCTGCTACGGTCTGCCAGTCTGTGATGTTGCCATGTACGTCCATGTGTATGTGTGTGTCAGTCCATATGTGTGTGTTAGTCCACGTGTGTGTGTTAGTCCACATGTGTGTGTCAGTCCATATGTGTGTGTGTTAGTCCACATGTGTGTGTTAGTCCACATGTGTATGTAAGTCTATACATGTGTGTGTCACTCGATGTGTGTGTGTAAGCCAATGTGTTTGTGTGAGTCCATATGTGTGTGTTCATCCATGTCTGTGTATCTCAAGTAGATGTCTGTGTGTCACATGTGTATGTGTGTAGGGCTGTGTGTGTGTCAGTCTATCTATGTGTGTTTAAGTCAATGTGTGTGTGTGTCTTAGTCCATATGTGTGTGAGTAAGTACATATGTGTGTTTACGTCAATGTGTGTGTGAGTCCACGTATGTCTGTGTGTGAGTCGCTGTATGTGTGTACGTCTATATATGTGTGTGTAACTCCATCTGTGTATATCTCAAGTGGATGTCTGTGTGACAGTCTATATGTGTGTGTACGCCAATGTGTGTGTCACTCTATGTATGTATGTGTGTGAGTCGCTGTATGTGTGTACGTCCATATGTGTGTAACTCCATGTGTGTGTATCTCAAGTGGATGTCTATGTGTGTGTCAGTCCATATGTGTGTGTGTTAGTCCACATGTGTGTGTTAGTCCACATGTGTATGTAAGTCTATACATGTGTGTGTCACTCGATGTGTGTGTGTAAGCCAATGTGTTTGTGTGAGTCCATATGTGTGTGTTCATCCATGTCTGTGTATCTCAAGTAGATGTCTGTGTGTCACATGTGTATGTGTGTAGGGCTGTGTGTGTGTCAGTCTATCTATGTGTGTCTAAGTCAATGTGTGTGTGTGTGTCTTAGTCCATATGTGTGTGAGTAAGTACATATGTGTGTTTACGTCAATGTGTGTGTGAGTCCACGTATGTCTGTGTGTGAGTCGCTGTATGTGTGTACGTCTATATATGTGTGTGTAACTCCATCTGTGTATATCTCAAGTGGATGTCTGTGTGACAGTCTATATGTGTGTGTACGCCAATGTGTGTGTCACTCTATGTATGTATGTGTGTGAGTCGCTGTATGTGTGTACGTCCATATGTGTGTAACTCCATGTGTGTGTATCTCAAGTGGATGTCTATGTGTGTGTCAGTCCATATGTGTGTGTGTGTCTGAGTCCATGTGCGTGTGTGTTAGTTGCTGTGTGTGCATGCCTCCATGTTAGTCAGTGTAAGTCCATTTCTTTGCGTGTCTGTAGGCCCATGTATGCGTCTTAGTCCATGTGTAGTGGCGGTGCGCGCCGACAAGGTGGGGGCGTGGGTGTGCGCGCGCCGGGCGTGGCTACATCGAGTGTGGGGCGTGTTGACGCACACTGACAGTGATGGATCACGGGGCGGCGCTGGGTGCGTGGTTGTGCACGCAGACACGATATGGGAAAGAGGATCGTAGAGAGAGCGCTGGGTGATTGGTCAACTTGGGTGGGTGCTCTCAGCGACGTCCGCATGGAGGACTATAAAGGGGGACGCGCGAGAGCACTCGGGGAGTTATTACCAGCTGAAGATCGAAGACGGAGTTGAAGAGATAGGGCCCTGAGACCCCTAGCCCCGCTGTCCTTGTAAGGGCCGGGACCCTGTGCGGCTCAGAGGCGAGGCTGTGGGACCCGGGGCCTGGGGTCCGTGTGGAACCAGGTTGTGGGACTCAGAGTCGAGACTAATAACCCAGCCGGGTGTGTTCCAAGAAGCTACGGGGCGTGAGAGCCCGTGTGGGTATAGCTCAGGGGAACCTCGTGGGTTATGTGGCAGTTGCCACCCGTGTAACAGTTTGGTGTTAATAAAAAGGTGTGCTACCCGTCAAAGTCGTCTCCCGCCCAGTGACTACTTTACAACTGGCGTCAGAAGTAAACCTGTCTTCACAAACGATGGATACCAGGAAGACTACCCGAACCCACGACCGAGATCGGGGAGACGACGACGTACCGGAGCCACAAGCATCGGGAGGCGAGGAAGATGAGACGCCACCGATGCAGCACCGCGCGGCGATGGACGACGCTCCGCTCGCCTCAAACACCGGCCTTCAGGAAGCACACTCCCGCCTGGCGGAGTTGTTGCTCGCCGCCGCTTCGATTTTGTCCGAAATCACGGCTTCAGGAGCCGGGACGGCGACTACAAGGGTGGAGGAGGGAGTGCGGCCGCCAGGATCCCGCCAGAACGCGCTTCGCGCCAAACGTTTTGAAATTGGCGCCATTTTCGAGGGTCCACCTGCAATTGGCGGGAAGCGTGGACACCACGTGTTCGGGGACATCCACTCCACACAGCCCGCGTCATTGGCGCGCGACGAGACTCTCCACCATGCGCCTGCCGACGGAGCCGACATTTTCATTGACTACAGCGGTGCGCGGGAAAAGCATTCATCGGGCGACGACGACCAGGTCCTCCAACAGAGACTGCCCGCGCTCACGGCGTTCAAGGCCGACGGGGGCGACTGGGGGGCCTTCCAACGAAGGTTCCTCGCGCATCAGGAGATGTCGGGGTGGTCCGACACCACTGCCCTACGCGCACTGCCGGCGATGCTCGACGACGACGCACTTGCGGCCTTCACATCCGCCCCAAGGTCGTCCCGCTCTACGCTCCAGGCCGCGCTACATCTCATGGCTAAGGTGTTCGGACCGCCCTCGACCTGTCGCCACCAATTTTACGAACGACGTAAGGTTGATGGAGAAACTACACTCGCCTATCGCACATCGCTGCTCGCCCTGGCGGACGCCGCCTTTCCACGCATGGACAAGGAGGGGAAGGACGCCATGGTGACGGAGCAGCTGCTGGCGTTGGCACACGGGCTGGGAGTGCCCATAAATACGGCCGACGAGATGGACATCTGCTCCTTGGGGGTGGCGACAAGTATTCACGCACACGAGGTCCTCAAGCGAAAGCGGCCGGTGATCTGTGCATCGGCGGGGATCGCGACACCAGCCGCGATGGGCGCCGAGCCTCAGACTGCGACGGTTCGGGAGGAGGCCTTCACCGTCTCAAGACCGGGGGAGTGGAGATCGGGGGGTCGTTCGCCCGTACGATCCCGCAAGCTGGAGCAACCGAAACCTACGACAGCCATGGTCTTGTGTTACAACTGCGGCCTCCGGGGTCACGTCGCGTCCGGGTGCCGGGCTCCGCGTCAGCGCGCCTCGGGACCACGTCCGGACGACGACCAAGGCCCCAAGTCGTCCCAGCAAACCCCGGCAAGTCGCGGCACCCCACACGCTCGGTCCACATACACGGCACACACGGGTCGCCGCTTCGCGGTGGGGGGACCGCGTATGGGTACCGGGGATTCGGTTCGGCGAGGGGGGTTCGTACACGGGCCGGGGGCAGTCGAATGGTCAGAGTTGGCCCACAGGATAGTGGCTGCGTCGGCCGGGTCGTCCGTAGTAACGGGGTTTATTGACGGGGTCGAGGTCCGGGTGCTGGTGGACACGGGTGCGTCGGCCACCATCATTTCGGACCTTATTTATAACATCCTTCCCGTCCAATGCCGACCCCTTCTCCCGGTGGACGTACCGTTTTACGCGGCGAACGGAGGATCCTTGGGAATAATCGGACAGATTCGGGCCACTATTTGTATTGGTGATATCAAATTTGCGGGTCCCATTTTTGTGTCATCGTCTCTGGCGGTTCCTTGTTTACTGGGCACGGACTTTTTGGCTAAAATGCCCATTAAAATTCTCATTGATCAAGCCTGCATTGAACTTCCGTCGGGTCGGCGGGTTGCATTTTTAACGAGTCCTACCAAAATACGCACGGTTTGTGCAACGGTTCAGGCGCTGGCAACTCAGACTGTGCGGGTGCCCCCGGGATCGCAAATGTTGGTACCCCTGCGGTTGCGAAAACCCCTGGGGATCGACGGGGGGGACCAGGGAGTCCTGTTGGGGCCATCTAACAGAGCAGTTGGGGGCCTCGACTTAGCAGTAGCTCAGACCATGGTGCGGGCGGACAGAGATCCGTTCGTGATGGTTCTGAATACGGGGCCGCGGACGGCTGTAATTACTCAGGGCACGGTGCTGGCTCAAGCGGCGCCGCTGCCCGTCGACGGAGGGCTCGTTGCGCATGCCGACTCCAGCCTCGATACACACCCTCCATCGGATGAGGGGACAGAATGGCTCGACTCGTTGTGTGCTGGGTCTAGTGACTTGTCTAGTGTGCAGTTGGGAGCGTTGAGGGGCCTGCTACTCGAATTCGCCGACATCTTTAGCAGACATAAGTACGATATTGGCTGCACGGATTTGTTGCGCCACCACATAGCGACCGGTGATGCGGCCCCTATTCGGCAAAATCCCTTCCGGCTTAGCCCGGCCGAGAAGGAACATGTGAGATCGGCTGTTAACGACATGCTGGCTGCCGACATCATTTCGCCCTCTTCCAGTCCGTGGGGGGCTCCCATTGTCCTTGTTAAGAAACAGGACGGCTCCTTGCGGTTTTGTGTGGATTTTCGCCGCCTAAATAAAATCTCTATGGCCGACGCGTATCCACTACCTAGGATGGATGAGTCGCTGGATGCCCTGGCGGGAGCACAGTATTTTTCGACGCTTGACCTGCTTTCAGGATTTTGGCAATTGCCCCTCGATGAGGAATCAAAACCTAAGACTGCTTTCCGGACACCAGGAGGCCTATTTGAATTCAATCGATTGCCCATGGGCTTACATTCCGCTCCCGCCACGTTCCAGAGGCTCATGGAATTGGTTTTGTCAGGACTCCAATGGGACACCTGTTTGATCTATCTCGATGATATCATCATTTTCAGCCGGACTTTCGAGGAGCACCTCCAGCAGTTGAGAGGGGTGTTCCTCAGGATGTGTTCCGCTAAATTAAAATTTAAACCCGCGAAATGTCACCTGCTCCGGGAATCGGTCCGGTACTTGGGCCACATTGTTGGCCGTTCAGGGATATCCACGGACCCTGCTAAAACGCACTGTGTCAGCTCATGGCCAACGCCAACCTCAGTCACGGAAGTCCGCAGCTTCATAGGATTCGCCTCCTACTACCGCCGGTTTGTCGAACATTTTGCCACCATTGCCAGGCCCCTACACGCTTTGACGGCTAAAGGGGTAAGGTTTCACTGGGGCCCAGATGAGGAGGCCGCGTTCTGCTCCCTTCGGGACGCCTTGGTGCGAGCTCCCCCCTTGTGTTACCCCGATTTCACGCAACCGTTTCTGCTTGACACGGATGCCAGTAACACGGGTATCGGGGGAGTGCTCTCACAGGTGGTCGGGGGGGTCGAACGGGTGGTCGCCTACGGTAGTAGAGTTCTGTCACCTGCGGAACAACGCTACTGTGTGACTCGTCGTGAATTGCTTGCGATCGTTTTCTTTATACAGCAATTCAGACCGTATCTCTACGGACGTCATTTTACTGTTCGTACGGACCACGCGGCTCTCCAATACGCAATGCGGGTGGCGCAACCCTCCGGCCAATTGTCCCGATGGCTGGAGGTCCTACAAGACTACCAGTTCACGACGATTTACCGAAAGGGATTGCGGCACTCGAATGCGGATGCCTTGTCGCGGTTGCCGCCTCGCTCGGAATGCGCGTGTCTTCTGGGATCGGCGCGGTGTAAACCCCCTGTCGCCGCTCGCGCGGGAGTTTTGCTCGCCGCCACTGATGCTCCAGAGCTTGTTTTGACCGCCGCTCCCACGGGCGGGGACTCGCTGCTCGCGTTACCTCTTATCGAGTGGGGCCGTCTCCAAATGGCCGACAGCTCCCTACTCATGCTACGGCGGAAGGCGGAGGCTCCCGAGGGGGGGGGGATGCGGGTCAGTTCGTGGGTGGTCAGACAAGGCCTCCTGATGAAGTGGGACAATATGTCCCGGCGCCATACGCTCGTTGTGCCATCTGCTTTGCGGGGTAGGGTCGTTCTGGCTGCTCACGAACGCCTCATGCATTTGGGATTTCACAAAACGCTTGCCCTACTCCAACGGGACTATTATTGGCCGGGTATGGGGAGCGACGTGGAGAACATCCTCAAGGGATGTGTGGGGTGCGCTCGAAGGAAACCGCCACAGATTGCGGCTAACCCACCGCTACAATCCATTCAGGTTTCGCGCACGAACGAGTTGGTTGCGCTCGACATTTTGGGGCCCTTTCCCGCTACACCTAGGGGTAACAAATACCTGCTGGTCGGCGTAGAGTACTTCACCCGATGGCCTATGGCGTGGCCACTCGCCAACCAGTCAGCTGCGGCGGTGGCGAACGCCTTTGTCCAGGGCTACGTTTTGGACAAAGGCGCCCCAGAACGCTTGCTGACGGACCAAGGAAAGAATTTTTCGAGCGTTTTGTTGCGCGAGGTGTGTGACCTGTTGGGTACAAAAAAAGTGCGTACCTCCCCGTACCACCCGCAGACTGATGGAATGGTTGAACGTCTGAACAGAACGATCACTTCTATGCTGTGCCAACAGGTCTGCAATGATCAGGTTGATTGGGACTTACAGGTACCCGGGGTACTCGCGGCCTATCGTATGGCCCCCCATGCGGCAACGGGGTTTTCCCCATTTTTTCTCATGTATGGGCGGGAGGCTGATCCGCCTATGGATGTCCAACTGGGGATTTCCCAGCCACGTGCGAAATCCAAATTGGCCGACCACATTAAATTTAATATCGCCAAGCTGGCGGAAGCGCGAGAGGCTGCAAGGTTAAATTCAAGGTCGCGCCAGGTCGCTAACGAAAGGTTGCATGAACGGAAGGTGCATACGCACGATTGGAAAACAGGCGATAAGGCCTGGCTGCATTGTCCACATGCATCGTTGGCCACGTCCCCTAAGTTGTTGAGACCATGGAGGGGACCGGTGGAAATCGTGCGTGTTGCGCGACCCCAGTGTATCCAGATTAAATGGGGAAAACGCCGTTGGTACGTACACCCCTCCCGGCTGAAACCTTTCGCGGAAACCCATGACCTCCCTGCGTGCCGTAACGACCGAGCGTGTGATGGGGCCGTCGGCTCGGGGTGGCAGGTGTCGCAGTCTGATCCTCACGTGTTTCCGCCTGACCTACTCCCAGGTGTCGCGGACCTGACGGCGGCTGACCACCGAGAGCCGGAATCCCGAGGCACGCACGGATCTACAATACCTGCCCCGTGCCTCCCTGGACTGCCGGCGCCACCGGACGATCAACCGCGTCTGGCTCCGTATGACGGACCGGCCAGACGGACACGTGCTAAGACTAACCACTTTTCCTGAAAGGGGGGGGGGGGGGGGCCGAGATTGCGGCTCGGCGCCACGTTCCCCTTCTGCCCAGTACATTGCCCCGTTTAAGGGGTGATCGGAAAATGAAGGGACGCTGTACGAGTCATTTTTGTATATACGTTTATTGTTGTCTCTCGCCGCTTGTATATATTGTTCTGTTGTTGCGGTGATATGCTCTGCTTATGGTGGGCGGAGTTCTTATTGTGTTGTTGTAATTGTTGTTGATGTTACGGGGCACACACTAATTGGGGGGGGAAATAAAAAAAAATTTTAGCAGCCGGGTCGGCTGCGAGCTATGTGGTAGGGGGTGATGTAGTGGCGGTGCGCGCCGACAAGGTGGGGGCGTGGGTGTGCGCGCGCCGGGCGTGGCTACATCGAGTGTGGGGCGTGTTGACGCACACTGACAGTGATGGATCACGGGGCGGCGCTGGGTGCGTGGTTGTGCACGCAGACACGATATGGAAAAGAGGATCGTAGAGAGAGCGCTGGGTGATTGGTCAACTTGGGTGGGTGCTCTCAGCGACGTCCGCATGGAGGACTATAAAGGGGGACGCGCGAGAGCACTCGGGGAGTTATTACCAGCTGAAGATCGAAGACGGAGTTGAAGAGATAGGGCCCTGAGACCCCTAGCCCCGCTGTCCTTGTAAGGGCCGGGACCCTGTGCGGCTCAGAGGCTGTGGGACCCGGGGCCTGGTGTCCGTGTGGAACCAGGTTGTGGGACTCAGAGTCGAGACTAATAACCCAGCCGGGTGTGTTCCAAGAAGCTACGGGGCGTGAGAGCCCGTGTGGGTATAGCTCAGGGGAACCTCGTGGGTTATGTGGCAGTTGCCACCCGTGTAACAGTTTGGTGTTAATAAAAAGGTGTGCTACCCGTCAAAGTCGTCTCCCGCCAAGTGACTACTTTACACATGCGTGAGCTTTATTGACCTGCTCATGGCCTATGATACCATCAGTAGGCCTGGCCTCTGGGTTGTTCTTCGTGCTTTCCGAGTCCCTCACCCACTGCTCACCATCCTTAATGACCTTCATGATGGGGAGCGGCCCCGCGTCAAACTACATGGCCGTGAGTCAGAGCCATTCCCTGTACACCTTGGGGTGCAACAGGGATGTCCTCTGGCTCCCACATTATTTTACATATATTTGGACCACGTAGTTCCTGAAGCCTTCAATGGCTGTACCCGAACAATTTCCATCTGCTACAGATACAATGGGAGGCTGATCGATGCCCGGGTGCGGTCAAGGGATGGCTCCCTATTGCTCAACCACGTTATGTATGCCGATGATCTGCTAATTGCTGCTCACTCGGAGGAGGAGTTTGAGGTGCTGCTGCTGAACCTGGAGCTTGCTACCAAGAGGTGGGGCCTTACCATCAGCCCCACCAAAACTAAGCACCTGCCTGACTATTTTCTACCATCGGACACTCCACCCCCACAACTCCCAATTGGTGACGGGGCAGTTGTGGAGACAGTGGAGAGTTTCCCATACCTTGCCAGTGTACTAATGACCGGCTCCGGTTTAACAGCAGAGGTCTCACTCCGAATCAGTCGAGCCACATTATCTTTTCATTGGCTGCGTAACGCTGTGTGGAAGCTACCTGGTCTATCACTCCGCACGAAGCTTCAGGTCTTCTCGGCCACGGTCATTCCCTCCCTTCTCTACGCTTGCGAAACTTGGACCCCCCTAATGGAACATCTTCGCCGGTTAGAAACATTTACGATGGCCTGCCTATGATCCATCTTGGATTTAACCAGGCTGCATTGTGTGAGGAGCTCACAAATCCTTGAAAGATTTGGACAAAGTCCCATCGGTGACCTCCGCCAGGCAAGGCTGCGTTGCCTGAGTCATGTAGCCCGCATGGCCAGACACCGCATGCCTAGACATCTTTTGTTCGGCCGGATCCAAGGGGCTGGAGAAGAGATGGAGTGATGTGGTACAGGAGAATGTGGAGCTGAGTGGACTTGCCGATGACTGGTACCAGCCATGTCAAGATCGGCCACTGTGGAGGAGGCTCCTGAAGGACGCTACTGGCCAGTTGGAGGCAATCGCCCTCCAACAACAACGGAGGGCGGAGGAGCGATGCTCACAACAACGAGCGGCGCGCCGGGCGGCTAAAGTACAGCAAGTTGCCACAGTAGGGGCCACAGGTGGTGCATCAGCCAGTCGTCTCAGTCAGTCGACCTGTGGCATCTGGGTTTGCCCCGTGACCTCCTGCCAGCAGGCGTTCAACACTTCACGTGGCCTCAAGGTGCACATAGCCTGGCACAAGCGTTGTGGTGACGTCATCGCCACTTAGTGGCGAATGGCGGTTGTTGTTGTTCAGTCTATGTATGTGTGAGTGCATTTGTGTGTGTAACTCTATGTGTGTGTGTCAGTCCATTTGTGTGTGTAACTACATGTGTGTCTGCCTTTTTCGCCCGGGCAACGCCGGGTACTTACCGCTAGTATACTATAAACATTTACAACACAAAAGGCTCATTTTGGCATTGTAAGTATTCTATTGGTAATTCAAAATAACACCGTAAGAATGTATGTAATTGTTACTTGTCATCCATAGTATATTAGGTGCCATAAACTGTTTACCTGTGGCACACCACGGGAAGGGGGGGGGGGGGTAGAGTCAAGGATGTCATGAATGGGAAAAGAAAAATGAATTGGAATCGGAAGGGATGCCGGGAAAGAAGTCTCCAAGAGACACAAAGAGGGCACGGCTCAAGATGAGCAGCTGGAAGAAAGAAGGAGCACCGTCGGGCAGAAAGGGGAACAGAGAGAGAGAGAAGCCTTCAAGGAGCAGTGGGCGCTGGAGGAGGCCATGTGCTCGGTGGCAGAAGACGGATAGCTCTGCATGCAGCTATGAGCTACTGTCGGAGGCCGTATGACTGTGAGAAGGGCTGGGTGCAGATGCAGCACTTGTCGTAGTATTTTTTTTTTACATATATTACACAGAAAACAGGGGGAACATAGACATGGAGTAGGGAGAGAGGGGGTAGAGAGAGGGGGGGGGGGTAGAGAAAAGGGGTGGAGAGAGAGGGAAGGGGTAAAAAGGAGGAGAGCAGAGCATTACATCTCATGTGAAATCTTTCATTTAAAAACGGGGGGGGGGGGCACATAAAGTAAATCATTAAAAAAAACTAAATGATGAACAAAGCAAAGTGCAGACTACACCGAGCATCTTTTTGTTTCCTCTGATCGTAAAAAAAAGAGAGAAAAAGAATGACCGGGCCAAGATGTCGGGGACGAGAGGGTGGTGAGGATGAGAGGGGAGGGGAGAGGCGGAGAGAGAGAAGTAAGGAGCGGGAAGGAGTGAGCTGCACGTGGGTGTCAGGGAGAGGGGGTGGGCTCAGAGTGAGGGTGGCCACACAGAGGCCACGTGACTTGCGGAAGGCTTGAGGTGATGTAGATATAGAGATATAGAGATGAGAGGGGTGGGACTCGGAGTGGGGATGGAGACACATAAGTCACGTGATTTTCCAGATCCTTCAGCTGATTTGGATATGTAGATCAATCCAGTACCGGCACTTTCTATAGAAATGTCTAATTTAAACCCCTGGCTCAGAGCTTCCAACAGAGACGAGTACCACCCAGCCCTCATTTGAGTATTTGGCACATTGAGTGATAGTGTGTTAGTGTTGAAACTAAGGCTGTGGGTCGAGTGCAAATACTGTGGGTTAGTGGTGATGTTGTGGGTCAGTGAATGTTGAAGCTGAGGGTGAGTTTTGAGTCTGAGTGACAATTGAGGCTATGGGTTAGTGTCGAGCTTGTGAATAAGTGTTGAGGCTGTAGAACAGGGGGCAAGCTGCCATTGGGCCCTCCCCGAGGCTGAAAATCCATGGTCCGAAACATCTGTGGACTGGACATCCGTGAAAAAGAGCTTCACAGCTCATCGGATCTCTCCAGGATGAATAAAGACTCTGATATCGACAATATTCTGATTCTGAGACAGCGCTGAGGCTCGGATTATTGTTGGCAGCGTGGATGGTTCTGAGGTCAAAGTTCGATTTAAAGCTTCTTTCGTGACTGCAGGGATTCATCTTATTGGTTCTTTCGGTAAAGTCACGTAGAAGGGAAAAATTAAATAATAAAAATAAAACAAAATAAAATTTCGATTTAAAGCGTTCGTGACTGCAGGGATTCATCTTCTTGGTTCTTTCGGTAAAGTCACGTAGAAGGGAAAAATTTAATAATAAAAATAAAACAAAATAAAATTTCGATTTAAAGCGTTCGTGACTGCAGGGATTCATCTTCTTGGTTCTTTCGGTAAAGTCACGTAGAAGGGAAATAATAAAATAATAAAAATAATAAAATTATTTACTTTCGATTTAAAGCTTTCGTGACTGCAGGGATTCATCTTATTGGTTCTTTCGGTAAAGTCACGTAGAAGGGAAATAATAAAATAATAAAAATAAGACATAATAAAAACTTAAACATAAAATAATAAAAATAAAACAATAAAATAATAAAACTTAATAAAATAATAAAAAAAAAACATAATAAAATTTCGATTTTAAGTTTTCGTGACTGCAGGGATTCATCTTCTTGGTTCTTTCGGTAAAGTCACGTAGAAGGGAAATAATAAAATAATAAAAATAAACGTAATAAAATAATTCTCACGACGTTTCGGCCAGACTGGTCTTCACCTGAGGACGGCTGCTTGCGTTGTGGCCGAAACGTCGTGAGAATTATTTTATTATGTTTTATTATTTTATTATTTTATTACTTCCCCTCTACGTGACTTTACCGAAAGAACTAAGAAGATAAGTTCTGAGGTCGTCGTTAGTGTTTAGGCTGCACAGGTAACTCATTGTGCAGCTGCGACATGCAGCAATAGGGTACAACGAGCAATGGAGAGCATGGTATTTCCTATTGTCAGTGATAACACCATAGTAATGCAACACATGCAAGGCAATTGTAAACCAGTAATGATGCTGGGAGGCATTATAGCATGCTCATAAAAGTCATCTTTTAAATCCAGTCACTTCATTTGCTCATTAACGCAGCATTAAACTTATGTCCGAGAGCCTGGGGCACAGATCTGAGGTAGGTGGGCAGGAAATAAGAGCAGTTTGCTTTCTTAATTGCTTATTTATGTCAACAAATAAAAACTACTCCCCACCTGCCAAACTCGTCTCCCCTCCACTGCCAAATCCACAGCGTGCAGTGAACCCAATGACCAGTGTAGAGACTAACATTACAAAGAAACACGTTGATTTAAAGCTTTCGTGACTGCAGGGATTCATATTCTTGGTTATTTCGGTAAAGTCACGTAGAAGGGAAATAATAAAATAATAAAAATATAAAACAATAGAAATTCTCACGACGTTTCGACTGCAACACAAGCAATCATCATCAGGTGTGAAATCCACAGCAATAATTTTTATTATTAATATAATTTATTATTTCCCTTCTACGTGACTTTACCGAAAGAAGCAAGAATATAAAGAAACACGTTTTACGTTGTTTATTGTGTTAAAGAAGAATAGTAGAGTTTTTGTTTTTAGATCTCAGCAAGTAATTGTTGTTGTTGTAACACCTCAACTGGGGCACTGACGCTCTTCCGTCCAATATGATGGAAGCCACTGGAGATATACACTTTTAAATCATCCAAATTGAAAACTCATTTCTTGAGAACCGCTTTTTGTGTTCAGTTTGTTGTCCTTGCACCGCACCTCCGATTAGGACAGCTGGCTACGTACGGTGCAAACGAAGTTCAACGTACACACATACCTACAGGTAACATGTGGTGGGGGTAAAGAATGGGTATTCCCACCTCTCATCCGAGGCGGCTGGCCAACGTGAAAGAGTAGGCCAAATACCCTCTCGAGCAGCTCTCGAGAGCTCCCTCTCGCAGAGGCCCATCAATCAACAGTGGCAAGGAAAAGCAATTGCAGGGCTGCACCTCTACCTGTTATCTCCGCTATTTTACAAAATTTCACCATCAACAGTCAGCATCTCCGATTCGCACGGTTGGCTACGTACGGTGCAAAGAACTTCAACACGTCTTCTTGGTTCTTTCGGTAAAGTCACGTAGAAGGGAAGTAATAAAATAATAAAAATAAAACATAATAAAACAATTCTCACGACGTTTCGGCCACAACGCAAGCAGCCGTCCTCAGGTGAAAACCAGGTCCGTCGAGGCGACAGAGTCTGAATGAAACAGCACACGAGCTTGGAGCATATATATAAGCTGGGCGCATTGACAAAGGAATTTGCATTCAATGCGCCCAGCTTATATATATGCTCCAAGCTCGTGTGCTGTTTCATTCAGACTCTGTCGCCTCGACGGACCTGGTTTTCACCTGAGGACGGCTGCTTGCGTTGTGGCCGAAACGTCGTGAGAATTGTTTTATTATGTTTTATTTTTATTATTTTATTACTTCCCTTCTACGTGACTTTACCGAAAGAACCAAGAAGATGAATCCCTGCAGTCACGAAAGCTTTAAATCGAAACTTCAACACGCATACGTACACCGTGAGCATCATTTGACTACGCAGGAGTACGACACCCAGGACATGGAGTAAAAAGTGGCGAAGGGGCGTGACGTTGGATGGAGCTCTGACCTGAGAGGCAGCAAAGTCGAGTTTCTCCAGCCCCACCACGTAGCGGTTCTTCTGCGTGAGCAGCTCCAGCCGCTTGCGTTCCAGAAGGCTCTTGAAGGTCTTGATGAGCTCCAGGTAGGAGGTCGGGGTGACGTACGTCCTGCGCTGGAGACTCTCGTAAAATCTGCATTCGGCAAAAAAAGTAACCTTGAGTCACCTTTATTATTAACGTCACAAAGTTTCCTGGTTCCGAAAGAGGGTTCTGTTTCGGGGAATTACCGCATGTATTATACACTACGATGCCGTGATATAAATAGTTACATTGGTATAATAATGACGCATCAGGTCTAACAGCAGATTTTCAATAATTATGTTAAATTTTGATTTAAAGCTTTCGTGACTGCAGGGATTCATATTCTTGGTTCTTTCGGTAAAGTCACGTAGAAGGGAAATACAAATTAAAATATAAAACAATAAAATTCTTACGACGTTTCGACTGCAACACACCTGATGATGATTGTTTGTGTTGCAGTCGAAACGTCGTGAGAATTTGTATTGTTTTATATATTTTTTATTTTTTTATTTCCCTTCTACGTGACTTTACCGAAAGAACCAAGAATAATTATTATGTTGTTACATAATGAACCACACCCCCCATACTCCTCCACCCCCATCCCCCACGCTTGATATAATCCTCTTCCCCTCTGGCTATAAGCGTCTCATTAAAATGTTATAGAGTTTACATGCGCATCATTTTCACCGTGCTGCATATGTATCACTGTTGTGTACAGCGTCTTGAAGTATGGTTGAATTTAGAAGATGTATACATCCAAATTGTTTGGCATTGTATCACTGGTCAATCAAAGCCTATCATCCCCTCTGTGGTTGATAAAATTAGTGCCGCTTTGTGGGTAGTCGTCAGCCATTGTCACGTGCAAACCTGATCCGTTCATTGTAATAGGAAATTTCTACCGCTGGTCCAGGCTTTCTGGTGGATATTAGCACTGTCTCACACTAGTTCGAGTTTGCAGACACTGAATTGTTGGACTGTTAGAAAGTACACAGTGGTTTGCACTCAATGATAATATCTGCACTCAAAGATAATATCCACACCATCCCCTTCTGTACACGGTCTTTAGAGTCATCTTTAGAGCAGACACTCTGCCAAGAAATGTATTAAGTTAATGGTGGAATCAGACTTTTAACGGCGAGCAAAAGGTTTTTTTTTTTAATCAACAATGACCACTGGGAATCCCATCTGAGGTTCATTAGCAGTGTGGCTAGCAAACACAGCGTGCGTATTTGTCACTCACCTTCTTCAGATTTGTTTGTGTTCAATTTGCTGTACCTGGTAAAATTAGCGGTGCGCTTTTTTGCTTGGAGTGGCTTCTTCCATTGGAAAAAAAATCCGTCGTAATTTTGCGCAGTGCAAGAGGAAAGCGCGGGGAGTAAATAGTCTCACCTCTTTGACAGGGCACGCACGCTTTGGTGAAAGTGCTTGCACATGACCACGGCCTCATCCCGCACCTCCTGGGACATTTCCACATCGTCGAGAAAATGATTTGCCACCTTCTCAAGAGCATCTTCTGGCCAAGCCTGCGTGAGCAATGAGCAGAGGAGAGCGCGGCGTTCAAGTTCATTTATTAGGTATAGCCCTGTGAGCCATTCGGCTCTTGAATCGGGTGCAACCGCAACAAACAAAAAACAAAAACATGAACAAAAAACATCTTCAAGTGAATATGTGACGAAGTGCAAACAGAAAATCCAAGAAAAGGCAGCAAAATATTTCAGAAAAAATCACCGTACACCAACGCTGTGTGCAAAAATCCCAGTGGGATGCAAGTCAAACAACAACAACACAACACAACTTAGATTAAGGCCATCAGTCTAACTCTGTACTACAACAAACAAACATGGCTAAACCAATACACTTTTCGAAATCACCAAAATAAAGCCATGAATGCAATGAAACAGTGATCATAGGAACTGTGACGGAATTTGAACTGCGCACGAGCACCGCCAGACATTCGATGGTCACATTTGTTCACCGTTATTATGCTAAGATTGAATAATGTCAATAAAGCAGATGCTGAGTGGCGTTAATTGCTTTGGATGGCACAGTTTTGACAGATACATATAAAAATGCCGTTTCAGCAATTTGGCGTTTATTTGTCAAATTGTTTACCATGTCAACAGTTACATTTATTCAATAAAATGTTTAACTAATGCAAACAAATTATGATTAAAATGTAACACGTAAATATATGTAGACCTCCATGATTGTATGCATATGCTGATATAGACTTGTAAATTACTTAAATTTAATTGGAAAACTTTAATTTAAAAGTCCTCACAGAACCTAATTTTCAACTTTTAATTAAGGAGTACAACTTTCACGTAACTAGTATATGTGTGTGCGATGTTACGTGTGATAATGTTGTAATACATATATAATTAACGTTGCAGTCATAATTCTAATGCTGATTACAGTATCATTATATTAGTAAAACTAATTCTGTCTCTAGTAGTAGGGTTTACCCTTTCAACTGGTACAAAAACTGACACCTTTATACAAGGCATCATGTTTGCAATAACCACAACACAAGCAGTCACAATGCAAACAAAAAGAAACAACTCTGATGATGGTAATGATATGCACTGTCCTTGAAGTTGATTGGTGCACACCCGAGACAGCTTTTATTAGAGCCTAGTCTCCATTGGTGTTGGACCAGATGACGCCAAAAGGCGTACTGCAAACATGATGCCTTGTATAAAGGTGTAAATTCTGTCTCGATGACCTCAGTGGATTCCTGTCTGTCTGGGTGCCACGGTCCCAATTGCGTGTGCGTGGTGGTGGCGACGTCCCCGCGCACATCTACACCGTGACGTTGAGCCGGGTTCGTGTGTCAGGCAAACGCCACGATTAGGGAGGGAGAGGCAAGAGAGATTGAGACGTGAGAGGTGAGAGAGAGAAACTGGGAGAGAGAAAGGGGGGTGGGAAGAGGTTGAGATAGAGTGGAGGGAGAAGAGGGGACAGAGGAATTGAGACACCGATAGGAACAAAGGCAAAGCGAGGAATCGAGACAAATTTTGACATACAGTACAAAGCGGAGAGAAAGGTGGAGAGATGCAGGGCTCTATATAAGAATACAGGTGTTAGTGGCTGGCTGGCAGAGAGGGCCGGTCACGTCCAAAGTACGTGCCGGTTGCTAGTTAAAATAAAAAATAAATATTGTTGTAATATTAGAGGAGTGCACTATGCTAGGAACCCAGTGACCTGAGTCATGGCTAGCATCAGTGGTGAGTAATATCGGACATATGAGCCAGGGTATTACAATTCATTGTAATGTTTTTTTCTTCTGTTAATTGTTAAAACCATGAACGCGAAATAAAAGCCAGCAAAGATTTTAAAAATTATAAATTGAGCATTATTTTTTATAACTGCCTGATTCTTCCAAAAATATGAACGAGTCAAAGGCAGCCAATTCTGTTGAAATTGATACGATTTGATCTTTTTTAAGTACTTTAAAAGTGTGATTGTAGAATTCTGCGCAAATTCAAGTGCTTTGTGCTCCAGCTGTTTCACTGTTTACCTTTCAATGCAAGTAAACATCACCAGAATTACATTTGTTGTTGTGTTTTTATCAAGGTGATATTCATATCATTCTAACATAGGAAGCATTCACATGCAACAGGATCCGAATATAACCATATCTTAAGATACTTTATTCACAATTCAATACAATTTCCAAAGAATTTAGAATTTATCAGTTTATCTTCCCAACAGTATCGTTGCATTGCAATGCTACATAAGATTACAGTAAAGCAATTCCGAGTCTCTGATTCAAGGCTGTAACTATAATAAATATTGGGGGGACACATCCCCCCCAATATTCAAATATGCTCAAAATGTCCCCCCCCAATATATTGCTATAAAATAGACTTCTGTTTATATGATTGTGGTTATGGTTGTACTTTATTAATCCCTAATCTCTGATATTACATACAATGAAACAAGAAAAGGTAAAAAAGAAAAAAACAGAGCAATGTAATACACTATTAGACATTGTAAAAACAACAAAAAAATAGTCCATCCTATGTGTTAGTGAATTTTTAAATATCTTAGGCAGGAAATTCGTTTTCAAATTTAGACCCCCGGGAACATTTGGTCCCCCCCCAATGTTGACTCCATGGCTACGGCCTTGCTCTGATTAGCCTGAAGATACGTCCATAATAGTTTCTTCTAATGAAACGTCTGACTTCGAGATTTAATTCCTGCAACTGGAGAACAGGGCCCAGAATGTATATTATTGGACATGAATGTACTCTATGTTGGGAGCAGCTGTGCAGCGTTTAGTGCAACAATGTTCTCAGTAAACAGATCCATGCATAAACCAATTACACAACCTTTTAAAGATTACCGACACATTACTCAATTGGGATTACACACAGCAATCAACGTCCCTTACTGGCAGACGAATGCCAGTTTGCTGGGCAGGTGCTGAGTCACGTTGTGCCCACAGGGATGGCTGCTACTGGGGGTGCCCTTTCAAATGTAACGAGCTGACAAGTACTCTTGAGATGCTCCGCCGTGAACGGCACTCTATCAGAAACAAATTTATATCTTTATTATATTAAAAACTGATTTATGATCAAAACATAGGTTGTTGTTATAGATTACAGATATGAACCAACTTATGGTGGACTATGTGTACATAGACATGCACATAATAAACAACAATAATAGTTTACAGCCTTATGCCAATCTAGAGCTGGGTGAAGGGCTCCCCACTCCTTTATCTCTTGGGTGTTGAGCCATATTGATTGTTGTTCAGCCCAGTGTCAATCCACTGCTGAATGAAGGGCGCCCCACACCAGGAATTAAAACTCATGTCGCCAAATTCAGAGCGCAATGCGCAAACCACTGTGCCACCACTACTCCCCAGTACCCTCACTGTTAGTACTGAGCCAGCTCTGAGCTTGGTCCGAACGACGTTCAGCATTCCAATGAGGCTGAGAGTGAACCAAGCCGTGGCTGAGCTGCTTGCGCGTCTTTGGAAGCGAGCGAGCGGCTCACGGCTGAGTGGCATTAAAGAGGCTGAGCCGCGACTCAGAATACGGCCCTCCGAGTACCGCACGGTGTTAGCGTGCTTGGTCCAGACACGAAACTAAACTATGTTTTATTTTGCCAGGTAAGGCCCACTGAGCGAAATAGCTCTTTTTCAAAAGCGACCTGGCCACAAATGATAGCTCAGCCAAGTGGCTTATCATGTGGAAATGTATAGCAGCCAGATACTCTAAACGCACGTTGATTCTAAATGTGGAGGGAAAAACGAGAGGACCGGGAGAAAAATCCACGCGACCACGGGGAGAACATGCAAACTCCAAATATACAGCAGCAGGCGTCAGGATCGGGATCGAACCCACGCCCTCCTTCATACCGGGCGAGGCAGTTAACATCTCGCCACTGCGGCACCACTATCCATCCCATCGCATTGTAATTTTTAATCTCCCCACATTCGGTATAGCCCTTGTAACAAGTTACATCCAAATGCCACCTCTCCTTACCCAACTCATTTGTAACGGTGGAGCGAGCGTGTATCGGGCAACAATTTCAGGTGTCACGTCTCGCTGCCGACCTAACCACATCCTGAACCCGACAACCAGCATCGTCTAATTTTGCGAGTCAATCAATTAACAGCTGTGCACGAATTGCTTTACCGCCATCTAATTTGCATGTGAATTGGTAGATTGGTATAAATGGACAACTTAGACCATATGAGGATAAGGGGGCCTGGAGTTTTGTAGCTGGAGATATAGACAGAATCCAATTAATTTCATTTGGACTGTTAAATAGCATGGCAGCAGTCAAAATTAAAGCTTTAAATGGTTTTTAAATTAATCCTGGCTGTAGAATCAGCTCTAAGTACCCTTAAAATTCCAGGGGGGGGGTCTGATTAAATTTTTTTTAAATGTAACTGCAATATCAAAATAGGCCATGTATCCAACCGTTTCGCCAGGTGTGACCATTTAATGTAATTGACAAGAGCCGTGCATTATTTTGTCTCTAAATTGATTGTTTAAAAAAAACTAATTGCAAAGAAATATGTAGATATATATAAAATCATGCAATTAAGTGAATTCAGCACACCTGGTCTTCCATGAATGTCCGTATAGTGGGCAATTCCATGGCAGTGTGGGTGCATTCTTAGATTTATTGGAGAAATTAATAACGAACATAAATTAAGAAAAACATTAAACGTCCCCGATTTTTAATGTAAATATTCATTGAAACAAGTGATGGGAAAAAATGTATTACGGCGATACAACTTCAGAAAGAGGGCTGCACATTTGGGCTCACGATACGAGGACAACAGTCAAATAACAGCTAGTTCACAAATAGAATAAAGATTTGTCGCAAAGAACATCAATTATTGAAGGCTGATCGGAAGCAGAATGGTCAAATTAACAGGTGAATGACTGCCGGATTTAACAGAAAGATTTCAAACAGTGCATGGGGACATGCTATGACATATACACCAGAAACTCGGCCAACGATGAAGCAAATTCAAGACTGGAAAATATGTAAAGAAACATGGACAGATGCATGCTGGGAATTGCAATGAGAAATGAAAAGAGAAACACGTAGATTAAAAAAGAAATATAAATTTGAAGTATCCACGATTAATTATGAGTTTATTTTTTGTTATTTTTTTGTAGGTGTAATGCCGGTCTGAGACTATGCCCTCCGCAATCCGACAGAGCAATTGAAATCTGCTATTTGAATTGCTTTTTCAGCAAACCGGATGTTGAAAACCTAGCAGAATTGTTACAAATTGACTGTTGTGGAGATTAAGTGGTCATGGGCAGGTCATATCCAGAGAAGGGAATATGGCAGTTGGACAAGACTAGTAATGGAATGGCAGTCAAAGGGGTGAGAGAAAAAAAACTCCAGATGACGATCAACACGGTAATGGAGATATGCGATCAGATTGCATGTATGAACGAGATGAAGCGAGACATCGCAGGACAGTAAGGGATAGAATATGTGAGGGGAGGCCTTCATCCAGTAGTATACAGATCGTAACTGATGATGTCGACCTTAATAGTTGCTCGCGAGCAATACTTATATAGTCTATAAGGCTATATGGGAAACCTCTGGAAGCGTGTGTGGGTGGAGGTGTAATGAAATCATGAGTTCTGCGTGATTCCAAGCGGCAACACTCTTGTGCTGTGAGCAATGCCATTGCGGGGAAAGGTGAACATTAGTCGGCTAACAACCCTCATAGTACACTCACATCCACCACAGTCCACAGCGGTCTGGTTTGGTGCGAGTGGCTGGTAACCCCTCAGGAAAATCAAATTTAGAATGCGCCAGACGTTCTGAAGGGACAAGCAGTCATCACATGCCATGGCAAAATCCCATTTGGCACAGCCAAGACACTGATACAGCTGCCTCAGAGAGCTCCCAGAAACGTCAGAATGGTTAGCAGAGAGGAGAGGCCACCATTCCTCTGTCGGGAGCTGAACCATATTGCCTGGATCTCTGTGCAGTTTGTGATGTATACTAGACCGATTCTGGATTCTGTCACCACGAGGGGTTGAGAGTCCCCTGATTGGAAGTGACTCTTCTTGTGAATGCAAATTTTAATTGTTCCACCGGTAGAATCTATAGATAATAGAAAAACATATTGTTCATGAATTTGGACAATATTATCTGCATGCGCAAACAAGCATTGGGCAGTATCACCTCCACATTCCACAGTGTTGAATGTTCACAAAGTGATACCTATTTTATTTACCCTGAAGAGATGATTGGCTGTGAAATTTGCCCTACTGAGCTTTGAGATTTGTTTTTATTACCATTTTATCATAATATCACAATTGTTATATCAGGTATTCCATGCACAAAAGAGCATCTTTTGTAAACTAATTGTGGGAATTCCAAAGGCTTCCCTCAAACCACCATAATCATTGTGATGTTTAGTTTAAATATAGCATAACTTATGCAAATTACATCTTGATTTGAAGATTTCGTGACTGCAGGAATCTATACTCTCTGGTTCTTTCGGTAAAGCCACGTAGGTAGAAAAAATAATAAAAAAACACGACGTTTCGGTCGCAACACAAGCATCCGTCATCAGGTGAGGATGATGACGGACACTTGTGTTGCGACCAAAATGTAGTGTTATTTTTATTATTTTTTCTACCTACGTGACTTATGAAAATTACATCTCACAATCGCTAAGGAACCACAGACAAGCTGGAAGACAGCCAGGTGGTGATCAAGCGCCAAAAACTGCCCAAGCTCTGTGATCCTCTATATATGAAGATGTTATCAGCCAATTACTGCTTGTTCATGTTATCAGCCAAGACAAACCCCACACGTGTAAGGGAGCAACGCCATATCCCATACAGAAGGGACACGTGGTATTAGTTGACACTATGCTGCACCGCCTTCTCCTGGCAAGTCAAGGTATGGCTCCTCAATGCCCAAAGGCATGGAGTTTCCCAACATTCGTGCGATTCACCAACCCTCGCTGCCTCCACAGTGCTGGATTACCGGCTATGTTCATAGGCACCGCCAACCGGCTTGATGACAATTCTTCATAAAACTTGCCACACTTAAGAACCTTGTTAAATTGTGGGAGCAAGGTCTACAGTTTACACTTAGCTTCAAATGAACAGCAATCACTCGGGCTGGATATAAAACAAAATATGATTTTCTAAAAACAATTACAGTGATGGTAATGATAATAAAGATGATGGAACTGCTATGCCCACCATAATAGATGCTTGCAAACAGCACTCACCCACACAGTCTATGTTTAAAATCAAAACAGGTCATCAATATTTAACGTGAGCTGGCTAATATTGCAGCAATTGCTTTTTAAAACAAGGGCCTGGCATTTGTTCATGGGCCAACGAATAGAGATGTCTCTACGTGGGTGTTCACAGCTGTCTGCGACCCCCTGGGAACATTGACAAAGCCACCCGAGTGTGCAGCAGCACCTGGACGTTTCCCTCAGGTCAGCAGCGCTGGTGAAAATATTGGAGCATTTCATCTCACATGGTACAATTGGTCCCTGGGTACAGACCAGATGCCTGATTTGTCATCACTAGTTGAAGTGGGAAACGTTTTTTTAAAGATAAAAAAATAAAAATAAATTGGAAAGGTTATTACATTGCCTGTCTTTATTTGACTATGCATAGTATCACTGTGATGAAGAAGGGTAATTACGATTTAAAGCTTTCGTGACTGCAGGGATTCATCTTCTTGGTTCTTTCGGTAAAGTCACGTAGAAGGGAAATAATAAAATAATGATTGCATTTACTTTATTTTATTATTTCCCTTCTACGTGACTTTACCGAAAGAACCAAGAAGAAGGGTAATTACCTCAAACCTCATCAATAATATATTTATTTCCTTCCTATGGAAATGTTATTGACAAATGTGTTATGTTTTGTTATTTGTGCAACAGTGCCAACCCAGTATCACATATTTGTTATTTTGTTTTCTGCTATGAAATAATTCCCTGTTAAAGTGGTTCCAATTCCAAAATCGGACTAAATCCTGACGGGCAGGTGGAGACTGCCCAGAGCCTGATCAGGAGATGAGAAAACTGTTAAACTAAAAAACTATTTTTTATTTTACCAGGTAAGGCCCATTGAGCTATCTAGATTTTTTTTCAGAAGCGACCTGGCCACAAATGATAGCCAAACGAAGTGGCTTATCACGTGGAAATTTATAGCAGCCGTATACTCTAAACGCACATTTCTAAATGTGGAGAGAAGGACCGAAAAATCCACGTGACCACGGGGGGAGAGAGAGAGAGAACTTGCAAACTCCAAATATACAACAGGCGTCAGGGTAGGGATCGAACCCACGACCTCCTATATACGAGGTGAGGTAGCTAACATCTCGACAGGAAGCTGGCACCTGGAACCAGTCGATGGTGCAGCAGCTGATGAGTGACGGGAAGCTGCGCAGACGGTCGCGGAACGCGTCCCCGATGGGGCTGAAGGCGAGCACCACGTGCAGGTTCTGCCGCACGCGTCGCACGAAGCTCGCGTAAGCCAGCAGCGGGGATCGCGCCTCCCGCGCGTTCTCGGCCTGCGCCAGCTGCTGCATCTGTGGGGCGGCGCCGGCGGCGGCGGGGCAAAGGGTTAAAAGCGAAAACCGAAATCAATGAATAAATCATTCCCCCTCATTTCGGTCGTTCTCAGCTCTGCTCGCGCGAGACGACACCACTACCACCATCACCGTCACCGCCGCCACGGTGCTGCTTTCCTATCCATGCTTGGGCCGTCTGACAGGCGCGCGCAACATATATTAGCCATGGTGACTGTAATGTGTGGCACCTGGTGCGGCATGCGAATTGAGATTGTGAACACGTTGAGTCTGATTTATGTACAAGTAGGTGGTGAGAACACGTTGGGAAACAATGCTTTTTTTTCCAATGAGAAAAAGATACAGATGCTAAAAGAAATGCGGTACAATTAGGATGTATCTCTACAATATCACTTGGGATTGATATTAATTGGAATGTAATGTATGTATTGACAATGCACGTAGCAGGGTCACTCTCGGGGAGAGATCGTTATCTAGAGGAGGATTTAGGTGAAATATTTCACCCCTACAAATTGTAGCAAAAACGTGAGGATTTACAAAAGTAAATTAAAGGGGCAGCCATGAAATGTGTTGCTCACGCCCCTGCTCTAGGCAGGGCCTCGATGAGGAGAAGCTCGAGAGAGGCTCTCCACTGGGTGATTTGGCCTCCACTTCCACGCTGCCCGGGATGACTTCAAAGAGATGAGGAGTACGCGAACTTTACCCCATCACGCGCGGCCTGCCGGTCGACTGACTGTGGTGTGCACCCAGTTTCACTGCTGGCTATATACGGTGGCAATGAGGTTCAACATAGATACATGGATTTAAAAGTGCATAGCTCCAGTGGCTTCCTAAAATCGAAGAGTGTTCCAGACGGCCACAGAAGCACATCTGAAAGCGCACGACGCAGTGACCTTCTTCGTTCGATGGCCAATAGACGGTCACTATATTTGTAAAAAAAACTAAGATTTGGTGATGGCTCGTTGGCTGTGGTGCACAAGCAAAAATACATTTGTCAATAACACGCCTTTAAATAAATAGATGTTGTATATATATGTACTCGGTGCAGTTTGGCGCAGTGGCCCCATATAAAGAAGGGGCCCTTGCCTTGAACATCGCCAATTATATACGTGTCATTTTAAGGCTGTGTTATTGACACGTGTGTTGAAAAGCAAGATACAGATTTCCAGATAAAGTTGAAAACGCTTGAAGCTCCACATTAATACTCTTATGAATTCCTGCTGTCACGAAAGCTTTGAATCAAGGCTGTACATTAAATTAAATAATGCCACATAAACTACAGTTGACCACCGAACAGAGTCATTCGTTTAAACTGCAAAGCAGTCTATCCAGTGAGGATCCACTTCGTATCTTATGCAATGTAACACGAAATTTAATTGCCATGGCATTATGTCCAAGGAGTCTAAAGAAAAAAACGTTAAACTTTACAAATCACCAAGAGTATATTTTAATCCCTTTCTTTTAAGAAACTCTGGCATAAATTCCAAAGACTTAGGTTCCTGGGGTTGCCTTATGAAAGGTCTCTTGAGCTTCAGGAATTTTTCACTCCATGCTAAAATCATATATTAAATGTTTTTCTCCCCCTAACCAGAGTTTGAATGAATGTTAGGCAATGGCATTTCTCGATTTAAAGCTTTCGTGACTGCAGGGATTCATCTTCTTGGTTCTTTCGGTAAAGTCACGTAGAAGGGAAGTAATAAAATAATAAAAATAAAACATAATAAAACAATTGTGAGAATTGTTTTATTATGTTTTATTATGTTTTATTTTTATTATTTTATTACTTCCCTTCTACGTGACTTTACCGAAAGAACCAAGAAGAATGGCATTTCTATTGACGTGCACTTTGCTCTTTCATTTTATTCGCGCACCACTCAATATCCTGTCCGACAAACGATCATCAAATTGTTGAATGCAAGGGACGGATGATTTCATTTAATTTAGAATAAAGATTTGAGCTCCTTCATCATGGAGGTTCATATACGATGATCCCCAAGCGCTGTAGTTTTAGAGGGGAAAAAACAGGTAACTTTAGCATTTCCATGCCATTTAGGGGGGGTGGGGTGGGGGTGGGGGGTTACACTCATGGGATTTCAGAGATGAATTCCCAAACATCCATGTTCGCTCGACATAAAAGGCCCCGAGATGTCACCGTGACACCAGAGCCAAGAACAATTCAAGCGATGCCAGGTTGTTGGCAGAAGCCCTTTATCTATAGTCTGGGGACTCGCCCATTGTTATTCATAGCGCAGTTCACAATCTTCATTTCCATTTGTATGTGTTGTTGCGAATTTGTACTTGAAATTCAAACTGTCCACTGAAATTACTGGGCTACCAGAAAAAAAAAATCAGGACCTTTAATGTTTTTACAAACGGAATGTGGAACAAATTTCCGTGCTTTGTGGATCTGCATTTTAAGTACTTTGTTGGCAGACACCCGCCCAGGCGTTGTTGATACTGGCTGCATCTTCCGGAGGTTTTGCTATGATTATTATTACTTGGCTTCTTTGATGCTGCCACTTGTCAGTTTCAACCACGATTTCAATTTACAAATTCCTCGTGGATTCTTCGTGGATTTAGCCACGTAAATATGCACCAAGCACAGCGATTGGCAGGACCAGGTGCGCCACACTCGATATGCATCTCCCAGCTGTATTTCAGTTCAAATTTCAATTCAAATGCGACTGTTATTTTACCATTTTCATACATTTCAGTATCAGTTGTAATTTATATTTATTCTCTACCCCAATTTTAACTATTTATGGTTTCAAATATCGTACAGTCTTACAATTTCAGTTCCTGCATGTTTCCGATAAATTAACCTGAAAAAATTGACTACTGTGTACATGTTCAATTGATGATTGGGTAGTGTTCATTGAGATGTGTCAGCATTCTCCTGCCTGCTGTACTGCCTCACACGGTACCATTCTGTCCTTGAAAATTGTGCTCGTACACAATCTCAGCGTGAACCACCACACCAGCCCGAAAGATTCTTGATTCGTTTTCATTTTGTGTTTTGTCATTTTACATTTAAAGCGGTCAATGTTGTTGGAAAAAAATAAATCTCACTTCTGTCTCGGTTCACGTGAGCTAAATTATGTGCAGCGCGGGAATTAAGTAGCGGGCCGGATGGTGACCGCACTCTGACGCTTACCTTTTCGATGATGTGTACCCTTTCATCACTTTCAAAGAGGTTGGGAATGTCGCCAGTGTTCAAGATCATGCCGACATCTTCCAAAAACGATTCATCCTGTTAAACAAACACGTCCTTTGACCTTTAATATAGCCGCATACAAAACACCCGTTCAAGTGTTGGTTCTGTTCAACCGCACGCTTGAAACAAAACTCGATAAGGGCAAATCGATAGTTTATATTCCATCTCGCCATGACACGTCCTCTTAGTCTTAGACGTGCTAAATGAAGGCAATCTGTCACGGCAACACCAGAGCAGCCGTCGCGACTGCAGTAATTAAGCTGGGCCACAGGGGAAAATAACACATTAACGGAGCCACAGGCAATCCCCACAGCCAATCTCATGCCATAATGACGATCATGCACTCTTGCTGCGCGGGTGTATATCACAGTTTACTTCCCAATAGCTTGTACTGCTGCCAACAGCAGCACAAATCACGAATGTCAAATCGAGGCGCGCTAACCGCTATATTTATTAGTTTATTATCTCATTCGCCGAGCATTATGACGGATCTTTATTAAACACTTATGCGTCATTAGAATGAATAAATGTGCACTCACAACAGCCCTTGCGATCTATGCAAACCCATAGCACAGGATGTACCAACTACTTTTTTTTGACCCCTGTTTGCTCTAACATGAATTATGCTGCTATTTTCATACTCTAAAAAAAAACGTATAATCTGGCTTCGGTGAAAGCTGCTGGAAAGCCACCATGAATGCACTCTCTGCTGCAGCTCAGTCAAGGTCAGAAGCAACTCAATGTCCTCTGGAGGAGAGTCTAAGGACGTAAGTCAAATTTACGGGAAATGCAATGTAAAGTAATTGCTGTCTGCACCAACGCGCATTGACCAGCGTAGTGAAGTATGGTAAAATAACCCTCACCACGACCCATGCCAATTGGAGAGGCCCACGTCCAGCAGAGTGTTTATGAAAAGAGCCGTACACGTATAGTGGAACGGAATGTCAAACGTCAGACCAATAATAAGTGGTGACAGAGGACAACTATTTAAAACGGGTTTAACAGTCTACAGTACAGTGCCACGATTTTCAAACCCAATCGCGATCTGTGCATGAGCACAAGCATGACATTTAGCAAGACGATACATTTACAGATGCCAAGAAGCAAATGCACCCCTAATGACTTAACTGTGTTAAGCATATTTTAAGTTTGCATTATTAACTTAAAAATAGCTAAATAAAATGGTTACACTCCCATTAACGTAATTTGTTTTGGCCTTGGAGAAACAAACAATACACAAATGCATGCTATGTTCCAGTGCATCAGAAAAACATTGTCAAAAAATGTACGTGGGAGGAGATGACTGGGGGCGAATTCTGTGCTTGACGATGCACACGAGGCCAATTTAGTTCGGACTCAGAGACTCCACAAAAACCCCACGTCAAAAAAAGATGAGCAGCGTCTGTCCGTTGGGGAGATTCTGGCAATTAGGGGTCTGGCAGTCGTTCAGAAGCAGCTACATTCTGAATATGTTGATGGCCTTTACAATCGTATAACAATTGTTATATAAGACCAGGAAATAACCCATTCGTACAGTCACCTTCATAACGATGACCAGGCTTGGGTACAAGGGAAAATGAAATATGGGTTGTGGCCAAAAGAGATATATCCATATATAAATTAGACCTTAAATATCATTCGACAACTCCACAACATGCAATTCAAGATATAAGCACAATACCAATTATACATCTTAAAAGTAAATTAATACTTGGTTCATGTGTAAAAATTAGTGAGTTTTGTTCAAAAAGTACTTGCTTATATGTGTATTCATTTACGTAATTAAAGTCAATATCAAATACAAGATTGTCCAAATCATCTTCGACGCCCCTCTCGTCTTACTCTACTCTCCTGGCTCTCATGTCAAATCTTCCAGTCAATGCTGGCTCAATGGGACATCGCT
Source organism: Lethenteron reissneri (assembly GCF_015708825.2). Classification (NCBI taxonomy): domain Eukaryota; kingdom Metazoa; phylum Chordata; class Hyperoartia; order Petromyzontiformes; family Petromyzontidae; genus Lethenteron; species Lethenteron reissneri. The sequence continues at coordinate 11,651,321 of NC_083808.1, forward strand.
ATTCCTCCTCAGGTGCCCCTGTTGTGTGTAACCATCTTCCCCCTGGGGTCATCCACACTGCAGACTCAAATCCCGCCTGTGGTCCGTCCACTCTGTAACCACCTACAGCAGGGGTCGGCAACCTACGGCTCCGGAGCCGCATGCGACTCTTTACGGGCTGCTTCTTAACGATGAGTACGTATGTACTCAGATGCATTGCGGCTCTTGAAATACAGAATTTTGTACCGAATTGGAAAGAAATGGCTCTTCTTGTTATTTTGGTTGCCGACCCCTGACCTACAGCTACCCCCTAGCTTCATACCACCTCCCCACTGTCCTGTGCCTCCACCGCCAATCAGTAGCTCCCCTACCATCATGCGCCCACAACTCTTGCTTGGCTCCCGAAACGTAGTCACATTTAAACGCTCTATACATCCAACGTGTGCTTTTATTTACATTATAAATTCAGGTGTAAATTATTCATCGACCTGCTTGGCCAGTGGACTTAATGGTTGTTGGATGGTGCAGCAGTCCTCATGAAAATCGCACGATATTTTCGCTCGGCCACCTGGGTGGATTCCTGTCTGTCTGGGGGCCACAGTCTCAAGTGAGGCGTGCGTGGTGGTGATGTCACCGTGTACATCTGTGCCATGACGTCACCCGCATCCCACAGCGTTGAGCCGGCTTCGTACGTCGCGGTGACGTCACGCACCCCCCTCCCACCCACACCCCCCATGTGCATCCTGCACTCATGTGTGGGATGTGCTGTCATGCTATCATACTCATACTACCATACTATATCAGAACAAAGGAGGGAGGTGAGGGAGGGAGATAGAGAAGGCAGGGACAGACTGAGATGAGAGGGGCGGGGAGAAAGTGAAAGGGCATGAAACGCAGATTGGAGAGAGAGGGAAATGGAAAGAGGACAGAGAGGGAACGTGACGACCGGTGGGAGAGATGATTAGGGAGAGGCAAGGGAGACTGGGATGAAAAAAAAGAGGTGAGAATAAGGAGAGCGAAGGTGAGAAAGACAGGAAGTGCGATTAGGGGGGCGAGTGGGTGAGGTGGGTGAGAAATAGAGGTAAAGTGAGAAATTGAGATACATTGCGATATACAGAACAGAGAAGGTAAGGAGAAAGGTGGAGCAATACAGGGTTGTATATGAATTTAAAATGTTTCTGTCTGGCGCTGGGAAGGACAGACAGACGTTCATGTCGAAAAATGTGCCTGCGGGTAGCTCGTGAAACATTTGATACGTTTCCTGATTAATGTTGTTTTACTTTCTTACGGCACATGGTATGTTCCAACAATAAACACACTGCCCAGCATTGTAAGCCATACGCGTCCTTATTGAGTGGGCTTCTTGTTGGGCTTTTACAGGCTTAGCCATTATTTTAATTTCCCAGTAAACAGTGTGAAACATTTGCATATGAATAGCCACATATTGAGTCAATATTGAGCAAGAGACAAACCCTTCAAAACCTGTAGGATGGCAAGCCCGCCCGGACGCACTCATTCATTCCATAATTACGAGGGTGCATTACGCCGGCCTGCTAAACGTTCGCTGCTGTTCATCCTTTTCACATTCCCACTGTCTTCTGGGTCCTTGAAAGACGAAAAAAATGCTCACAAAAAAACCCCCAAATGGTAGATCTCAGAAACGTCGCTTCGCAGCCAGCCCCCGACACGACATCACCTTGATCTGGTGGTCAGCGAGCAAGAAGACGGTGGGCACGCCCTCCTCTCCTGCCCGCCGCAGCAGCCTCTTGAGATCGTCGCGCCACTCGGTCACCGCGTACGACTTCTGGCCGGAGATCTGCGACAGCTCGAGCTCGGCGAGGAACGCCGCCAGCCTGGTGGCCGACTGCCGCCCGCTTCCGCCAATCCCTGCGGCGGTGGTGCATACGATGCGAGGAAAAAGACACAAAGCGCTTGACGTTATACACAAAGTGCTTGCCACAAATGAACCGCAATACCTTGCTTAAACTCAGCAAGGATCATAAACCATCACGCGAAACTCCGGTCATCGTAGCAGCAGCGGCTTTTGGCTCGCCATCGAATAAAGGTGGTCACCGCGTCGCGCACTTTCAGATGCGCTTCTGCGGCCGTCTGGACCGCTCTTACTTTCAATATCAGGAAGCCACTTATGCACTTTTAAATCTATTTTTCTTTAGAACTGCTTTTTGTGTTTCGTTTGTTGTCCTTCCATACGTAGAGGTGCAAACCTTGCAATTACTTGCTCAAGTCACTGTAATTAGAGAACCCCACTGCGGTTAACATAATCAGTGGATGTGCAATGCAGGGTAAATCCTGTTAAGATTTTTAAAAAGCCAAAGGTGGAGCCGTGCAATCGCTTGCTCAGACTGCTGCTGGCAGAAGGGCCTCCACTCAAGGGAGCTCTTGAGGGGTCCATGGGTATTTTAGGTGGAAGAGATGGAAGTACTCACACTTTGCTCCAGCACACACGGCCTGCCAATCAACTTGCCATTCATCACGCTTGGCGGATGTATAAGAGGCGGGGGGAGTTAAGTAGCTTGCACATTGTTGCAACTGCCGTGCAAAGAGATCAAACTGGGCGACCTCTGGAGTGCAATCCCAGTGTGCAATTCACTAGCGAATGGCAGCCTGCCTAAGTAATGCAGCTAAGGCCCCCATTTAAAGATATAACACAGAAGCAGCCCCAACGCACTGTTTGTAACGGAAGGAGGCAGCATGAACAGAAGCAGATCATGTGCTTTGGACCATCATTTCACAGTCTGCCTTCGTGATTATCTGGAGGGATGGCGCCGCCAAAGTGCTCGAGATCACAAATGACGTCTCTCTCTCCACGATTATTAAAATGAGTGCCACTTTGTCGGAGGCCTACAATGGCCGTGCATGGGAAGGATGGTCCCCCGGTAATCAGAGTGCGCGTTTAATAGACCGGCTTGGGGGGGGGGGGGCACCGACAGAAATGAGCAATGCCCAAAACTTATACGAACAGAGGCACTTCTTTGTCACGTGCCGAGTTCACGTCTGCGCGACGATGATGGTTGACTGGGGCCTTTTTTGATGTGCCCCCCTACCCCCCAGGCTGTGGAAATCACTTCCACTGGGATGCTCGCTCTGCCGACCTCCCCCCCCCACCCACCGCCTCGCTTATTCAAATTGCGCCTTAAGATGCAACTTACTTTTAAAGGCTTTTTTCTATTTCTTAAATGCTCTGTGTTTGCGGGTTGTGTGTCATTGGTGTAAGCCTACACGTGTGTCTGTTTTGTGCAGGTGTTGCATCGGCCAGTCATCTCAATCAGTCGACCCATGGCACCTGCTATGTCTGTCTCATGACCTCCTGCCAGTGGGGATTCAACACTTCGCATGATCTTACCATGCACCTAGCCTGGCACAAGCACCGTGGTGATGTTACCACCACTCAGTGGCGAATGGTGGTTGTTGTTGTTTTGTACAGTTCCTTGTGACCTCTTGGTGAAAGGCACTTTGGAAGTGTAAATTGTGAAATTGTAATGATTATTAATATGGTGGGATGTTAAAGTAAAATTTACTGACAGTTATAATATTAAACTAACGTTGTCCAAGACATCAACTACAGTATAACATCACATATCAGATGCTCACATATTCGCCCTGACCAACTAACTGACCACGGTCTGTGCAGCATCCCTGCATGGCGTAACTGTTAGTTTCTATACTGTTAGTTTCTATACGTATGTAGTGTAATAGCGCCGGCTGGTGGACAGCGGCGGCAACTGTGGTGGACAGACAGTACACACGCCAGTGAGCGTGTGCATGGCTGTGTGTTGGCAGAGCAGAGGAAATAGGGCAATGGTCACGGAGGAACTCATCTGGGGTTCGAGAAGGGAGGCACGGTCAGGGCGAAGCCAGGCCGCACTGGTAAGATAAAAGGAGCCGAGATCGGGAGTTCGAGGCTGCTGGTTCGGGGAGTGGACTCGTCTCGTCGTTGTTGTCGTCTCGTCGCCATCGTCGCTGCCGTCTTCACTAGATGTTGCGCTGCTAGAAGTTGTTGGCTATCTCAGTCGGCGCCGTCAGTGTTTGATGGTTAGTGTTGTCTACAGGCAAGGCTGAGTAACTGTGTGAGGACGAGACCGTGGAAGTTGTAGTTAATAAACAAGGTGCCTCCTATAAACCTCCTCTCAGAATCACTGACACTACACATGTTCACATATCAGACCGGTTCACATATCCGCCTACGTACTGCAGCGTTTTTTTTTATTTGGCAGGCATGCACCTAGGCTACCTGTCTCAAGTTGCCCCTGGCACAAATCTAGAGCTCTAACAGAATGAGGGGGGGGGGGGAAACACACACACATACACTTTGAAGTTACTTCAACGCGGACGTGTGAGTGACAACCACTGGCATGGCAGCAGTCACATTGCCAACAGATCCTCTTTAACGGCCCTACATATTCATGCCAAACAGGCTGGCACCGAGACAGCCCAGGCGTTAAAGGTGGAATGACCCCCCCCCTTCCGCCCCCCGCCCCACCCCAAAAGCCAATTCAATGCCTCGTCGCGATTCAGGCTGGCGATTCGATTCCATGATCGATTATTTATCAACACTGTGATGGACGACGGTGCCCTGTAATGGCCGCATGGGTAAGGGGCCGTCACGCGATTTTGGACGATTTTTGACCCCCCCCCCCTCTTCGTCACACGACGTCACAAAAAGTCAGACCCCCCCCCCCCTAAAATATGACGTCACAAAGCTCTGCCCCCCCCCTCCCCCATAAAAACATGCTTCAAATAGCTTGAAACTATTGTCATTGTAGTGCGTATTTAATGTGGCGCTGCACTCTGATGTTGTAGGAGAAAGCGTGTATTAAAAAGTATATTTAATTAAGTAGAACGTGTTGTCTATATTCATTTAAAGTTGCGCATTTTGATGTGACGTCACATTTCATGGGCGATGCAACGTTTCACTAGGTACATAGCTGCTGTTGTTGGGTTGAATTTTAGTTTATATCGCCCTGAGTGGTCAAATTAGCTGGGAAGTCAATCCATTCCTCTTCATTCAATACTGGACGGTTACTAATTTATGCCGTTTACAATTACCTCATAAACGATCGTCATACTTTTGTCTTCAGAATTTGAATATTCTTTATTAAGAAAACAAAACCCCCACAATCGATGATAACTTTCTTTGTATCTTGTATAGTAGTTGGTAACCTGACATCCTCTTTAGAATCTGCTTTAATAATCATCAGCATCAGCCATGGTCAATTCACTGCTGGATGAATGTCCCAACCCCCTAATATTGGCACCATATCTCATGATCCCGCGATCCACATAGCACCTACACGTGAGCCGATTTCACAGCTCCATCTCCACTGGAGATGGAGCTGTTTGCGCTCCCATGGTCTAACCGCGGGTGTCTTCAGCCCGGAATTAGAATGCTGGAGCTCTCTGTGGTTGTGCAAATGCAATTCCAAATGACATCGCTCAAAGACAGGCATAGTAGCAATGTGGCACCTATTAAATTAATATATTTATATGCAAAGTTATTACACACTTTTTTTTAAAAATAGCAATACTTTAATGCATGAGCTAATTTAAGAACGATGTTATTTTAGAGACCGGAGCACAGGGTTAATGATTCCAGTATATGGTGAGACTGTCCATGAAAGTGTTCCCTTGCAAGACTATAAATTAGTTTTTATCAGACTCATGAATGTGAATGTAGGCAAATGCAATGTTGTCCATTAACAATGCATTAACTATGCAAAAATAGAACTGCCTTTGGCTAATGGCCCACAATTGTGGGAAGTTTCATGTCAGCCGCAAGGGCCCACATTAATCTGGGCCTTCGTTAGCAGAAGTCTGCTTTTGGCAGGTCCTGTCTCCCCTCAACTTTCTCCCTTCCCCTGGTATTTTGATTGCATGTATTATTAACATCATGGTCATTAAAACACGAAACAATTAAAACAGACAAATTTGCCAAGCAACTATAGAAAGTAGTACGCTAGCAGAAAGCCGCACAGATAGATTTAGGATAAATTAACTCAACTATTTTTTTGATTTTACCAGGTAAGGCCCACTGAGCTATTTTGCTATTTTTCAGAAGTGAAAGCAGGCGCTCAAGCCTCAGTGTCTACAACATCACCACCATACCGGATGCCAAGCTGCAGCATGTAACACATTAGTTGGCACGTGTCGTGACAGGTAATGCAAATTCCAAAAATGTCCATCCAGTGCTTGCCAAGCTGTATTGACTTCCGGTTGCACATTAATTCTTATTTAGTATATTTCCTCCAAATTTTTACCAAAAATGTACCGCCAGAAAATATCAATTTACATAATTAAGTCAAGGGTAAAATAGGTTTTCGATTTATGCTGTTTCACCTCACGTCCATTTTCCAGGGTCGGACCCCCAACGTATATAGAGGACTACCGGGAAATACCCGGCGTTGCCCGGGGGAAAAATATATTTAAAAACTTTCCTTAAAAACTTTACATATACATACACAAAATACTAAGCTATTGTGAAAGCCCGGCATGCCATTTTTCTGTCCATTTGTCCGTCAACGAAATTGTAAGAGGCTTGCAGAAGTCCAAAAAGTTATATAAAGTGGGGGGTAAATAGTTGATCTAAAAGATTTCCAAAAATTGTCGACAACCCCCCCTCAAAAAAGTATTATTACCGCCGTGTAGGCATATATACCTACACACCCTACATACAATAGAGTGAGTAGTATATAGTGACTCTATAGTAGTATCTGACTCTACAGTAGTATCTTACTGACTATAGCAGTATCGATTGATTCTATAGTAGTATCTGCTGACTCTATAGTAGTATCTGCTGACTCTATAGTAGTATCTACTGACTCTATAGTAGTATCTACTGACTGTAGTAGTACCTACTGAACCCTACAGTAGTATCTACCGACTCTATAGTAGCATCTACCGACTATATAGTAGCATCCACTGACTATAGTAGTAACCACTAACTCTACAGTAGTATCTAATGACTATGTAGTAATATCCATTGACCGTAGTAGTATCTACTGACTCTACAGTAGTATCAACCAAGTCTATACTAGTAAATACTGACTCTACAGTAGTATATAATGACTCTATAGTAGTATCTACTCAATCTATAGTTGTATCTATTGACTCTAAAGTGGATCAACTGACTATAGTATCTACTAATTCTATAGCAGTATCTGCAGACTCTATAGTAGTATATGCAGCCTCTATATCAGTATTTGCTGCTATAGAGGTTGCTGATTATAGCAGTATCTACCAACTATAGTAGTAACTACTGACTCTATAGTAGTATCTACTGCGTCTATAGTAGTATATATTTAGTTTATAATAGTATCTACTGACTATAGTAGTAACTACAGACTCTACAGTAGTATATATTGAATCTATAGTCGTATCTATTGACTATATAGTAGTATATATTGACTATAGTCGTAACTATTAACTCTATATCAGTATCTGCTGACTCTATAGCAGTATCTGCTTTCTCAATAGCAGTATATAATTACTCTACAGTAGCATCTACCGACTCTGCAGTAGTATCTCCTGATTTTCGGTAAAGTCACGTAGGTAGAAAAATTAATAGATCACGACGTTTCGATCACAACACAAGCAATCGTCTTCAGGTGCAAAAGAGGGGGAAATCTGCCGAGGCAGGCTGTTTATAAAGGTTTAGAGATGGGTGGGGCAGCTAATGTTAATGTAGGAGTGAGTAGGAAAGAGTGAGTAGGAGAGAGAAATTTGCTTTTAAATGTAAGCTCGGCGAGGGCCGAGCTCGGCTAGGGCCCGGGAATTTGAGAGTCGGCTAATATCGGCAGGTCGGAAGGGAACATCAAAGCAGTTAAAACTTTAACTGGTCGATCACATCCTTCCAATGATTGCTTAATTTGTATCCATCCTCTCGGTTGAAGTTATGTCTGTTTATAAATCGGGATGGCTTCATGGACACGTCTTTTATGGTATCCCGAAGGTTTGCAGAGTACCTTGGTCTTGGAAAAGACAATATCGTGTGAGCCCACCGCATTCAAATAGTGCTCAGCCATGGCAGAGGTATTGGTTCTGCCATGTTTCAAATCTGCCTTGTGTTCGCAAACACAGTCCGAGACATGGCGTTTCGTTTCCCCAATGTAACTGCTACCACAGACACAACTTAGTTTGTAGACACCAGGGTATTGCATGTCAGGAATCACATCTTTCACAGATGGGATAAAATCACGGATTTTGTGTACTGTGTTGAATCGAACCTGGATCTTGTGTTTGTTCAAAATTTTAGAAATCTTTTTAGTAACTCCTGCTATGTATGGCAAGGTGATGGTTTTGATTGGGTCCTCAGATGGTTCTCTCCCTATGGTTGGGGATACAGCTTTGCGGATTGTGCGATCCGAATATCCATTCATCTTGAGGGCTTGGTGTACATGCTCCAGTTCACTGGATAGGTGATGCTGGTCGGAGATGCAACGTGCCCTATGGTGTTGTGTTTTCATGAGGGAATTCTTCTGGTCTGGATGGCGGTGGGAATCAGGCTTTAGATAGGAATCCATGTGGGTGGCTTTCCTGCAGACAGTGTCCCAATGAGCCATCAGGTCTCTTCTCGATCAAAACATCCAGGAATGGTAGCTTGCCATCATTTTCCATTTCAATTGTGAATTTGATGGGTGTATGGAATTGATGTGGCCAGATGACAAACGTGTCATCTAAGTATCTCATCCACAAGGAAGGACATAGGGTGGATGTCTGGATGGCATCTGTCTCAAATTTCTCCATGAAAACATTTGCTACCACTGGCAATAAGGGAAAACCCATTGGGGTACCCTAATTTTGTTTGTAGAATGTACTATTCCAGGTGAAGTAAGTGTTGGTAAGGCAATGCCTCACCAAAGTTGGTACATCAGGATTCAGTCCCTGTTGGGCCAAGTCTTCAATGATTGAAATGGTGTCAGGTACCGGTACCTTGGTGAACAGCGAGACTACATAAAAACTGACAAGCAAATGATCTGGAGACAGTGATATGTCCTTGATTAGAGAAACCAAGTGAGCTGAGTTAAGTACAGCTGAGGTGGTCTTGCCCGTGAAAAGAATCAGGGTCTCAGAAATCGGGCCAGTTTGTAGGTGGGTGAGTTAATGGCGGAGACGATAGGACGGAGCGGGATACCTTCTTTATGGATTTTTGGAAGGCCATAACATCTGGGTGGTCTAGCAGCCGAAGGTTTTAGAGAGAGCTGCTTGGTCGGTTCGATTAGAGAAGTCGAATTAGTGATGATATTGTTGGTTTTTGTAGCCAGGCGGTTGGTAGGATCTCTATTGATTTTGATATAGCTGCCATCATTAAGGTCCTGATTTTTGCTGTTGTAAGTGGTTTTATCCATGATGACAGTGGCATTGTCCTTGTCTACCGACTCTACAGTAGAATGTATCGACTCTATAATAGTATCTAGTAAGTATACAAAGTTCCGTGGTGAGGCCTAGTCCCCCCCCCATCATCCCCCTGCCTGCTCTACAGTAGTATCTACCATGCTAGTATTAGCATGGTAGTAACTGCACACATTGGGGTGGGGGGGGAGAAGAGGACATCACACTGTGAAGAATTTACCTCAGCGTTGTGTATTTTTTTTCATTTTTAACGCGAATGAGAATTCTCCCCCCACCGATCGTGTGTTTACGTTGCGAGGGCAACCACCACCAATAAGCCGGCTTTCTCGCGCATGCGTACTTTAAACTTGACAGATGTGAAATACGAATAGCGTATTTTCGTCCCGGGGCATACTGGCGTGGTACCCGTGTACTTTTTTGATATGTAAACCCCACAGTTTGTTAGTTAAAAACGTCACAAGGTACTCGCGCAGACAGACAAACAGACGGACAGACAGACAAACACGCAGACAGACCCGCAGACAAAACATTTATTTATAGGTAAGATTATTAGTATTACTAACAGGAACCCACAGAACTTTTCTGGTGAAGGGATGGCGAATATTAACGTTTTATCATCACTCCCTTTCCTAGACCTCACCAATGCCGCGTGGCTTCTAAACCCGGCCCCTCTCCTCAAACACTCCCGCGTCTCTTGACATCATCACTCCCTGTTACGCACCTCACCCGTGTCGCGTGAGATTATATGATTATCAACCCCTCTCCTCACCACCCCCGCAGTCTGGTGACGTCACTTATTTTCGGTGTGTTACAGACAAATGCATTACTTAATTCCCTCAGTTATTCGCGAGGGATACGTTCCAGAGATGCTCGTGAATCGAAAATTTCGCGGATAATGATATTTTCCTATGAAACCCTATCTTTCCAATAAATTACTTTAAATAATACATAAATAAACTATTAAATGTTTGATATTATCTCATCACTTTATCTCATCACATTCTGTGTCATCACTTCATCTCATCACGTTCTTGCATTAGTTTATCTCTCATCACTTTATCTCTCATCATTTAATCTCATCACTTTGTCTCATCACTTTCTCTCTCTCTCTCGATGCAGTTGTGTAAAGTTCCAGATGTGATTCGCGGATAGCCAAAATCATGCATATCAAATTCGTGAATAACGAGGGGATACTGTATTATATAGAGATCATTACATTCATGTCTGGATTGTGTAATGAGTGGACACTTGCCGACGAGGAGGGCGTGACCGTTGGGCATGTTCAGAATGCGGCTGATGCGTGACACGTGCTCGATGGCGAACTGGAACAGCACCAGGTCCATCGGGGCCTTGCTGGCTGCGTTGTACTCCTGCAGACACTTCTCCACCACCTACAAAATACATTAAACGTGAATCGATAATGCCACATATCGAGCAGCGAGGCTGCATGACCTTTGCATGACCTTTGCTAACTGTGTGTGTGTGAGGGTATGACGAGTGTTTCTGTATCATGAAGTTAGACTCGTTTAAAATATATAACTATATATCTGGGAATGAAAGATAACATTTCATTTTTTCTTCTCATAAACTGATATATTAATATAGGTTTGGTATAAAAAAATTCCCTAAGTCGATTTGTAACGATGAAGAGAGCAACAATGATGTACAAATTATATGTTTGTTTTTACTAAAGGGCAGTACCACAAATTAGGAAACCTGGCAGTCAATATTACAACATTGTTGAAATAATATGGGTGTCAAGGTTTTATTTTTTCCCGTGTATGTGGATTCCCATTAATTGGAGAGGGTATTAGCTTGAGGCTACACCTTTCATAACAGGTCCAATGAAGTCATAACTAGCTCATTCTCGAATATATATCAATGTGCTACATTGATTGCGAACGCCCATAGGCCAGCAGTTATTCATAACCTTTCAATTATAAAAAAAGTTGTTTTCATTATCCGCACACGTAAACGAAAATCACAACATATTTTACAAACACCAAAGAAAAACGACTTGTTCACGTGGATACACGCAGCAAATCGTTTCTGATAAATTTGGCGTAAGGTGTGCTCAGACTTAAAATTGTAAACTTTTGTTTCTTGTCAAGTATAGACACAAAGGTGCAGTTAAAAAGTTAACTTAACGTTACATTTATATCATCATTTTCATGATCTAATTTCAAGGGCTTGTACTTTCCATTTCTTTTACTTTCTCCCAGTTTTATTCGAATTCTAAATATAAATACAATTCATCGAGCCCTTGAAACACAGTGAAAAGGGAAATAATTATAATGCAACGACAAAGTGTGTATTTGCCAGGAGGTGAGATTATACAACATAACCACGAGGAAGGTGAGACCCGATGTTTTCAGGTTCAAAGTAAATTCAAGGTTGATGACACATCCTGTACATGACGATACCTAATTTGCATTTCAGATGCAGTCTGCGATGCAAATGATAATTTACAGCACGGTGAATATGAATTGCTGGATGAATGCCTCCCCACGTAAGTGACGGTCGCGGGGGGTTGGTTGAGCACACTTCACGCTGCTCGTAATTGAGGCTCGATGAAGTGGGATTCTCAGTTATCACTCACCACGTATGGTTAGCCGTAGCCAGGAATCAAACTCAGGTCACCAGGTTAATAGCACAGTGCGCTCAACTACTGCCCCTCTGCTCACCATATTGACCATGTCCCCTGTGCGAATTTGTATTCATTTTTTATTATAATTAAATTATTATATCTGATGGATTACATCATCATAACATATACATGCTGTTCTGTAGGTAACTTATATTCGGTGTGTACAGATAAAACCCATGCCCACCCAGCTTCAATATGGACCATACCAACTGAGCCTGAGTGCAAAGGGAGCAGCGTACGCATGCGTTGACAAACAACAACAAAATAATGTGATTGTTTTGGCACGTTCATTTAATATAACGAAGCAATGTTATATTGATGGTTATGTATGCTCGCAGGCCTTTTACACAATGTTACATGTGTTTCCTCACACGTACCTTTTAGGGAACCCAGAGCGTGACGGACAGCCACTTGAGAATTATATCGACGAATTTGTACAGCCTATCCGTCATTACACTTTGTCCCTGGTTCCTTCCAGAACGCAATCGGGTTTAAAATTTCACTCCCACCACGGCGTTCTGGGTCGTTCAGGCCCATTTCCACCCCTGGCGTGCGCACAAGACATGGCAGGGCTGTACCTTTACAATTATCTTATTTCATTGAATGGCTTTTACCTTGGGACTTCACATCCACTGACCATATTTACCTGCGTTGTGGGTGACTCTGCGCTTTTTGGCGGTGATGTGTGAGCCACCGGTGGATTTTATATCTACGCCACTATGCCACTGGTCCCGTTGAAAGCTGGCATTAGACTTTGACTAGAGGCAGGACTGTCTCATAGCTAAGCTAGCATTGTGGCCGGGCTACGAGTAGTGTTGCCCTGTGGCCAATTTGGTGTTGGGTTTGAGCTCATGGTAGTTGCAGTTGCACCACCTGGACACTGCATAACGATGCTACCGGTGCCATGGTTATGCTAGGGTTGGGCTAGGAACAATTGTTCCATGCTTAATCTAGTATTGGGGATGGGATAGTTTCAGTGTTATCCTTTGAATTAGCTAGTGTCCAGGTTGGGCTAGGTTCAGTGTCATCCTTTGGCTAAGCTATCTTTGGGTTGGGCCAGGTCAAGTGTTGCCCTACGCCTGTGCCTGGCGTTGTTGTGAGGGCTACACGCAGCGCCGTTCCATAGCTCAGCTCGTGTTGGGGAGGGGCTAGGATCACTGTCTTTCCTTGGCTAAGCCAGTGTTGTGGCCGAACCAGGGGCAGCATTACACCTCGACTGAGGACTATTGTGGTGCCGTGACGGCACTCACTCAGACTAGTGGCGCCACGGTGGCGCGATGTTAATTACCTCACTTGGTATACAGGAGGTTGTGGATTCCATCCCGACTATTACACCTGTATTTTTGGAGTTTGCATGCTTTTCCGGGATCGCGTGGAATTTCCTCCGGCTCCTCCGGTTTTCCCATCTACATTTAAAAACATGCGTTTAGAATATTTGGCTGCTATAAATTCCCCACGATGCTACGCCACTTCGTTGAGCTATCATTTGTGGCCAGGTTGTTTCTGAAAAGAGAGCTACATAGCTCAGCCGGCCTTACCTGTTAGGGAAAAAAATAAATGGTTTAAAAATGTTTAAGCAAAGCAGTGGATTTAAACTGAAACGGACAAGAGTGGCCACACACGTGCCCGAGTGTGCACCTTATTGAGTTGCTCCATGTCGGCGATCTCGTCGTAGTCGCGCTTGCGGCCGTCTACCGACTTGGCACCCATGAAGTCTCCGAAGAACAGGCCACGCATGTCGCTGTGTCCCAGCTCTCGGCCTCTCATCAGGTTTGCGAAGAAGCTGCTCATCTTCTCCTTGAACTGAGTCTGCACCACGTTCTGCGGGAACACGACCGACCAAACGCACAAGTTTTGCCGGCTGCAAACGTGGCGCGGTGCAGCTCGCGCGAGCTCGGGCTCGCGTCACTTGAGCCCTGCGGCAGAGTTAGCCTGTGGGCAGGTCTCACGCTGTGAGGTAAAGTGTGGGTGCTCCCACCTCTTCCAGTAAGTCTGGCCAGCGTGGAAGAGTAGGCCAAGCACTCCTACCGAGGGGGGCTGTGTAGAGCACCCCTCAAGCGGAGGCCCTTCTTCTAGCAGTGGCATGAGCGAGCAATTTGCAGGTGTGCATCTTTACCTAATTCAGCTTAGCTCAGCCAGTGACGGCTAAAATTTATCAGGGCTGAGAACCGAGATTGCAGGGAGCATGAAGAGCACGTCTTGTGGCGTGAGACAGAAGCCTAATCGAGTGACTGGAGAGGCGCTTCGCAGTGTCTGCTTAAGCAGCCCTCTCCCGATGATCGATTGAGCTCTGGGAGGATATTCTTTACTTTCCACCTTCGTTCTCATGGAGTGATTAGGACATCAGGACATCGGGGAACAACTATTTTTTTTCTGCAGCACATACACAACGTGATAAAAACAGGGATGCGTCCGTGAATTAACAATTAGCTTTGCAAAAAAATTAACAATCAGCTTCGCAAAATATATTTATATTTTTTACGCTAACTGTAGCACAAGTGCAGTGTGAGACCATTTGGTTTGAACGAAAGCATAACCACGGTTTTACAATAAATTATATTTTCAGTAATGAACGCATTAATAAAATTCAACAACCGAAGACACATTCAGTAAAGACCGGATAGTGTCAGTCCGGATTAACGCAGTGCAGACGAATAGCACCTTATGTCGTCATTTAATCCAGACATAACTCGCACGCCGCGTGCTGTAAAATCGTGCAAAAGTTTAATATGCTTGCCGCGACCACGGACGCAGCTTTCAATTTTTTAGCCGACTCGTGCAAAGCCACCGTCAAGCGCGCGGCACCTCGATCCACCTTCGTTCCCAGCGGTGGCGGCAACGGCGCGCACGGCACGGCGCGGCACGACCCGGTGGCGCCCGGTTAGCAGCGCCACAGGATTGCTCGGCTCCGTCAAGATCCCCCCCCCCCAGGAAGCTGACAAAGTTTAAAAAATTTAACTCCTCTCCTTTCGTCGGCTCGACAAAAAAACGTTCCCCCTCCCCAAACTCACAGCAAATTTGTGTTGTTGTCGTTCATGGCTTCGTTCCAAAACACCGTTGACTTCTCAAAAAATGTGGTATTTGCAGTTAATTTGTTTCACATTCAATTGAGACGAGAGTGGGGGGGGGGGGTAAAGGTTATTTCTGGTCTGGGGACAGAGAGAGAGAGAGAGAAGCACACTTTAGAGATGTGCTGTGCGGAGACATATTGACCATCTGGGAGTTGTTTAATGTCAAGAAGCACCTCTTTACCTTCGCGACCGCTAATCCTTAGGAAAGCTGAAGTTGGAAAATGTGCCTGCGAGGTATAGAGTGGCGCTGATAACACCATCCTTGCTGTGCGCTCTCTCATAGGAATCTCATGATCGATCAATTACAATCGATTCTCACACTCTGTTGAACATGTAAAAAACAAATATAGTAACAATAAACCTGTTACTAACTTGCAATCTGATGGTTTGTGTGTGTGTGGTGGTTTGTGTGTGTGTCCAAGAGGCCGTACACCCGGGACGAGATGGAGTGATGAGATCAGCTCTTGTGGGGGTGCTGAGTGGTTACTTTGTTTTTGTTTTGCATCATGGGATATGTGTGTGTGCACGGTGAACTTTTCTCGCACCGTACGTAGCCGACCGTTCCAATGGGAGGTGCGGGGGAAGGACAACAAACTAAACACAAGAAGCAGTTCTAAATAAATGAATTTTCAATCTGGATGATTTAAAAGCCCATAGCTCTAGAGGCTTCCTGATATCGGGAGGAAGAGCATTCCAGACGGTCGCAGAAGCGCATATGGAGACGTTTGATGTGTTATTATAATAATAGGGGTTTTCTCCTTTTTTGTGGCAACAAAACTGAAATCTTTTTACAAGGATTTATGTCTGCTTTAACCACAATACTTGCAGTCAAAATGCAAACAAAAACACACTATGATAATAGATGCATTTGTCCTTGAAACTGATTGGTCCACACCAGTTTTGCTGTCAAAAAAAGGGGAAAAACCCTATTATTATATTTTGGTACTGGCAAAAGAGGTCTAATGATGACACGTTAATAATCTTGACTTTCATGACAGCAGGAATTCATATTCTTTGGGTCTTTTGGTAAAGTCACGTAGATAGAAAAATAATAAAAGAAATAAAATAATAACAATATCACGACGTTTCGATCGCAACACAAGCAATCGTCATCAGGTGAAAAATAGAGCGAGAGAGCTGCTGAGGCAAGAAAAATATATTTTGATGACGATTGCTGTGTTGCGATCGAAACGTCGTAGTTTTTTGTTATTTTTTTATTATTTTCTTTGAACCTATCTACGTGAATTCACCTAAAGACCCAAGAATATGAATTCCTGAAGTCACGAAAGCTTTAAGTCAACATTCCTGGCTTATTATATTAGTAAAATTCGGGGGTGGTGGGGTGCATCAAGCGTACGTACGCAGGTGGGGGGGGGGGGTGTAAAAAGTCCGCGTGCGTACAGGGAGGGGGGAGGGGTCAAGTTTTGACAGATTTTTGCGTACCTACTAAATGGGTGGCCCCTGACTGTCTTTGTTCGTTGGCTCGTCAAATCAAAGTAAACACTAGATTTGAAGTTTTCGTGACTGCAAGGATTCATACTCTTAGTTTTTTCGGTAAAGTCACGTAGGTAAAAAATTTAAATTAATAAAAATAAATTAATAAAAAATCACGACGTTTCGGAGGCAACACAAGTCTCCGTCATGAGGTGGGACCGTCACAGCCAGATTTGCTGTATCAAGTGAGGCCCTCACTTTTACCTACGTGACTATACCGAAAAAACTAAGAGTATAAAGTAAACACTCCTTTCTCAAAGATGGTGGCAGCTAGGGGAGACCTCCCTTCATCAGTGCACTGATCTAAGTTGATTATGATTATGAATACAATTATACATTCAATATAATTATAATAATTCGATTTATAAGGCTCCCTCAAACAATGGATATCAGAGTGGCATGTGTGTAGAGGAGGAAAACTAGGGAGAATCAACTGGGGAAATAGACTCGTATATATGTTGAACCTACATCATTAAACCTCCTTTTCCAGTACCAAAATATAATAGGGTTTTTCCCTTTTTTTCTGGCAGAAAAGGGGGGGGGGAAACCCTATTATTATATGTTGAACCTCTTTCACACCGAACGTAGCCAACCGTACTAATCAGAGGTGTGGGCAAGAGACAAGACTCAAGACACAAGATTCAAGACACAAGATTCAAGACACAAGATTCAAGACACAAGATTCAAGACACAAGATTCAAGACACAAGATTCAAGACACAAGATTCAAGACACAATATTCAAGACACAAGATTCAAGAGAGAAAGAGCGGAGGCTGTGTTAAACACGTGGTGGGGTCTACACTCAGGACTTAGAAGTCTCCATAGACTGAGAGCTCCTCACCTCCAAGGAGCAGGAAATTCCAGATCCTCTGGTCTGTGCGGACAAAAGTCCAGTGGGTCGCCACAGGTTAGACACCCGGGGCTCAGTTACGCTGAGTATGTACGATCGGCAGATTTCAGAGATCTTATCGGAGTGTGCGGCTGAATCAACTGCTGGATATAAGTTGGAACACAAACAATACAGCCACGTGAGCTGCTGCTATTTACAAAATTGACAAGAGATGGCGAACTGCCTGATCGAATCGAGACCCAGAATCGTAGCAATTCAATGAATGGCGAGGAGGGCAAACCGTCCCACTGCTTAATTCATCACTATCCTTGTGCAAGTGAACTCCGTGTCCATCAGCTCTGAAAGAGCTCAAACTTCCAGAATTTCCCAATGTTAGCATCGCTGCCACCTCCCCTATCCCCTCACCCGCCCCCACACCCTCTGACAGCTGGCAGCTCTAAGTGCAGTTGAAAATTAGCCTCACTGTGCTAGCAGCTTCCATTTATTGTGTGTCATCGCAGTTACTCCAAAGGCCCTTGACCCATTTTCGCTTCACCCGACGCAAATTTGCAGGGGCAGTCCTCGATGTACGAACGGGTTGCGTCCTTTGAGACCTTTTCGTAAGTTGAACGGTTCGCAGGTTGGAACGCAACAATGTGCTGTATTTAAATGCTGTTTTTGTAAAATGTGTTACAGCTCAACAAAAAAGGGATGTATTGTTAAACGCCTACTGTAATATATATACAGTATATTCATCATAAACGTTTTTGGGTTAGATCGCGTTATTTATAAATGTGTCGCAACCTTCCACCACCCGACACAGCCAATCAGTAAAAAAGTGTCACGTTGACAAAAGACAAATAGTTCACTACTTTAGCCCACCGGTGTGTTGAAGAGTAAATCCACAACATTTACAGCAAGGTGCTGGATGTAATTACCAGCGAAAGGCCGTACTCAAATGATAAATGTTGTGGGTTTACTCTCCAACACACCGGTGTGCTGAAGCAGTAACGAATCGGCGCATTTTGTTTACGTGACAAACCAAACTGATTGTCTGTGTCCAGTGGTGGTGGTGGATTAATGACACATTAATATTTTTGCGATCTAACCCAAAATAACTTTTATTACGAATAAAATGTAACTGATTGCCAATCCCCAATTAGGTTGTGAACAAGCGTACTTATCGACCCGTCCCGCTGACTCCCACAGAGATGAACCACGTGGACATCAATTGCACACGAGCTGGTAGTAATGATTTTATTAGTAACCTGAATGAAAAACGTGCATTACTGCTACAGGATTTTTGCGCGAAAAAAATAACTACTCAGCATGTTTTGTGAAATGCACTAGAGTCCAGCATAAGCACTAAAGCTGGAAAGTCTAATGACAATTTATGCTGAATTTCTATCCTTGACCAGGAAAGCTTTGGAAGTTTTACAACTTATATTTGAAGGTAATTTATCATTTGAATGCTTCACCAATTCCTCTCGCCAATATTGTTGTACAGGCAGAAACTGCAACGACCAGATGAAACCCTCGTGTAAGAGAAGATAGCAATGAACTGTGGCACAGGGAGGTCAGGAACGAATTGCTGTACACTTCTGCACTGCACGTGAGGCTCTCACGGACACGAGCTGAAGGTTTAACAACCCTGCCTAACCAGTGACTGAGACTCATGTTTGTGTTTATAACTTGAATTTTACTAGCAATCAAACTTTTGGAAAACGTTGGCCAATGATCGATCCTAATCTATGGTAGAGACTAAACACAAAAACATCAACTGTTGACTTCCCACGAAGGGATGCAGGCTCACCAAGTAGAGCTGATTTAAATAACACCAAGTGTTATGCTGAGTGCTCTTTAACGTGGAATTAAACTTATCCTCTTTAATAACTGAAAGCATTTAAATATATACAACTTTATCTGTGATGAAGGCTGCACTTCTCGTCGTTTTCATGCAGGGGGCGCTGCAAACCTACGCGCTCCCTGCATGAACGACGGAGGCGCAGGAACAGACATTCGATTACGTTGGAATCGATCTGCAGACGGCGGTCTTCGCGCACAGCCAGCTTTATGTCGCCTTATCTCGATCCCGCAATCCTAAACAGGTGAAAGTCCACATCGAACCGAACCACCAGCAAGGCCATCTACTTAATGACGAGAGAAAATTCATACGAAATGTCCTTTTCCATTAAGTCTTCAAGATGTAAAATGATATAAGCTTTTAATGAAGAAATTAAATTATCTATTTAAAAACATAATACAATTCAAGATGTATGATTTTAAAACTTCAAAACGGAGCATCGGGTGCTTGCGTGAATGTGTCGTTTGTGTGCAATTGTTTTCGTGACTTTCCTGGCCGAAGGCCGTAAATGGTTGTGAGGGGCATCATAGGTGCCCCCGAACAGCCCCTAGTGTCTAATAGGCTAACAATCATACCGTCAATAGTTTGTATATATAAAATTGTCATTCCAACAAAATAATTGTCCTGTACGCAAAATGGTCTTAGAGGAGATCGCATTGTGCAATTCCTTACAGGGTGCAATTGCTGGCAGATGGCCACTCACGTATGATCGACGGAGTGCGATGGCATTGTTGTATTACCTCTAAAAGATGGGGGGGGGGGGTGTTGACTAGGGCAAAATAAAGCATCTACCAACATGTATATCGCACTCAGAGAGTTTTCAACAGGCCTCTGTTAATACCAGTGATATATCAGACTTTTGAAAGAGCATGACAATTATCATGTATACTGACAGACTTCATAAACACTTACAGACAGCTAAGTTTTGTCAGATTTTTTTTGGCAAACTGATCAATCGATGCATGGTGTGATGACGAGCTCACTTGGCTTACGATCCAGAGATCGCTGGTTTCAATTTGCCGGCACAGCAGTTCAAACGTAGGGCACATTTCTTAAATCGCATCGTCTCTGTCCACCCAGCAGTGTTCATGGGCACACCACAGTTAGTCGATAGTTCCAGTGTGGTGGGGTAAAGTGTGGGTAGTCCCACCTCTTCCAAACGATCTGGCCAGTATGGAAGAGTAGGCAAAAATACGTTCTAGAAAGGCGTCTTTAGAGCTCACTCCGTTGAAGCCCTTGCCGCCAGCAGTCGCATGAGGAAGGATTCCAAGGCCTCTCGTTTAGCTTGCATCAACACCTGAGCACTGTGTTTAATATCCAGTGGCTGGGACTCGGGATTCAATTTCAGGATGTCAAGTGGTGCTGATTCCGTCACCTGACATGGGCATCAGTTGACCCTGAGCTACACTTGTATATCTCCGACATCTCTAATACACCCACATGCAAAGTGTTGATTAACACCTGCTGCAACGTTTCTGACAAATGATCGAAAAACTAGGGTCATTTATACATTTTTTAAAATCAATTCTGGATGAAGATCTCCCCAATAACTTGGTTGAGACTTTCATCATCCAGCAGTGGAAGGATCATGGTTGATTATTTACTTACTCCTCTCCGCTCCCTGTGGAGCATAAGTCCACAACAAGCCCACGCCATGCGGGGCGGTCTTTAGCAGCTTTCTCTGCTTCACCCCAAGACAGGCCCACGGTCTTTAGCTGGTTTTTAATTTTGTTCTTGTTGCAGTTTCCATAACAATTCTGGGTTTTCCGGGGTGGGGTTGTTAGCCCCACGCCCAAACCCCAACCTGGAGGACCAGGGGTTGTCCACTTCGTCTGCCCTTTACCCGTTGCCCAGTCCGGCATGGTTGGACCTGCTGGGAGCCGAAGGCTTCCGCTGGCTTTGCTCTCTGGGTCATGGAGGCACAACAAGCTTCTCTACCACGACAAGGCGACAACACACGAGAGATTGTGATGAATTCATTCAAAAACAACCAAGACTTTTCTCATGGTTGTGCTGAAACCACTTTACTTATTTTAACTTAGTTTTTAAATAGCACTTGAAGAAGAGAAAATGGGTGCAAACAGACCAATTTTCAAGTCATGATTCAATTGCGTGCTCAACCCAAAGGACTGACTGCAGCTCCAGTAGGGAGTATAGCAACTGACTCCACTACCCGCTCAGACTGGGCGACAAAATACCACCACACCAATTCGACACTCATCAGAATGTACTTACAATAATTGTTTTACTTGCAGTGTCAGTGAAAGTAACTCTTTGCTTGAGCAGACATTTGGGGCAGTTTATCAAAAAGGAATGCCCACTGACTTCTCCCACGGTGGTAACTCAGGTTCTTTGACCCTGGAGGAACAGTGGGATGAGTTGAACCATGGCCACGATTTAAATTTGCCATGACAAGCGGCCTCCTGTTTACGACAGTCACATTTACTTTTTGGCGCCGCGGTGGCGAGATGTTAACTACCTCGCCTGGTATACAGGCGGGTGTGCGTTCAATCCCGACCCTGATTCCTGTATATTAGAAACATGCATTTCGAGTATTTGACTGAAATACATTTCCGCGTGATAAGCCGTTTCGTTGAGCTCCCATTTGTAGCCAGGTCGCTTCTGAAACAGAGCTACGTAGCTCAGTGGGCCTCACCTGGTAATTTTTAAAAAATAGTTTAACTTGATTTACGACGCATCTTCTGACATGACTCCGAACACATTTGAACAGAGTCAGTCTGGCTCTCCGATGTCACTTGGCTTGGAGCTTTTGTTATTCTAAAGTGTTCTCGTGAATGTTTACCTCTTAAACCCTAGTGACGAATTGGCCACGTTCTGTTTACGTGACAACCCTTACTAGTTGGCTGTGTCGGGTGGTGGCGGGTTTTATCGACACATTTATATATTTACGTGATCTAACCCCCAAAAAACCCTCGATTATAGACTCCTAAACCCTATTAAAACATTGCTGATAAATGTAAAAAAACACATCGGCAAGTGATGTTTCTACTGTCTGTGGGAAACTTCGGGTCCGATTTTCAACGATGTTTCCAGAAACGCATTGTAACGTCGTAAAAAGCAGGGACCGCCTGTAATCCCATTCTTGCATGTGGCAATGTGTTCCGGAGCTGAATGCTACTGAGCAGTTGCGAGGCAAGCACAGGAACTTTAGACCCCCACCCACCCACCTACTGGGCCAGATACCTGTGCAGAGGGAAACACTCAACTAAAATTCAGCTTACAGTGGCCTCTGTTTAAAAAATAGATGTCAAAGTGTTTACAACTATGAAGGAAGCATTAAAGCAACATAACAATATAAACTTCCCCTTGATAGCTACACTTTTAATACCTTGCTATAAAACTGGAAAAAACACAAACTCGTGCCGACACTATTACAACATATTGCTCTTAAAAAAGTATATTTCAGTAGTAATAATATTTCGACATTACAACATTGCTATGTACTCAAACATGGCCGTAAATATAAGTTCACCTTTGTATCACAATGCTCGCAAAAAAAGTAAACACTCGACAGGATTTCAGTGTCAGTTATTGCTTTCCCCTGCCCCCCCCCCCCAGAGCCCCATTTGCTTCCTTCACATTTTATAGAAACTTCCAGAGCATGAATAACACATTCCACTGTTATGCTACTGACTCAGCAATGTACTTCTGAAGAGAATTACTTCTTCATCACCGTCATCAGATTTTGTTGCGTGTTATACTTCCGATAAAATAAAGTCAAACTCCGACATAGCTTTGAATGTGGTGACTATTCTTGTGCAAGCCTTTGCAAATGGGTTGAGACGATCAATTGGCTAAACACGAAAATCCTTGCGGACCAAGGAGACAGCATTAATTTTTAGCTTCCTTGCATCACAGCTCGAAACTAAAAAGCACTGTCTCCAAAGCCCTGACATGGTACATTAGCAGTGTTATACATTTACGAAATCCCAGCAGCACAATATGAAGTTGGATCCACTGCATTCTTAATTCATACACTCAATACGCAATCATCGTAGCCATTAACAGATGGATACTCCGCACTGCAAAATATCCCTCAGGGGTTAAAATGATGAGCGGGATTGGGGAGATGGGGAGTTAAGACGGTCAGAGACACAAAGATTTATAAACTCAAAACTAAACTATTTTATTTTATCAGCTAAGGCCCACTGAGCTTTATAGCTCTTTCAAAAAAGATTAATTGGCTTATTTATCGCTCAACAAAGTGGCTTATCACGTAGACATTTATAGCAGCCAAATATTCTAAACGCATCCTTCTTAAACGTGGAGGGAAAAACCAGAGGACCTGGAGAAAAATCCATGCGACCACGGTGAGAACATGAAAACTCCAAATAAACAGGCGTCAGGATCGGGATGGAACCCACGACCTCCTGCATACCAGGCGAGGGAGACAACATCTCGCCACCAGGAAACCCCAAAGATAAGTTGAGAAGAATGAGAAGTAGGATATGTGTTGAAGGAGTATGAAGGGGAAGGCTGGACTTAGATTGTTGAGAAAAGCACAGAGAGTACAAGGAAGTGTATGATTGAACGTGAATTGAAGACTGTAATTAGAGATTAGTGAAGAATTTAAGTTGTTGGCTCCACCAAATGTTAAGTGGTACTCGTCTTGATTGGTGGCCTCAAGTCAGGGGTGGAAATTCCCAATTTCCATGGCAGGTCCATTCTCTTCATAGTGTAGAGGAGTAATGGATGACATGACGTCATGAGCGCCGTGAAGCGGGATGACGTCATGTCACGGGGATTGTAAGGGGGGTACTTAAGGGGGACCCTGTCACGTGAGCGGGGTCGTCGTGGGAGCCAGGGGATGCTGAGGGACCGGACGGAGTTGGCTGAACCCCCTCGAGTGAGAGAGCCCAAGAGATAGCTGAGGCGAGGGACAGATCGAGCCTGAGGTCCCAGGGAAGAACCAAGTGTAGGGACACCTATCCCTGGTGTTAATAAAATGGCGTGAGCCCCTACATGAAGTTCTGTCTTCGCGTGCATCTTCACTGCACGACAATAGGACAACCATCGTTGACTTTCCACCAAGCGGTATTCATTTTATAAAGAGCAGACGGATGATGGCATAATTTTATGGAGTTAGAACCTATGGCATTTGTGGGACTGATCGACTGTGTAATGAATGGTGAATACATCTTACGCATTATACGTGATTTTACATATCACTGGTTGCAGTGCTAAGATCACCCACTGGATTCATTGGCTTATTTGTCCAAGTACTGATGACTTGTATGAATTATGAGTGGTCTTATGAATTATATATATACATAAAAAACACCATGTTTCTAACTCAGTTTAAATGATACGATAACGTATTTTAGTCACGTGGCTAATGACTGCAACACTCAGGCCAGAGGCGATTTCCATCGTGGTTTACAAAGGCAAAGGTGGTTTACAAAGGCAATGGGCCACTGTCTTTAACATACTCTATACGACCCCTTAAGCAAGCTCTGAGTTGCCATATCAAAGTGTTCACAGAAAGATCCACAACAGACCGATCGTGTTAAAGTGCTACCTTAATGTTTTATCAACAAACACATCGTACAACTCATCTGTAAGTGATATCATTGTACGCTCGTGATAATATCAGGATTATACAAGGTTGAAATTAGGTGAGTTGTAAGAAGGGGACTCGAAGGAAGCCAGGACGAGAAGGTGGCACCTTAATGATGGAAAAGAAGAGCTGCTGGTCAGAGGAGTCAACCAGACGGTCAGAGAAGACGCGGCACACCTCGTGGACCCACAACCGCATCAATTTCCTGGCACCGTCGTCACCCAGAGGAACGCAAGAGGCTTTCACCAGCATCAGGCCCTGCAGCAACACACACACACACAATCAATAACCAGTCACGAGCCAATGTTTTTTCCCAAGAGTCGACAAAGCTGAGGCCGTTCTTACCTCGTACACAGGTCGACATGAAGCTAATGTGTTTGGCAAACGTGTTACAAGTGAGCTGGCCTTTTCTCAAGTTGAGTAAATCCACTGTTTGGAGCATTATTCTTGAAAGTAACCATCTAAGAAACGCTTTAGAACCATAGCAATTAAACATAATTCCATATTTAGTATGTTGAGAACATTTTTTTGTGTAATCTGATATCTCGGTTGCCATTATGATTACATTCACCAAATACTCTTATATTATAATCATATGTACTCTGGGTAAAAGCAGCAGTGCAATGGTTCGTTGCACTGTGTTCTGAACCGGGCAACCGCACGTTTGATTCCCAGCCACGGCGAACATCAGGGGCAAAGACTGGTTCTGGGTTCGGATCTTTCAGCATCCCCCAATGATCGCCACGGTGAAGTTTGGTCAAACAGCCTTCAGGACTGACACAGCATGGAGAAGCCTTCGAGCAATCTGAAAATCTGCATTGTGTGTGAGGGTGAATTTTTTTTTTCAGAAAGACCGGCACGACCATAGGATTGTCGGCTCTGTAACGTGATCTGTATGCATTGGCTGTTCCTGTCCTCGTTTTAACCCGAGTTACTGGCGTGACCAACTTCCCAAGTGAATTGTTTACTTTTTACTCCAAAAGGGAAAGAATCCATGAAAATGGAGAGGTGGCCAGATAGCTCAAGAGATCAAAGCAAATTGGAATATTTATACTGGAGGAATCCGATGAGCTATGAAGCTCTTTTTCACAGATGTCAAGGATTTTACAGATCGGTGTAGGCTTTCGCGACCAATATTATTCATAATAAAGGTTTCTGGGTTAGATCGCGTTATTTATAAATGTGTCGCAACCCTCCACCACCCGACACGGCCAATCAGTAAAAAATGTGTCACGTTGACAAAAGACAAATAGTTCACTACAACGGTGGGCTAAAGTAGTGTACTATTAGTCTTTTGCGACACATTTGTAAATAACGCGATCTAACCCAAAACCTTTATTATGAATATTTTACAGACGTCCAGTACAATCGGGTCAGTGGTGCCAGCTGACTGTATAGCCAATTGATGATAACAGTCCGGTCACCAGACTGTACAAAAAGACACGTCATATTAACTTCGGATGTGCACTAGATACGATGTAATTCAAACGCTAAGAATGTAAAACCTCGGTTTGACTGTCACGACTCTGCAGCCGGTGGGTGGGAAAGTGTTGTCTCCCCTTAGTACGTGGATTAGAGGTCACTTGATGAAATCTCAGAGGCAGCTCTGCAATGTCTACTTCAGTGAGCCATCTGCTAATATGGGGGGGGTGGGGTGGGGGGTTCTAATGCTCTGCCAGTCCCGAATGGATTTATTGCATTACATAAAACACAACAAGCACAATCAGGATTCTATTGGAGAAAAGAACAACACACTAGAAGTAACGACTTGGTAACATGCCACGTCAAAGTAGTCTGATAAAGCAATGAAGCTAAAGTCATGAAATATGATTGGAGGTTGCCTGCCTTTGGTGGTATTCTACATGCTGAATACAATATGCATTCTACTTCTGAGCATCGAATATTCAATGAACACCTTTGGTGTTTTTAATTCTTGCATTTACACCGCACTACATTCTTCTGTAGTCTTTATACATGAAACACTCTTTAGCACCGCTTTAGGGAAGGATTCACACTCGGGATTGGAATAAATATAACATTACCTCCTTTCACAAATGTAATGCCACATGCAAAATTAGCACAGGACCAGATTTTACAAGTATGGTTATTCTACCGAGTGTAAATACTTCCTCTGGCTAAACTGGGCTTTGTATTGGTGAATTAAACATGCGCGTGTGGATTGCTTTTCTAGTGACACACGAAGCTACTGACGACATGTAAAAGTGAAATAATGACTTACAAAATACATATATAACATTTTAATTTCCAAAAAAATTGTATCGAAATTATGATAGCAGGATGGAGTACATTTGGTTAACTAAATTCTATAATGAAAAGGAGCAGACTGATGCACGGTTGGCTACGTGCGGTGCGAATGAAGCCGGCTTGGAATGGAGACGAGAGACTCGAGAGAGGAACACATGGATTTGGAAACAAGTGAAAATTAGAGTGGTCCTAAGTGGGCTCGAGAAGGACACATCATGATTATCCTTTGCCCATTGCGATGATGTACAGTTTTTTCTTCCGATTCCATTTCGATGACGTCCGTGTACGTCATCGGAACGAAATTGGAAGAAAAAAAACTACCAAGGCTCCCACAAGGCCATGTGGCACAGTTTGGTGCCAGCTATAATAAGAGTTCAGCGGCCGTGTCACTGCGGTTATCTGCGGTGAGTACAATGTATTTAAAAACAATGGTACTATGCCTATCTAAATAAAATGTATGCTAATCGCTTGCGCATTCCGAGATTCATGACGAACGGGACCCGGACCCAGACGTCTCAGAACGGGAAAGGGTTAAGGATGATGCCCGTTGGAGGAGACTGGTGACTGAATAACAACTCAAGGATGGAGTACACCCAAGAGAATGACCACTGTGTGAGATGGAGTAATGAGATTAGCTAATGCGCAGTTGGATTGTGGTATTTAAGATTTGAGAGATGTTGATGCAGTGGTGGGGCGGGGGTTCTTTGTCCAGAAGTCGATAGATCGTGGCTGAAGGACTCCCTGCTCTCACCTGTACCACTCTGGCAAAGTCTCTGAGGCTGAATATGTAGTGAGACTTGGACGGCGTAGGCAGGAAGCTTTGCACAGCTGCTGTGTACACTTCAGTGGTAGCCCAGACCAACACCTGCAAAACAAGTCTCAGCATCACGGAGACGATACACTCAGCGATGCAATGTAGTACCATTTGTATGCATGCATCATTTCAAGTAGTGGTTCTCAAAGTGCGGTCCCTGGACCATCAGTGGTCCGCAATGGTCTTCCAGGTGGTGTCCGGTGGCTGTGATGCAAATTGATCTGTAATTAATGACAATGTTTATTATACCTTATGTTTCGGATATTAATTAATATTTAACTTATATATTTTTTTTAAAATAGGTGAACTACTCTGATTAAACTACCCTGACCCTAGGATCTAAACGCCCCCCCCCCCCTAAAAAAACCCTTATAGCTGTGTAAAAAAAAATTAAGTGCCGGTAATATTAATCATTTTGTACTGCTGATATTTAGAGAGAAGTGAATGCGTTTTGTGACCAGGGGTGGGG
Source organism: Lethenteron reissneri (assembly GCF_015708825.2). Classification (NCBI taxonomy): domain Eukaryota; kingdom Metazoa; phylum Chordata; class Hyperoartia; order Petromyzontiformes; family Petromyzontidae; genus Lethenteron; species Lethenteron reissneri. The sequence goes on from NC_083808.1 coordinate 11,679,698, forward strand.
GCTGGCCGGGTGGTCTGTGGAAATGTTTGCATCGGCCGAGTGGCTCCGCGGGCCGAAACAGTTGTGATAAACATCGATTTGAAGGATACTGCCGTGATGAAACAGTTATCACACTGGAAATTACTGTAGCGTATGCTGGAGCGGTCACACCTGATCACGGATGCTTGTGTTGCTTCCGAAACGTCGTGATTTAATTTAGTTGCTTTATTTATATATTACAATTTTATTATTTTATTTTGTTTTCACCTAAGTGACTTTACCGAAAAAACCAAAGAGTATGGATCCTTGCAGTCACGAAAACTTCAAATCTAGAATATCACACTGGACTTGGAATTCTAAGGTTGGTGGTTCAATCTCCCGGTGTGGCAGATAAAACAATGGTCAAGTTTCTCCAATCTTCCCGTCTCTTTCCAACTCATCAGTATATATTGGTACATCACAGTTGGTTAATTGGCAGGGCGTGCGCGGTTAAGTATGGGTCCTCTGATCGCTTCCACAAAAGCTAGCTAGTTCAGAAGAGTAGGCTAAAATTCAGAACTAAACTTTTTACTTCACCAGGTAAGGCTCACTGAGTTATATACTGCAGCTCTTTTTCAGAAGCGACCTGACCACAAATGATAGAGCTTAACGAAGCGACTTATCACGTGCAAATTTATAGCAGTCAAATACTCTAAACGCGTGTTTCTAAATGTGGAGGGAAGCACCGGAGGAGCCGGAGACAAATCTACACGCTCACGGGGGAGAACATACTAACTCCAAAAATGCAGGCGAGGTAGTTAACATATCCAAGCCACTAGAAGGGCTCCCGAGAGCTTCCACGCGCACGAGTGGAGACCCTTCTGCCACCAGTGGCGTAACCAAGCAATCGCAAAAGCACCTGCATCTCACAACACTTGTGCAGAAAAATAAACTATGCAACAAATAAGGTCGATTACCTTTTTTTCAAATTTGCAAGCTGTTTTTTTTTGTTGCAAAAAAGTACGATACACCCTATAAAGGAATATCAAGTGAAAGCCACATCAATATTCCTAATTACTGTTAGTTTAAACACAAGAATTGATATACGTGCATATTAAAATATGTTCTTGCTGTTCATGTATTTTTAATGTTCTGCCATTAGTGTTGTACGGTGTGTGTGTGTTTCGTGTTTTAATCTGCTGCTCTCCAAGTGTTTTATGTCAATGTTTTCTTTTTTTATATTTATTCAATTTCTGATTTCATTGTCAGGTATACTCTAGTTGTAAAACAAGTTCTAGCTTGGATGCCATTTTAGTTGTGTTAAATGAAAAAAGATATACTCAGAAATGTAGTGCATTGTGCTATTCCAGGTGTAAACAAAAGACGTCCTTTATTTGAATGAATTATGTTTTATCTCATCAGTAATTACCGGCCAAACGCATCACGGGAGTTGCAACACCGTTAAAAATCTATTTCAGTCCAACAATGCCAAATCAGCGCAGAGCACCGAAAGGGCCATTCAGTGGCTTCTGGAATCACGCCACTGATCCCTTCCCAGCTGACGATATACGGGGCGCCACGGTGGTGACAAGTTAACCAATTGTAACTTGACTGGGATACAAGAGTTTGTGGACTCGATCCCGACCCTGGCTTGACGCCTCTATATTTGGAGTTTGCATGTTCTCCCCGCGGCCCTGCCGGTTTTTTTTCTGGGTCCTCCGGTTTTTCCTTCCACATTTAGAATCGTGGGTTTAGAATATTTGGCTGCTATACATTTCCACGCGACTAGCCACTTTGTTGAGATATCATTTGTGGCCAGGTCGCTTCTAAAAAAGAGCTACATAGCTCAGTGGGCCTTACCTGGTAAAATTAAAATAGTTTAGTTTAGTTTGGTGTTCCTTTATTCTCTGCTCACAGTGGTTTGCTAAGACAACAATCGCACATACAAAGACAACTAAAGACAACAAATAAAGAAATAAAACATTCTGCACTCGTATATATACACAAATGAACAAATATAAAACAGTTAAAAAAAATTATAATGATGCTAGGAATAGAAAATATTCGCAGTCAGTAGAAAAAAACTGAAGATAAAGGAAATTTAATGAAAATCCATCACGAAGGGAGGAAAGTGCTACTCTTGATTTTCGACACAGATACCAGATATAATGACAGCGATAAGAAGTGTGTTCTCGAGGAGCGGTAAAAGGAACAATGAGTGACCATTATTCCTGTGAAGATGAATCGGAGCTGAAGCATGAAGGCAGTGATTTACGAAGCGAAAGCAAAGAGGAGGGAGACGTTCGCGCAAATGAGGCCACGTAAGAAAGCAGGAGGGATTACGAGCGTGAAATATTTTAAAGATGACAAGATTTTGCAGTTGATGGGTACACAGAACGGAAAGTCGGCGCGGAGAATAACAGTTGTAGTGTGATATCTTTAGTACGTTCCAGTGAGAGTGCCCATAACAAGTCTTCCCTATCACATGCAGTTTTCAGATTTGACATTTACAGAGACGAGAATAAAGTTGGCAGCGTCAAAATGAAACGCAATAAAGGCTCAAAAATGTTTTTATTATGCAACAAAGTAAAAGTTTTGAAGGAGCAAGAGATATTACAAAAGAATGTTTGAAAAGCACGAGATGGGAAGCGGTGGGAAGTGATCTCATGGTCAAATATTATATCAAGATTCTAGATTGTGGCCACATGAACACGGAGGAGGTTAGCGATCACAGTGATTACATATGAGCTCGAGTACTTGGAGTAAAGAGATCCCTTATCAAGTAAACTAACTTCACATAAGATAAGCGGAGTTAGAGTTCTCACATGGCTTAACAAATAAATGAAGAATCGTCGAAAAGAAGAACAAATACAGTCACGACAAACAGACAAAAGAGTGACACAATGTTACGTTTTAAAAAGATAAATAATTTAAATAATTTACACTTAAAATGCATCATCATCACGATCCATGGGCAGACAGTCCGTAGGGTGTCCACTGGACATTTAAACATGTTTCCACTTTCCTCTGTCTTGTGCCAACATGCTCAAATAGTGCCACATCTCTCTTGCACCAATCTCTTATGTCGTCAAGCCAGCTAAAATTGTTATTTTGAAACACAAAGTCCTGTTCTGCAGCTTCACAGCCAAGCTACGTAAAAACAACTTACTATTGTTATATACACCCTTCATGAGTACAGCAACTTCATATGTATGTATGTATTTATGCTGTGCTTCTATTGCACCATACGTAGCCAAGCACGCTATATCCGTGCTGTGTCCAGATGCGTTAAAAAGTTAAATTACATCTCATAGATCTGACGACACCAGTTTGAAGACAAGGCTATTTTATACACATCAACCCCGAAGGGTTCAAATCGGTGAGACCACGGCTGAAAATCCTTCGGGGGAAAACCCCCAATAAACTGAAAGGGGGCCAAGAAACCGAGTGGGAAACCAAAAAAAACAGAGGCACAGAAACACGTGTAGTGTAATAGCGCCGGCTGGTGACCAGCAGCGGCAACTGCGGTGGACAAACAGGACACACGCCGGTGAGCATATACACGGCTGTGTCGGCAGGGCGGAGTAAATGGGGCAAGGGTCATGGAGGGCCCCATCTGGTAGCCCCTGGAACCTGCTAGTGGGTTCGAGAAGGGAGGCGCGGCCAGGGCGGAGCCTGGCTGTACTGGGAGCATAAAAGGGGCCGAGAGCGGGAGCTCGAGGCTGCCGGTTTTGGGATTGGATCATCTCATCGTTGCCGTCGTCTCGTCGCCATCGTGGCTGCCATCTCCGCTATATATTGCGCTGCTAGATAGTCTGTTAGCTGTCTCGGTCAGCGTCATCAATGTTAAACGGCTAGTGTTGTGTATAGGCTAGCGACTGTAGAGTGAGTACAGGCGAGATCGTGTGAGGTCAATAAAGAAGGTGCCTCTAAAAACCTCGTCTCCGACTCACTGACACTACCATGTAACTATTACACAGGCAAAGGCGAATATACTTTTACTCATACTTTAAAGTAGTTTCAAGTCTCCTTAAAGTTTTAAATAGTTTTTTTACTTTGGGATGGTTACGTATGGTACCTCCGATTAGAACGGTTGGCTCCGTACGGTGCGAAAGAAGTTTAACATAGATAAATACAAAATGAAGGTGGAGGTTACTACATTTGTTTGCTTAGCCACAATCAGCTAACGTCCACCACTGAGTGAACACCCCCCCCCCTTTCCCCGCTCAAAGTAAAATAAATATAATAACCAACTTGGACATTTGTTATTAGTTTCCCACTTGCTTCTCATAGAAAAGCTGTCTGTCAGTAAAGGCAAAATTTTTTTAGCTGACCCTTACACGAGACCTGAACCATCGGCATTCGCTACCGGGCGAGGCGCTGCAATAAATAGGGCCAAGATAATTATTTTCAGGTAAGCAATAAAATACGTGAGAATCGTTGCACGGTTGAGAGACACGTGCAAAAATGTTCAAAGCCAAGTGAGTCTCAAGGGTAATCTTTGGGGTAATCCTTGATTTTTGACACTGGAACATATGGCATTTAACTGAAAAACGTCCATGCATTAAATGTATGGGGAGCAGTGGCATATTGGTTAGGGCTATGAACACAGTGTCCCAAGTTCGATTTCCAGCCAAGTAATTGTCATAGTTTTTGATGCCTTGCCCAATCTTGATGAATTTGACTTATATAAGCCACCCATACAGATGCCTACCTAAAACCTGACTCCCACCACCATCCACCACAGAAGAATTTGTTCATCAAAACTCTACACCATAGAGCTCGATGTATTTCCGACCATCACCACCTAGCCAGTGAACTGGGGCACGTACACTAAGCCCTCAAGATGAATGGATATTCGGATTACACAATCCGTAAAGACATCACTCCAACCGTTGGGAAAGAACCATCTGGGGACCCAATAAAGCTATCACCTTGCCATACATAGCAGGTGTTACCAATTTTTTTTCCAATATCATGAGCAAACACAAGATCCAGGTTCGACACTGTACGTAAAATTCGTGATCTGATCCCATCTGTGAAGGATGTGATCCCTGACATGCAATACCCCGGCGTCTACAAACTAAGCTGTGTCTGCGGCAGTAGTTACATTGGGGAAACTAAGCGACATGTCTCGGACAGTGTTCGTGAAAACACGGTAGGACCAATACCTAAGTGGTGGCTGATCATTGTTTCAACGCTATGGGCACACACGAAATAGATTTTTCCAAGACGAAGGTACTCTGCAAGCCCACTGGCTATCAACAAAGATTCGTTCATGAAGCCATTCAGATATATAAACACAGACACAATTTTAACCGAGAAGATGGGTACAAACTGAGGAATAATTGGAAGGACGTTATTAACCAAATTTCGATTTAAAACTTTCGTGAGTGCAGGGATTCATCTTCTGCTTGCGTTGTGGCCGAAACGTCGTGATAATTATTTAATTATGTTTTATTTTTATTATTTTATTACTTCCATTCTACGTGACTTTACCGAAAGAACCAAGAAGACGTTATTAACCAATTTAAGTCATAACTGGCTGAGATGTTTCCATGCTACCTGCCGATGCTAGCAGTTATTTCCGTCCCTCTTACATACACGTTAAATGTCTCACTAACACAGCCACCGTTGCTCCTTTTCCTCAATGTGATGTTGTCCCTCGTATTTTTAACGAGCTGGATGTCTCACTAGCACAGCCACCGTTGCGTTGCTTCGTTTACACTGACATGCTAATCTCTCACAATACAATGGCCACCTCAACAGCTGCGTCGTCGTCGTGGAAGGTCATCACCGATCTTACATTGGCATGCAAATGTCACCTCTAGCCCCGGCCACTTACCCTTGGGCTGAGCCCATCTCAAGCCGATATAACTTCGTGTTTCATAAGCTCTCCCGCTGTATTTTCTCCTGCCTCAGCAGCTCTCTCGCTATATATTTTTTTTCACCTGATGACGATTGCTTGTGTTGCGATCAAATCGTCGTGATAATTTTATTATTTTTCTATCTATGTGGCTTTACCGAAAGACCCAAATAATATTTATATAAGACATGTCTTTATTAATTATATTTAGTGACTTGCTTACCATGCTTCTCTTTTTCATACTTCTATCGTTTTTGTGTATTGTTTGCTGCCGTTGTAACTTGCTGACCCACCCATACTAGACGTCTGTGAGCAAGAACTTCATAGCTCATCGGATACCTCCAGTCGAATATCAAGATTCTTGACTCTCAAAACGTTATCACGATGTTCATTTGACAACAGCGCGAGAGGCAGTGTAGGTGGCGTGGGTGGCGTGGGGGGGGTAGGGGGGTGAACGCGTACGCGAGCAAAACGCTTGAGCGACGTCTCGAAGCCCTGGCTGAAATGCCAGTCGGCGATCGGCTGAAAGATGCCCTTCACGGTGTCCTCGGAGAACGCGTCGATGGCGAGCACGTTGAAGTGGCGGAGCAGGCGCGGCGTGACCTCGTGGCGGCCGCCACCCGCGGGGGCCATGGCAGCTACCACCGCCGTGTCCTGCAGATGCACCTCTCCACCTGTTTGCCTGCCGCGCGATGGAGCAGCGGGTGGTTGGGGGGGGGGGAAGGAAAGCGCTGTTGAAATGTGACAAAGCGACACTCGCCAATTTTTTGAGATGCACGGACAGGCCACTTGCAGGCGCAAACATTTATCTTCCACGTGTTTTTTTGTTTCGTTCATTTGGGAGTGGCTTATTCAGCGAGTATTGTGTGACAATGCAATGCACCATTTTTTTGGGGGCTAACCGCCAAACAAAGACGGTCACCGCATCGCGTGCTTTCAGATGCGCTTCTGCAGCCATTTAGAACACTTTTTCTTCCGATATTAGGAAGCCACTGGAGCTATGCACTTTAAAATCATCAAGACAGAAAAATTAATTCTTTCTAACTGCTTTTTGCGTTTACCGTAGTTTGTTGTCCTCCCCGCAACTCCAATTAGCACGGTTGACTACGTATGGTGCAAAAGAAGGTCCGTGGAAGGCCAATGCTCTTCCGCGTGTTTGTCTTATTGTTCGTTTTGGTTGTGGGTTAGTCAGCGAGTAATGTGTGACAATGTATTGCACCGTTACATCCACCAGGAGCATACTGAGGAATGCGTTGGCAACATTTGACACGAGAGCAGAGTTGTACACGCAAAGAGACAAAGTAACTTCACCTCGCCGTGCAGACTCTAGGGGTCTATCGTTCTCAGGGATAGAAATCATCCACAAAAAGTGCGGCACCAAATTAAATGCGATTTTTTGAAGCATTCACTGGTGAATTTGGTTGAGACCATCGGCTTGCTACACTTCAGAACCCCCGTTTAATTACAGGCGGCTACCTGGTTTCGAACCCAGGTTCTCAATGGTACTGGCTCCGTACTCTGACGTGTTATGGATGCACATTTAGAAACTGGAACACATTTATTGACGTATGTATTCATTTACTGTCCAGAATAATTCTGATATCTATTGGACTGGTCCTGTTTTATATGCTGTAAAGTGTTTGTGTGTATGCATGCATGTACGTATGATGGATGTCTGAATGGATATATATGAATTTCAGCACAAATGTCTGCGCGTGTTTATGCATGTGTGCGCATGAATGCCAATGCCTTAACATTTGTCAAGTTGTTTTCATTACAATGCTGAGTGACAGCTGGACTGACAAGGGAATGGATGGTCAGGCAGATGGGCAGTTACATCGCAAAACAAGAACAGAACACAGTCTTGCTGCCAGGGAAATCAAAACACAATTCAGTTTACACTGCACGAGTGTGTACACAAATATATCTAAATGTTGGATAGTCAGTCTGATAAGTGAGGCATCCTGTTGCATTAATACATCACTTTGCATTTTCCATGTCAGTCATGTTTGATTAAATGCATTTACCAGGTCATAAAAAACAACAACCGCTGTACAACATTGAAAACTGTAAGGACAAGCTTGAATTTTCTCCAGCAACATTCATATTCATGAAAATATACGAACTAAAACGCTTACATTTCTAGTACAAACTGGTGACAGCATTGTTATCTGCAGCCGTGATTTCGAACCTCATAGTTTAACACAAAGACTCAGACCTACCATTGTACGTCACTACCCCAACACAAACACACCCACGTACGTACACCATATCCACGTCGAGAATTAACTTGAAGACGTACTTAAAGTATCAACTAATTTGTCAATCAATTGCTTCTTCAAAATGATAACATATATATTCGAGCGAATGCAGACAAAATATATTTGTGCAAGGGAATGAGCGCACGCATCATTGCCGAGCCATTACAAGCAAAATAAATGGCAATTACCGTAGAATAACGCGCACTTAAGAGCAGAGGTGGCAGTACTATATCAAACCTGACATGCGCGCGTGGGTGTGCCACTCGGTGAACTCCGGCGCAAATGTACGCAATTGCTATGCAGACAACACAACCGCAGGTCTCCAAGGACGTCAAAGTCAAGACGACAGTCTCCGCGTGCAACAAAAACAACAACAAAATATTTCAGCATGTGGAGCTTTCAACAACTCGCACGTTCGACGGCGGCCTGGGACGGAGCTGTCTGCCACTCTCAACTAAAGTAAACTATTTTTTATTTTACCAGGTAAGGTCCACTGAGCTTCAGAAGCGACCTGGCCACAAATGATAGCCCAACGAAGCGGCTTATCGCGTGGAAATTTATATCAGCCTAATACTCTAAACACACGTTGATTCTAAATGTGGAGGCAAAGATCGGAAGACCCGGAGAAAAATCCACGCGACCAATGGGAGAGACACGTGCAAACTCCAAATATACAACAGGCGTCAGAGTCGGTATCAAACCCACGACCCGTATACCAGGCGAGGGAAATAACATCTCACCACCGTGGGGCTCGTACTCACCTGTCGAACCAGTAGCCGTGGTCAATCCACTGTCTCAGCAGCTCAATGGGCGGCTGCGCTCCATACTGGCCCTTCGCAGGCATGTTCAGGTCGTCCACAAACACGATCATCTTCTTGCCCAGCAGGGGACCGTAGATGTCTTTCTTGCGTCTTGGAACCGGCAAAGGGGCAGTGACGAATGTGAAACATTTTCCAGGAACGTAACCGCTGCGTTCGGCAAAGGTTTGACCGCATACGAAAATTAAAGCATTCCCTGCGTGAGCTGGACTATTTTTTCAAGTAAGATGCGGGTATGTCAGGCTAATTTAGCCGCCATAAATATCCTTCAGCAATATAGATACATTGATCAATCTTGGCAGCCGGGTAGCTCAGGTTGCTAATGTGTGCATCAGAGCACCGAGCCTGCAATTATGAGATATTGGATTGAATTCGGGCAGCCACCTGTGTCGAGTGAGTTGAAGGTTTTGGCCTCAAATTCAGGGTATCTGTACCATCAAAAGAGCAAATGGAGCGGCAACCCTGTAATTTGGCAGAGCAGAGTCATTGTTGGAAATTCCACTTGTCTATGACCGGGGACGTTCGCCTTCCGCAAAAGTGGCTGTCGTTTTATTAATTGATAGGCTGATTTCACCCTGACCAAGATTGAACTGTATCCTAGTTGAGTGCTCAAATCATATTGTCAGATACAACTGATGATAACAACTATCTTAAAAACCCAGTGCCAAACAGTGCTATGAACAAGGTTATATTTTTTTGCTAAATTATTTGATATGCTATGTTTGCCTGGATTTAACATTTTAGAAATCTACTTCTAATTGTCATCTAAAAAAAATAGTGGGAGGGAAAGAGTTTAGATTTTGCTAGAACCCAATAAGATTAGCGGAGGAGATGAAATATGGTCAGTTTTTTGTGGTTAATACATAGCGCACTATCAATAACATTGCCGCCCTCCCATGGTGTACCGCGTGTTGTTCAACATGATGTCTGACGTTGCTTGCCACGTGCTTCTTTAACTTCGTGACTGAAGAAGGTCCCAACTAGTTGAGTACAAACGTCGGACATCGTGCCGAAACACGTGGTACAACCCAGTAACGTGTCCACGAGAGCTAAACATCACAGGCATGAAAACCTATGCGGTAGTATAATACACAGAATCATCCTTTATTGGACTCTGTGCAATGAAAATTACTCCATTGCTTCAATTCTCCGCCTGTCAGTCAGGGACGGTACTTAAGTTAAGTGCCGTCGCTGACCGAATTCCTTATCGTGTAGACAAACAGGCGTTTGCCGGCGAACTCCGCCGGCGGCTGTGGTGGTGGCGGCGGCGCGTGCGTGCACACCTCTCCAGCTTAGCGAGGATGCTGTCCTGGGTGTGCACGGCGCTCGTGTGCGCCGAGAACGCCAGCTCGCAGGCCACGTGGCTCTCGCTGGGGAGGGCTCGCAGGAAGGCCCGCGTGCCCCACGTCTTGCCCGTGCCGGGCGGCCCCACCAGCAGCAGCGGCCGACCGCGGCGTGGGATCGTCTCGAGGAAGAAGCCCAATCGCGCCGTCTCAGCCGTGCCGACCAGCACCTCGCTTGGCTACAGGCAGCGGTGGAAGAGCAACGCGGGAACATGGGCCAGTTAGCCACTTTTTCCGCCACTCAGATGATCGATCAATGGAAACCTGTGAAACTATAAACTATGTTAATTTTAACCACGTAACGCCCACTGAGCTATGTAGCTCTTTTTCATCAGCGACCTGGCCACAAACGATAGCTCAACGAAGTAGCCTATCACGCGGAAATTTATAGCAGCCAAATACTCAAAACGCATTTTTATGTTATATGGGGAGGGAAAAACCGGAGGACCAGAAGAAAAATCCATGCGACCACGGGGAGAGACACATGCAAACTCCAAATATACAACAGGCGTCAAGGTCGGTATCAAACCCACGACCTGTATACCAAGCGAGGTCGTTAACATCTCACAACTGCGGCACCCCTTATTTCTTCAAAGGTGCCTTTCTCAAACCAAAGTTCCTTATATACATACATATATTATGCTCCTCCTATAGAACTAAAAAAACATGCCATAATAATAATTAGATTAATCTAAAACAATGCTTTTCTTTTCCTAGGTATAGGGTGTTGGAGTAGTTATGATCACACCATCATGATGGTTGTTCCTTGGCGTGGCATTTCTTAGGAGGGTCGGTGAATTGAGTGGCGTTGTAGATTGTCGTCAGGGGTAGGTATGAGGAGAGGTCCATCGTCCATCAAATTATAGGGACAAAAGTAGTTTTGTATTTCACCCAAGAGAGTGGCGATTATTTGTTCACGCTCACCACGAAAAGGAAGAGGGGATTTTCATTAGTGGCTCAAACCGCCAGTGGGAATGAGCACCCACGGACACTTTTTTGAACGAGGGGCCACATTTTTTGCACTTGGCTATTTTTTATTAACCCATTGGGAATTTAAGTATCGCTGGCAATTACCATCTGGAGCAAATGCAAATGATGCAGAGATTAAGGGTAAACAGATCAAAATATATTATGTTACGAACTTTTACATCGTAAAAAAAACCATAATAGTCTGCCCTGGGTGAAGTTTTTACTCTTGGCACGGAATTATATATTACGTCTAAGGGTGAATTTATACAGAACTTTAATAAACTAACAATGACAACAATTATTACCATAATTGCCATCATCAATGTGCTGGACAAAGTGCAGAATTGCCCTGTGGCACAATGGGACAGAGGTATTCATTATTTCTCAGTACATAGGCTGCTAGCCCTGAAACACTGTTCCTTAGACTCTGCATTCTGTTGATATAAGAACACATTTAGATGCTGGATAAACTATATGCAGCCACGTAGCAATGTGGATGGAGCCTGCGGCTCACAAATATTGATCAGGAGTTGACTAAGCTCATTATTTTGGGGTCAATAAAATACATACAACTGTGTAAAACAACGTGCAATTTCCAAGAATGGCTGTTATAAATACAGAACAATTATAACTTAGGTTATTCCGAGTGCCACAACAGAAATGCATGCCACCACACTGATTTAGCAATCGTTGGCCTTGACACATTTAATATCAATTATTTACCGACCTTACCAAAAGGAATGTGGGATATTTACCACTGGCTCATGGCCCCCAACTGAGATGGGCACCTACCCAGCTCATTTGAGGTTAATTTACACTTCCCCCCCGACGGAATGATTAGAAGTCAATGTAATATAATCAAGTTCACGTTTATTTGTTTAACCAGACGAGGGCTCAAGAGACCACGTTCCGTCTAATTTTCGAGAGTGACCCGCTTGAGTAATTATTTTTTTATGCCGTAATTAATGATTCACGCTTCAAAAGAAACTGCTATTTATCAAGAGAATTAAGTTTATTCAGAAGTTTTCTTCCCGAGTAAAGTTCATTGAGATACACAGCTCGTTTTAAAGGGCAAGTAGGCCGTCAGAAATATAACAACAAAGCAGATGTAACATTTTACTGGTAGGAACCTCCTGGTTACACCAGCCCACAGAGGATTATTGTGTCCGTCCGTCTGTCGTAAATGCAAAAATGGGAGGGGTGGGGGTGGGTGGAGAGGGGAGGGTGGGGAGGGGCTGGGTGGGGCTGGGTGGGGGGTGGGAGGGGTTGGGCTGGGTGGGGAGGGAGGGACTGGTCACCCCGTGGTGCCCTTATAAAACTCAACGTTTAACCTACTCACGCCGGCTTGTGCCCGCCCTCACAGTCGGCCATATTTGCGGAATACACCACGTTGCCGTTGACCCTGGCCATTGACCGAGCAACCCAACGTTCCTACCAGCTCCCTCCGCAGGAATGTGTTTGAATTGGAACTGCCCATCCCACCACATTCCGTGAGCCATTTTGAGGCAACAAATCAGACCACCTTGCCTCGGCAATTGAGCTATCAATGGCTTAAATGCTTTCCCCCCTGATAAAAAAAGTGTAATCCTATCACTCTTTGGTTCTTTCGATAAAGTCACGTAGAATTAAAATAAATTAAATAATAACAGAAAACGACGTTTCGATTGCAACACAAGCAACCATCATCGGGTAAGAATGAATGAGAAAACCTAGTAAACTTAGAAATATAATGCAATACAACACAGAGTCGGCTAACACAACAGTCAACACTCTACCTGGTTGATTACGTTCTTCCAAAGATTGCTAAATTTGAGAGACAAAACACAGACACGGAGACACATAGATATACACACAAGCAGATAGAGACACACACACAGAGACACACAACTCTCTCATTATTCTCTATCCCAATCCCCCCCCCCTCTCTCTGCCTCCTCCCCTCTCTCTCTATTTAAGGCCTCGACCAGGGGCGGTTTCTTCATTAGGGCGATTGGTCGACGCACCACCAATGTCATTCAACCACAGAGTCACGCTAGCCGTCACTGCAGCCTCTGGATATAGTCCAATCAGCGTCATGTCACGTTCTGTGGAGTACCGCCTCTTTTGGGGCGATTTCACTCCGGCTGAGAATCGCCCCGAGTGGTCCCATAGACTTACATTCAAAGATGTTTTTTTTCGAACGGGGGCGCTCCAATGCATTTTCTATGGATTCCGGAAGGGCTCGCCCTAACGTGCTTACGTCATCATACGTGCTTATGTCATCATACGTGCTAAGGTCATCATACGTAAGCACGTTTCATCCAACAATATAATTTATCGCTACCTAGTGGAATCTTTAATAAAATAAACTTGAGTGGTTTGTTTTAATAGTGAGTATATAAACAAACGAGATGTATTGTAAGAGTCACTTTATTTTTCATTAATATTAAAGAAGTGAAGTTGCCTTTACATGCTTAAGCTGTTAATTTATTCATTGCATGGGTGGACCTTATCCTTATCAATCATCCAGACATTTGCCCCCCCTGAGAGATTTTGCAGGAGCCGCCACTGGCCTCGACACAGAGGCGTTGTCTCTGTTTGTCTATGCTGTGTCTCTCTCTGTGTGTGATGGTTGCTTGTGTTGCAATCTAAACGTCCTATTCTATTAGTATTTTATTTATTTTCATTCTACGTGACTTTACCGAAAGAACCAAAGAGTAATTCCTGCAGTCACGAAAGCTTCGAATCTAGTTTGTAATCCTATCATTTTGAGATTTAACCCCATTTCCATCACAGGCAGGATATTATTTCGTTGGAGAGGATTACAACATTCGACGTAAAACTATTGCGCTGTGCAGATCAAAGCGTGCGCCGAGTTGATGCGCGATATTCTCGCACTGTCGCTAATTGTACAGGCGGGCAAATCTTCACGTATCATTGAGACCAAAAAAGTACCGACTCGAGAAAAAAATACCTTTGTTTGACCCTCATAAAAAAAGTCACCATGCCCTCCATTGCCAATAAAACAAACAAGCGAGGCTGCCGAATACTGCAGGCATAACTTTGTCCCAGCTTTCTTTTTTTGCTTGTTTAATGGTCCAACCTCACTCTAGCAGACTTGTGGTATAAGTGACCTTGGTCTAATTGGCTGGCCGCGTGCCAAAAATATATCAGCAATCACATTTTACCACACTGCGCTCTCATTTTTTTAAAAACAGCTTTCATAAGCGTCATAACATAATAACAGTCAGGTAACCTGTAACTACCCTTCAAAATGACGCTGCAAAGATACACCTTCTCGGTGTGATGCCCTTTCAGATTTTAGGTCCCCAGCAGCCAACGACGTACAGTGAGGGAAAAAAGTATTTGATCCCCTGCTGATTTTGTACGTTTGCCCACTGACAAAGAAATTATCAGTCTATAATTTTAATGGTATGTTTATTTGAACAGTGAGAGACAGAATAACAACAACAAAATCCAGAAAAACGCATGTCAAAAAAGTTATAAATTGATTTGCATTTTAATTAGGGAAATAAGTATTTGACTCCTCTGCAAAACATGACTTAGTACTTGGTGGCAAAACCCTTGTTGACAATCACAGAGGTCAGACGTTTCTTGTAGTTGGCCACCAGGTTTGCACACATCTCAGGAGGGATTTTGTCCCACTCCTCTTTGCAGATCTTCTCCAAGTCATTAAGGTTTCGAGGCTGACGTTTGGCAACTCGAACCTTCAGCTCCCTCCACATATTTTCTATTGGATTAAGGTCTGGAGAATGGCTAGGCCACTCCAGGACCTTAATGTGCTTCTTCTTGAGCCACTCCATTGTTGCCTTGGCCGTGTGTTTTGGGTCATTGTCATGCTGGAATACCCATCCACGACCCATTTTCAATACCCTGGCTGAGGGAAGGAGGTTCTCACCCAAGATTTGACGGTACATGGCCCCGTCCATCGTCCCTTTCATGTACTAAGTCATGTTTTGCAGAGGGGTCAAATACTTATTTCCCTCATTAAAATGCAAATCAATTTATAACATTTTTGACATGCGTTTTTCTGGATTTTGTTGTTGTTATTCTGTCTCTCACTGTTCAAATAAACCTACCATTAAAATTATAGACTGATCATTTCTTTGTCAGTGGGCAAACGTACAAAATCAGCAGGGGATCAAATACTTTTTCCCTCACTGTAGATTGGTTGCCTGCAAAAAAAAATTGTATTTCATTTTAAAATGGGTATGACATTTTAAAATTGTATTGAATTTGCAGAAATTCACGTGTATTCGGCTACAATCCTAGCATCCTATATTCCATTTTCAACCATTTGAAACATTATAATTTGTCCAAGACCTCCCCTAGATTGACTCAGCAACAACATGAGCACCTGACATGGTGTGTATACGTAAGTACTGGGGATACAAAGGTGCCAGGCAGGGCAGAGACCACATCAACCCAAAAGTCTCATTAGTCCATTGGGTCGTCTGCTCTGATTCTCTTTCTCCGTGTCTTTCTATCCTGTGCCATTTTCTAGCCACATCAACAGTATTCACATCTCGAAACTAATTTTTTTTATTACCAGGTAATACCCACTGAGCTACACAGCTCTTTTTTTAGAAGCAACCTGGCCACAAATGATAGCTCAGCAAAGTGGCGTATCATGATGTGGAGATCAATAGCAGCCAAATACTCTAAACGCACATTTCTAAATGTTGAGAGAAAAAAAGAAGCACCCGGAGAAAAAGCCACGCAACCAGGGGAAGAGAAAACATGCAAACTCCAACTACACAGGCATCAGGGTTGGGATTAAATCCACGACCTCCTGCATATCAGGCGAGGTAGTTAACATCTCGTCCCACCTTGTCCTTCCCTTTCACCCGTGGTATCCCTCTACTCCTCCTGCCCTGCACTGGATGCATCTTCATCGCCCTTCTACTGATCAGTTCAGTTAATTTATTAGGTATAGTCCTGTGAGCCATTCAGCTCTTGAATCGGGTGCAACCGCAACAAACAAAAACATGAACAAGAAACATCTTTAAGTGACTACGCGCAACAGACAAATCCAGGAAAAAACTGCAAAGTCTTCCAGAAAAAGCACCGTATATAAATGCTGTGTGCAAATATCCCAAGTCAAACAATAACAACCAAAAGACAATTTAAAGTTATCAGTCTAACTCTGTACAACAACAAACAAATATGGCGAATCCAAAACGTTTGTACGACCAAACTTTGCAGCCATAGCTGGCAGCATGAGTCTCTCCATAACAGCAGGAGTATCAACATTTTTCAATGCACCTTTAAAGATCGCATTTGGCTCTCCACAACACACGCCCACTCCATCCTGTTCACATTCTCGAGAATATTAATAGGTGCTGGCATACAGCACCACCTGTGTCTGTATAAGTTACTGGTAATGGAATTACACTCTTGGTGGCAGCCTGATTCATACATCAATGGTTCCCACCGTTCATATTCTAACATCTATAGGTCAGAGGAGCTGCTCTCTCGATATTCCCAACCATCATTAGCACCATTACAGCATTAAGATTCATAGGCTGTGGGAATGCCTTATCCGCTCAGCTAAAAATCAATTCTAATGGGTCGTTCAATGTCAATTTCAAAGTGCATATATTCATGGCATGAATTTCTGCCTTACTTGTTCCTGTAATTAAGTAGTTAAAGCCATATTTGTAATGTGTGAACGCATTTGATAAAGGCACTATTATTAAATGGTAAAAGTTGAGACAATGTTTGCAGATTCTTGCCCAACCCTCTGAAGCTTGTATGAAACGCCATGGAAAGCCCCCAGCAATTCCCCCCCCAAAATAACCAAGTGCACCTGCCCAGACGTTTCTAGAAGCATCAGTATCGAGTGTGAATAACTGAAGCATTCAACTGCAACGGCGCAACGCAATGGAGATAATACAGGTAGGAACAACAGGTTCCACACTGCCCACCAGGGATTATTTGTCTGTCTGTCGTGCATAGCCACGCCCTCGATTTGTATTTCATACAGCTTGTGCCGCGTGACACGGATCGCACGAATGCGCTGTCCAACCAAGTTCCTTCCTGCCCACTCCGAAGGAACGTGTTAATAAACAAAGTATGCAACGCATCCGGCATTATTCATTGAGACACGCCAGATGCTCGTTCTGCAAAAGGCGGGTTTCCGAGTGCAGCAAGACATCGTGCATTAGGACGTCTCTAAAGAAGGGGGGGGGGGGTGTGAATGTGGATGTTGAACTTCTTTCGCACTGTACGTAGCCAACCGTGGTAATCGGAGGTGCGGGGGTAGGACAACAAACTAAAGATAAAAAGCAGATGTGTGGGTGGTATGATGGGGGGGGGGGCAGTTTTGTGGACTGCTTTAGAACTACTGGACATCTGTGAAAAAGAGCTTCCTCCAGTCCAAATAAAGACCGTGACTCTGATTCTGACGACACGCATCATGAAGGGGTCCAAAAGGTCGACGGGATCCGTGCTGTATGCAAACCTGGAGCATGACCCTGTTTAAGGGGAAGGGGGGGGCATACACACACTGTGGAGGCGGTGGAGGAGGTACAACACCGTCAATGAATTTGACTACTTCAGCAGGGGGAGCTCAGGCCCCTCCAGTCCACCCGATGCTACGAAGCGGGGGCTGGATGTGAATGCCAACCCCCCCCCCTACCCCTCCTCATAACTTCAACCGCTTGCATAACCCTGCTCATCCAAATGGGGGTCTGTAAGGTTATTTTTTTTTATAGCCGTTGTAAATGGGCATGAATATAAATAAGGCGAACAACCACCGCTGTTATACTTTACAGCTACTCTGTCAAGCTGCTGCTGCTGCTGCTGGATGATGGTTCGTTGGTCACTCACCGCTGCCATTAGCCATGGCCGGGAATCGAACTCAGGTCGCAGTGTTCATAGCACAGTGCGCTAACCACTGCGCCACCTCTCTACCCCTGCTGTATGGCAGGGTAAACACATACGATAGTTAAATGACGACGTCACCCTGCTGCTCTATTTAAGACTGGGAGCAAGTGGAGGGCTTCACCATTCTGGCGAATTGCCCGATTATGCTGGATGTACTTACCAGCGAAACGTCGTATTAAAAAAATTGAAAATGTTGTGGATTCACTCTTCAACACACCGGTGGGCTAAAGTAGTGAAATATTTGTCTTTTGTCAACGTGACACTTTTTTACTGATTGGCCGTGTCCGGGTGTTGGAGGGTTATGACACATTTATAAATAACGCGATCTAACCCAAAAACGTTTATTATGGACGATAGAGCTATTACCAAACAAACAGTTATGGCATTACATATCAATGCCAAAACGCAGAAACGTTTAATTCATCAACCAATACATTAACCTTGAAGGCCCTTTAGTCGAAGGACTGAGTATTATTAAATTTCGTTGATGACGCAAATGAGTTGTCTATTTATTTTTCTCATTCTTTGAAGACAGCTGACGATGACCATGAACGCTATTGTTGTACAAACTACTCTATTTGGTGATGCTGCATTGACAGTGGTGCCACAAACACAGTTAACCAAAAAATATATAAAATGGGCGGCGTTTTGTACACTGCAATGTACGCGCTATGGAAAAGTGCCATTTCCCTAAACGTCACCTGTTATATATTATTTTATTTTAAGGCCGCAGTGTTATTGACGAACGTGTTGAGTTTTATTCGTCTTCAAATCTTTATTTTTATCGTGAGTGCACAGCACATTCTCGATACGTGGACGTCGCGTGTAATTGGACGAGCCCACCAACAGTTAGACCCAAGGCCATGGCTTCATTCGTGTCGCGAGCCAAGGACAATCGAGAAGCCTTCCAATGCAGCACAAGCACACGCCAAAGTGAAGACGTCACTTTTACACATACGTGTAGGGGTGTTAGAGAGAGAAGGGGATGTGTCAGAGGGCTCGGGAGAAATGTTAAGCTAACGAGAAGACTGAAGACATCTTAGCTAGAGCCCTGGACTCCCCTAGTTCGACGTCCTTATCAGGGCCGAACAGGATCGAGCCAGCGGCGTGGTTCCGAAAGCCAGAGCCGGTGCTCTTGTCAGAGCAGGTCTGGGACTCCGGGTACCGGGCCCGACTTACCAGTGTCGGGCCAGATAGCCTCCCCTAGCCCGTTAGTGGAGGACTAAGAGGCAGGCTAGGGTAGCTAGCGTGTGTATTCCCAGCTAGCCGGGTGAGGGGGCCGATACCCCCTCGAGTGTTATATGCCCACTGTTGTGCTATGAAATAAACCCGTGTGCCTCCACTCCAGCATCAAGAGTCGTCAACGGTATTACATACGTATGGTAATTCTTTTTCCGGTGGTAACTTTCATATTATGAATTTGGGTCATGGCAGCACAAAGAGGATTGCTCTTACATATGACATAACAGGTTCTTAATAATCTATTTTTCGGCAGACAGCACATTGTAGTAATCCCACAGTGGTCTGAGTCGACAGGCAGATTCGAGTCCATTGTTGAGGGGAATTAATCAAAATCCTTAAAGGCAGTTTCTTGGCTAGACAGCCGAACAATAATGTTTCCAGCCATGCCAAATATAATATACATTCCAACTCAAAACACACCTCTTATATTAACCTAACATGTCAATTTTAAGAAAGTAATAATAATACCACCATCATATATAATGTGCCAAGAGAGAAACGCAATCAAAATAGAATATGGCAAATTACACTGGTCAACAAAAAAAATACATTTTCTGGCCTGGACTTTTGCAGCTGTTTTAGACTAATTTCAGGGTGCTGATTCCAAATGTGATCTCAGATTTGCTCTATCACATCATATTTATGCTATCGGCATACCCCATTTTCATTGATTTTACCCGAAATTAACTGTCACTTATGATTGCAAGTTGTTGCGAGTCAGTGACTGCTTTAGTGTTAAAATATGGTGCTGTATTTTTAGGATAGTGTGTTTATAATATCATTGTATGTAGATATCCACATTTATTTAATATTTTTCTTCTGCAGTTTTGATTGAAAATGCAATATTTGATATCTCAAAAACCTGATGTGATAGACAAAAACTGATGCCAGATTTGGAATCAGCACTCCAAAATTACCTTTAAACCGTTGGAATATCTTATGCCAGAAAAATTGTGTTGACCAGTGTTATTTAGTGACGCTACCGCATTGGCAGTGATGCACAAGCACAATTTATCAAATACAAAAATGGCACACAATTTCTAAGAACACTGTGGTCACAAAAGAAAAGGCTTATAATGGGGGACGTTTAGAGCAATAGGCCCTCTTCAAAGCGCACAAATTAATTCCTATCATACATTGTTTCTTTTTTAACGTGGTGTTATTGACGAAGGGGTTGAGGCTTTTTTTAAACATAATTTAACGTGGGTAAAGAGAAATGTTTTCAATCAGTGCGATTTTAAAGACTGGAAACAGGGAAACTGGCAATGAAAAGAGCTGCAAAGCACACAAGCGACATGGAGAGATGCATGCTGAGTATTCCAATGAGAGACAGAAATAGGATCTCATGGGTCAGCCAACAGATGCGAGATACCGTATTGTATATATGTGTGTAGGCTGAGCTTCTTTTGCACCGTATGTAGCCAACCGTGCTAATCGGAGGTGCGGGAGAAGGACAACAAACGAAACACAAAATCAGTTCTAAAGAAATGACCGTGCAGAAAGTGAACCGGGCTTGGGCAGCACCAATCACAAGAAGGGATGAGAGCCGATGGACGAGACTGATGATGGAGTGCCAGCCAGAAGAGGGGATTTGCCCGAGAGCACGATCACCAGAGAGATGGAGCGAAGAGAACTGTTCACGTGCAGGAGCGAGATGAATTGTAGCGCCATAGGACCGTGCGGTGTGGTAGTGACGTAGGGAGGTCTTTATCCAGCAGCAGATAAAATGTGGATTTTATTTGCTTGTGATTTGCTTATCCCTCCTACTGGACATCTGTGAAAAAGAGCTTCATAGCTCATCGGATTCCTCCAGCATAAACAAAGATTCTGTATGCTAAAGACGATGAGTCGTAAGATAAAATGAGGTTCTTTAAAACACCAACAGATGGAAGATACGTTAATTCTAAATGTCAAGTAATGAGTAATCCAGGATTGATAATTCCATTCCACATCGTACAAATGTCAGAAGTTCATCCAAAGTTTGTCCATGTTGTGCCGTTGCCGATGCGTATGATCACTTCTCAGTCAGAGGTCAACTTCGCCCAGTATCCCTCCTGGTTAAAATTAAATGATTGGTAATGAAACAGTATTGAGAGACTGACTCTGCGAGAGGAATATGGAACTTTGATCACGAGCTAAGGGAGCGCCAGGAGAGATGAGGCCTATGCAAGGGATAGTTTAAAAATGGAGACTCACTATAATAATATATATAGTTTCTAACTCAATGTAATATTGATGTGTGCATAGCCCTCTCTACCCTATTACTCTTTTATCAAGGTAATTTATATTTTCCTAGAATTGGAGATTGTTTTAGCTCTAGATACTATACAGAGTAGTCATATTTTGTCCAATAAATCTAAATTGTATAGTTTGTGTGTATTGGGATGTACAGTTTTTATCTGATGAGACCTAATAACATTGGTTCAGATTAGGCCTGAATCCACTTTTAAGGTGGTCAGATCAATAAGACATTTCTGGGATTTAATTGCTCTGTGGGAAAACCAATCTCAATCCGCCAACCGTGATTTGATGAAATTATTAGATAACATTAGATGCCATACTCTATAATTTATACAACGACTAAACAGTAGGGCAGTTCCTCACCATTCGTATGCGATTGTAAGGGTGGAGCAGGGGCGCAGTGGTTAGCGGCACTGCGCTATGGTGCCGGTGACCTGAGTCTGATTCGTGAATCGTGAGTGATACCTACAGCGATCCTGGGGCACTCCCTTCACCAACCTGTACGAAGCAGCGTGGTGAAGTATGGTCAAGCAACCCCCACAACCTCTGATCAGCACGGTTGGCTACGTACGGTGGGAAAGAAGTTCCACATACATACGACCCATTCAGAAGTGGAAGAAAAACGGGCTTTGGATTTAAAAATATAAACCTTAGTTTTATGGGAAACAAATTGTTTGGCGATGGTGATGCACATGAACAGTGGTGAAACAAGCACAATTTACACAACAAACTCAAAACACTCAATCTACAACAGTGCCTTAAAAGATCAAATAATAATCGGTGACGATTCGGGCAATAGGCCTTCTCTATTTGCTACGTCGATGAGTGTGTTGAGTTTTTTTGTAGGTTAGTTTGATCATCTGATTCAATATATTTCTTAATCACAAAATTGCATCAGATTTGACCAAAACCAAGAGTGGGAGCTTAGCGCGCATGAACGCAGTACAGTAAGCGTGTTTAACATTACTACATATTTCACCGATTGAAAAATCTCAGCGAGAAAAAAACGTCCAAGGCCACACACAACAAGTTGGTGGCGATGCTTCGCGCTCCTCACCGCCGGGTCGCGGCACGAAGTGGTATGACACCTTGGTAAAGTCGACGATGAATGATTAAAGCCCTTTCACCACAAACCATTGTTGTGCCTAAATAATTCACATTGTTCATTTGCAGCAGCCACTTCCATACGAAGCAACACGCTGCATATTTCAGGAAGCTTTTTGTAGAATACGCTGTTACTGAAAGGATTTGGAGCCTGATTCATGTGTTGGTGAAGATCCACGTTTCCACTGATTTCCTTTCAATATCTGCCCCTCGGTCTGCCCATGAATTGTGCGCTGCTTCGTCTGCTGCGCGGATTCAAACGGTTCCAAAACTAAATGCATCGTGGCAGCATCAGTCCTGCGCCGGCTTGAGGGAGCTGGATCCAGATGGCTCCAAGGTTTGCAGCCACAGTACAACGCTCACTGCTGCTATCAGGTGTTTTAACGAATCACCCCCTGGTGATCTGTTGCATTGTGATCATTTGTGTTTGCACTTCTATTGAAGAATCAGTTCGTTTTTGGAGCAAATTTTCTGCGTCTCGTTCGAAGTCTCACCTGTACAGATTTTTTTCCACCGATTTTATGATGAAGAATAATGATTTTAACAACCATTTGTCAGTCCACTGCTGGATGAAGGCCTCCCAATAAGCGTATCAGTCATGGGGGATGTTTGACCATACTTCACCATTTCAAGGCATGCAAGTGAAAGGAGAGTGCAAGACTGGTTCAGATATCAAAGTGCAGTGTGCTACCCACTACGCCACTGCTCTACCCTTCGTTTGCATAAATCACAAATAATTGAATATCACGTACATTATTCGCAATATAAATCACGAGCATAACGATTCATATTACAGCCGACGTGACGCCTGCTTCAGCAGTTTCCCTGCTGTGATTGTCTCGCCTGATGACGGTCGCTTGCGTTGCGATCGAAACGTCGTGATCTATTATTCTCTACCTACGTGACTTTACCGAAAGAACCAAAGAGTATGGATTCCTGCAGTCACGAAAGCTTCAAATCCAGATTGAGTAATGCATCATCGCAGGGCTATTGGTTACTAGCTGCACCTGATATTCACATGCGCATGAATGGGTGCTCGAAGCCAGATACAAGTCTAACCAGGCTTCACATCACTGCATGGGCCCCCATTTATGTGGATGTCACGACTTTCCAAACTGTGGGCAGTTTGATGAACGTAAAATAAAATAAATATAAAAGACACATTGGGAACTATGAGTCCTCGGGGACAATATTTTCCTGAAAGTATAATTACAATGCTTGACATTTTTGAAAGTCATCTATAATGGTTATCCATAACCACAAAGTAGAGGAGTGTAAACAAAAATCAAATGACTACAGTTATGCTAAATGAACGGGGGGGTCCTTAAAATGAGGTCTCTCTTTGAGATGGTCGAGTGGCTCGGAATGCTCAGGGCAGCGCACGAAGCCAGCTCTGCCTGGATCTAGGATTCAAATCCTTAGGGGCCATCTATTGAGTACGTACGCAAAAATATGTCAAAATTTGACCCCTCTCTGTACGCACGCGTACTTTTACACCATTCCCCCACCTGCGTACGTACGCTTGACGCACCCCCCCCCCCCCCCCCGAATCCTATAGAACGGCCGATATTTAATCCACGCAGAAACGATCAAGAATTAATAATATTAACGTGTTTAAGCAAAGAGATAGTCCTCCGCCGGACTAACTAATTTGAAGGCCAATGTAGACAAATTATTATCGAGGCTTCACCCCCCCCCCGTTTCCTATGCGTACGCACATTGTCAGTAGAGCCCCCATACGCAAGCGAACGCATTTGGGTTAACCTCCCCTCCCCCCTCCACGTGTAACGTACTAAATGGATGGCCTCTACCGGTCATCCGAGGTGTGAACCAACTTCAGCGACACCCATTACCGCTTGAAAAGACAAATGATGGAAGATTGCACTCGTGGTGTTTAATGCAACTGGTTAACGATTCTGAATGTACTGCCAGGTGACTGCCTTGGTAATAAAAAAAGAAAGGCAAAGGCACAGGATTTGCGATTCCTTGTGGGTACTCAATAGAGCTCCCGCTCAAGGGTACATTGGCCGACTCTTTCACACTGACCAGACATCTTTGAAGAAGTGTAGTACCCACAATTTACCCCACCGCACACGACCCGCATATCGACCAACACGTCCCGCCAATAGACTTGTTTCTGAATTGTCACATTTAAAATAGGGCACATTTTTTTATTCTCCTGAAAAAATAAAACTCAGTTAATTAAATGTTTTGCGATGTCCCAGCTACGAGGACCCTAAAGGAAACGCTTGCAACCCCCTTTTACACGGTGAGAAAGAGCACTCTGGCAACAACAATGCTGTTTTGTTTTTCTGATAGAGTGCCCTATCTGCTGGGGTATCTCCGAGTGCCTTGAATCGCAAACCCATCTCAACACATTTTAAACGCAACCCCCAGGGGCAGCTCTCCCCATGTGCAAAACGTGACTTGGCACCTGGCCTGCAAATGGGCCGAGTCTTCGAGTAGGGGGCGTTGATTGCTCGGTGTAATCGCAAAATAAAACAAAAAACTAAACTTTTTGTTTATTTTACCAGGTAAGGCCTACTGAGCTATGCTCTAAACGCAGGTTGATTCTAAATGTGGAAGGAAAAAAACGGAGGACCAGGAGAAAAAAACATGCCGAAGAGCGAGGCCAATCATTTGTTAATCAGTTTGCATTGCTGTTCTTCATTGCTTATTCATGGTTATGTGCAATGAGAGTGGTTACATAAATAAAAAATGCCTCCAGAAATATTTAATGGCATGACACGATTACAAAAAAAAATTTCACTGGAAGTCCTATGAATAAAAAATAGTTTCGTGAATTATTTACAATTTTGTACCATGTGCCTTGTTTCTTTTTCTGGCAGACTATATTTTGGAAAAGTACGGTAACTACCAATCTAGATTTGAAGCTTTCGTGACTGCAGGAATCCATACTCTTTGGTTATTTCGGTAAAGTAAAAAAAATTCTTGCTGTGTTTTTTTTCCCACCAGATGATGATTGCTTGTGTTGCAATCGAAACGTCGTGAGAATTTTATTTTATACCTACGTGACTTTACCGAAAGAAACAAAGAGTAAGGTAATTAAATTTTTATTTAAAGCTTTCGTGACTGCAGGGATTCATATTATTGGTTCTTTCGGTAAAGGCACGTAGAAGGGAAATAATAAAATAATATAAATATAAAACAAACAAAAATTCTCACGACGTTTCGACTGCAACACAAGCAATCATCATCAGGTGTGAAATCTACAGCAAGAAAATTTTGATTGCTTGTGTTGCAGTCGAAACGTCGTGAGAATTTTTATTGTTTTATATTTATATTATTTTATTATTTCCCTTCTACGTGACTTTACCGAAAGAACCAAAAATAGTAAGGTAATTACTTTAAGAAAAACAGGTTTTTTTGTAAATCTTTTCTGCAAGTCGTCACCCTTTGGATTTTTTCATTTCAATCCGTTTTAATGTCGCTTAAATCCATTTTTAAAAGGGTTAATAATATAATTAGTTTATTTTGGATTAGATCATCGTGTAGGTATAATGTGAACAAAAAATTGACGAGAACCCTCCAACCACCGGACAGAGCCAACCAAATGACATGATCATGTCGTGCGAAAACAGGCTTGCCAAAGATACATATGTCTCACCTGAGGACGGCTGCTTGCGTTGTGGCCGAAACGTCGTGAGAATTATTTTATTATGTTTTATTTTTATTACTTCCCTTCTACGTGACTTTACCGAAAGAACCAAGAAGATGAATCCCTGCAGTCACGAAAGCTTTAAATCGAAATTTAACCGCCTCTACGGGGAGGGTTTCCACATAACTTTGAGATCCTTCAACAAGCTCCGGGATAAGAAGGCTCAGCTAATCGAGTCTCTCACCTTTCTGAAGAAATGCCGCGACTCTAAGGTAATACCAAACGCATTTACACTAACATCTGCTGCTGTAACTTCTTCTAATGCGAAACGAATTCTGTCTAGAACTAGCTTAGCTCTTATCTCAGAGAAAATCAGACTTACGCGCACCGAACTAGATCAGTTAGACAAGACACTCTACAAATCACACTTATCTTTGAGTGTAACAATGTCCACATCGGATTGGGAACATGTGGAAAAAATGACTGCCTCTTCAGCTGCCGCTATGTCGACTAAATGTAAGGACAACTTGATTTCCAAATTCAACCGCCTCTCAAACAAGAAACCGGACCCACACATTGAAAAGCTAGATGTTAACAAAGTCGTAATTAATCGCAGTAACAGTCCTATTTCTGAAGGTTTGAAATCCGTTTTAGCTAAAGGACTAAACTTTGCAGTCACACCTAGACACATACCAGTTAATGATATAATTGCTCGAGTAGATGTAGCTCTCAAGGGCTTGAGTCACATCGCTGCAGACGTAGCAAGATCTGAAATCTCTGTAACCCTCAAAAACGCTAAGATGCCAGCTAGCAACATCAGCAAAGATGAGCGTTTTGAATTAGCTCAATTAAAAAAGAGGGATGACATTGTCATCCTCTCAGCCGACAAAGGCAATGCCACTGTCATCATGGACAAAATAGAATACAACAACAAAATTCAAGAACTACTCAACGATGGCAGCTATACAAAAATAAAAAGAGACCCCACCAACAGCCTCGTCTCCAAAACCAACAACATCATTTCTGCTTCAACCGCATTAATTGATCAGACCAAACAGTTCTCGTTGAAACCTTCTGCAGCCAGGCCACCAAGATTGTACGGCTTGCCAAAGATACATAAAGAAGATACACCTCTTCGTCCCATTGTTTCTACTATCAACTCCCCCACTTACAAACTGGCTCGTTTTTTGTCCGAAATCCTACGGCCTTTCACTGGAAAAACCACCTCTGCAGTACTAAACTCTACTGACCTGGTATCGACAATCAAGGGGATTGCCCTGTCCCCAGACGACCTGCTTGTCAGTTTTGATGTGGTTTCCTTGTTCACCAAGGTGCCTGTGCCTGACACCATCGCAATCATTGAAGACTTGGTTCATCAAGGACTGAATGCTGGGGTACCCCCCCTGGTGAGACACTGCTTAACCAATACATACTTCACCTGGAATGGAACCTTCTACAAGCAAATTGAGGGCACCCCAATGGGCTCCCCCCTATCTCCGGTTGTAGCCAACATCTTCATGGAGAAATTTGAGACGGACGCCATCCAGACTGCCACTCTACGCCCGACCTTATGGAAGAGGTACGTAGACGACACTTTTGTCATCTGGCCACATGGCCGGCCTGCTCTAGACCAATTTCTCGACCACATCAATTCCATACACCCAGCCATCAGATTCACCATGGAAGTCGAATATGATGGCAAGCTACCCTTTTTGGATGTCCTAATCAAAAGGAGACCTGATGGTTCAATGAGCCACTCTGTCTACAGGAAAGCCACCCACACGGATGCTTATCTAAAACCGGATTCCCACCACCATCCATCCCAGAAGAATTCCCTCATCAAGACTCTATATCATAGAGCCCAATGCATCTCCGACCATGAACACATTTCCAGTGAACTCAAACACGTACGCCAAGCTCTTAAGGCTAATGGTTACTCCGACTACACAATCCGCAAAGCCATTACTCCAACCATCAAGAAGGATCCTGTTGAGGAGCCTTTCAAGACCATCACCTTACCCTACATTGCTGGGGTCACAAAAAAAGATCTCCAAAATCCTGATTAAACACAAGATCCAGGTCCGATTCAACACAGTACATAAAATCCGTGATCTGGTCCCGTCTGTAAAAGATGTGGTTCCAGACATACAGTACCCTGGCGTCTACAAACTAAGTTGCCTCTGTGGTAGCAGTTACATTGGAGAAACCAAACGACATGTCTCGGACCGCATCCGTGAACATAAGGCAGACCTGAAACACGGTAGGACAAACACCTCAGCCGTGGCAGATCACTGTTACAACTCAGTGGGCTCACATGATATTGACTTCTCCAAGACAGAGGTTCTCTGCAAGCCATCTGGCTATCATGAGAGATTCGTTCATGAGGCGATCCACATATACAAACACAGAGACAATTTCAACCGAGAAGATGGATTCTGGCTTAGCAATCATTGGAAGGACGTAATAAACCATTTCGGATCTTAACTGATTGTGTTCACGTTTACGGTGACTTTCAGACCGCGTTCCACTCACTGGCATGGTGCAGTGTGCAGAGTAATGTATGGTGTCGTAATTGTATAGTAAACATATAGCAGTGTGATACACATTAGGGTGGGTAGAATAATACATAGTGTTATATTAAAATGGATAAGGCAGCAACTGCAGCAGCAGCAGCAAGTGCAGCAGTAACAGCAGCAGCAGCAACTGCAGCAGCAGCAGCAACTGCAGCAGCAGCAGAAACTGCAGCAGCAGCAACTGCAGCAGCAGCAGTAACTGCAGCTCCCTTTAAAGCTGTTAATCCTGGATAATGCACATGCATATGCAGTACTAATCACATTCCTGCATTTCCCATAAATATGCTAAATTCCTTTTGATTTGCAAATTCCTTTGTCAATGCGCCCAGCTTATATATATGCTCCAAGCTCGTGTGCTGTTTCATTCAGACTCTGTCGCCTCGACGGACCTGGTTTTCACCTGAGGACGGCTGCTTGCGTTGGGGCCGAAACGTCGTGAGAATTGTTTTATTATGTTTTATTTTTATTATTTTATTACTTCCCTTCTACGTGACTTTACCGAAAGAACCAAGAAGATGAATCCCTGCAGTCACGAAAGCTTTAAATCGAAATTTAATTTATAATGGAGTAACATTTTCTGACGACACAGTCACTGTAAGATCCAATAGAAATTAACTGCACGATATGATTGGTGAACTTAACAAATGGGGCCACAAAGTTGGGCTCAAGTAAAAAATTAACAAGAGTTCACGAATTGCAAATATCTGTGCGCTCGGGATGACCGTACCCCCTCCCTACCCCCCATGTCGACGCATATTATCCGAGTCCTGCTGTTTACCCTCTGTTCAATAACGTGTGATCTAACGGCTTTCAATTTCTCGACTGTCTTCTATTTGACTAATCTTTGACCGTTCAGTTATTTTATTTTCCTGCTTCTATTATGGGGGAAAAACCAATCATAATCACTGCCTCCAGGCCACTTACTAAGATGAGCATTGTCCCTAAGCTTGTTTGAGCAGGGAGACTTGTTGACATTGTCTCTCTAAAACGTGGGGCATTTGACCTCTCCAAACGGTGCAATATCAGATGCCAAGGTCTCTGAATGTAACTTAGTGATCTGGCATGAGTCAGGCTGGGCTGTTGCAGCATAAGGCTGACAATGTTCCTGTGTAAAGGACTAAGCAATTTACTCAATCAGTCCGCATCACTGGTCACTCCACTGAAGACTGGCGGCCATTGTGGCATGAGGCAAAGGTCATTGTCATCCTCAATCCCATCTCACTGGCTACCGGCCAATATGTCTCCTCTACACAGATCACACGCTAATGAAGCATCACTTGCCGGCTCAGATCGCACCGATGGTTATAGAAAGTCAGCTTCAGACGTGGACGAAATTGAGCTGACGAAATAGCCGTGCTGACTGCACACACTTAGGCTGGCTTCCAGCACGCGCTTGGCGCTTGGAGATCTGTAGCCAGCCTACGATGCAGTCAAAATACACAGCTTCTTAATGAAT
This sequence comes from Lethenteron reissneri, assembly GCF_015708825.2. NCBI lineage: Eukaryota > Metazoa > Chordata > Hyperoartia > Petromyzontiformes > Petromyzontidae > Lethenteron > Lethenteron reissneri. Next base: position 11,710,036 of record NC_083808.1, read on the forward strand.
GCATCCAAAGTATTCCAATTTCATGTTATGATGAAGCCATTCATATCAATGTAACTTCAGAGTCAGAGTATTTCTTGGGAACAAGGCTAAAACGATCTTGATTTGAAGCTTTCGTGACTGCAGGAATCCATACTCTTTGGTTCTTTCGGTAAAGTAACGTAGGTAGATAAAAAAAACTAAATAAATTACGACATTTCGAACGCAACACAAGCGCCCGTCTTCAGGTGAAAATCGCGACAGCCGCGATGTCCGCAGCAAGCAGTGATGTCTGCAGTGAGCAGACATCACTGCGTTCGAAACGTCGTGATTTATTTTGTTTTATTTCTACCTACGTGATTTTACCGAAAGAACCAAAGAGTAAGACTAGAGTGCCCCAAGAACCATGATGGGCTACTGAAAGGCTCCCGCAAGACTCCACGCTTGCCTCAAAATTATTCAATCTGTGACCAAGAAAATAGTCTGTATACCGCTCAATTTGTCTACAGAGATAATATTGCTCTCAGGACCGTATACAAGTCTCAAGCCTCAAATAAAAAGACCACATCCTCATCAAAGGCATAATAGCAATGTAAGAATATTTCATACTTTGGAAACTCCATCCCAATTCATCCAAGAGCATGGCTACTGCATTCCACTTGAAACATGCGGCTAGCAAATTTTGCGAATCGAACGTGTCTTTTTGTGGCACCAAATTCCAAAATGAGCCGTACCCAAAGTATCACGGAGAAACTCTGGACTGAAGTCCAAACTGTACGTATGGATGTTGAACTTCTTTCACACCGAACGTATCCAACTGTACTCATCGGAGGTGTGGGGAAGGACGACAATCTAAACATGAAAAGCAGGGCTACATGAATCTGTTTTTATTAATCTAAATTATAAAAAAATTGAATAGCTGCAGTGGCTTCCTAATATCCGAAGGAAGAGCATTCCAGACGGCCGAAGAAGTACATCTGAAAGCAAGCGATGCGGTGAGATGCAATGAGAGCGTTTGACGAAAGTTTGCGACGAAACAAAGACCAGGACAAACCACATCTGGAAATAAATTGGCTGCCCACCACTACCTTAGCCACAGTGTACCCCACAGCAGCACACTCCACTCCCACGGGGCTTGCCAGTTGTCACTCCAAACTAGACAGCGACTTGAACGCCACAGTGAGGATAGCCACCAGCACACTAACGTCAACCACTCCATCTTGGCCATCTTCACCTGTCAACCGTGCTAACCTGCGATTAGCACAGTTGGCTACGTACGGTGTTAAAGACGTTCAACATACATACATACATAAAAACATTCCTCCTCCTAAGATCTGCAGACAGCAAACAAGTTCCCGTGAGTGCAGCCACGTCCAAGCCAATCCAAAAGGAAAATCGACAAAATCTTCGGCACCACCGCCTAATATCACGCACGTTTTTCCCGAGCACACCCACAGCCCTCGCAAATTCGAACATTTACGCTTGAGAGAAATGATGATCAATTCGCTGCCACAATAATACCAATAGCAATGTTGAGTTTCATTTCGTGGCATCCATGCCAATTGCATCTCCAAATTGCTGATAAATTACATGAAAGCTGGAAGATAGCCAAGCAGTGAGCCAGCACCAACAATTCCCACAAGCTCTGCAGTCCTCTATTGTACTGAGTGTTTTATGTAAGTGGGAGGACATTGGAGCTGCTGGAGCAAACCCACGCACGTGAGGGGACACCCCTCTATTTCCATAGCAAAGAGGCTGGTGATGTTAGTTCGCAATTTGCTATCCTGGCACGCCAGGAGAAGGCACTTCAACGTCCACGGGAATGTTTCACGCCGTTTGTGTGCTCCACCAGCAGTGAGCTGGAAAAAGGAATTGGCCAAATGTCGAAGGCAGAACCTGTCCTGAAACAGATTCTGGAGACTCAGTGAAGACCTTCTAGGGTCAACGAATATTGAGTTTGTATAGCATTCGGTCATCGTGAATAGCCTTTCATTATCAGAATGTGTACGCCTACATAAAGAAAACATCAATGTCAAATGAATGTTATGCATGTTTTTTTTCCCCAACAAAATAACTGACATTGCTGGAGGCCCTTAAAACAAGATTAAAAAGCAATATGAAGACACTCATGATTATTCATTTCGTGCATCCCCCCCCCCTCTGTCTAACTGCAAACCCAGGCAGCAACAAATAACGTCACTTTGGCAAATGTGTTCCCGCTTGTTGATGGCTGCGTGCTCCCTGGGGCTTCTCTCCTGCCCACAGTTACTCACACAATTACAGTGCACAAGTGAGCACAAGCCACGAGGAGGCCGTATACACAGTGGCAAGCATGAAAAAAGAGATTAGAAATATATGCAATAAATGCAAAAACAAAAAAGCAATGCCTCTAAAAAGACAAATGCCCTTCATTAAAATCTTGATTATAGACCTTCGTCAATATAAGGCTACGACAGAAATGGCTTCCTTTAATGCTATTTATACCCCACTTGGACACAGCGGGAATAATTTACAATGGCTTTTTAACATTCCATGTGCCAGGTGCGGCTAATAGAGTTTGGTGTGGATGCACTGCACACACACAGGGCCACTGTGTTCAATTGCCTCTGCAAGCCACACCTGGTGTGCATACTGTGAGGAAGGCATCGCACATCACTCTGCTGGCCTTCATTGCATCGAGGAGATGATCCAACGTATGGGCAAGGCTTTAATGGACAGCAAGTCATATTGTTTGCTTTCTCAGGCCACGATGTCCAGAATGGGAAATGTATCAAATTGGTAGCTTTGTAAATCCCAAAATTTTGTTCCAGTTTTCATTCCTAATGATTATTCACGTGTCTTGTGGCTAGCTACTGCACTGACACGTGTTACATTCGGCAGTTGGGTGATGAACTCTGATAAATGCATGTAAATACATAATATGCATATATATAAAACACAGCAAATATATGAAGGACATTGGGATATTGATCCAGCCAACATAATGCCTTAATTACTCTGCAACATGACTTCTAGAATTCACTTTCCATTGAACCCTGTGTAAAATATTCCTGCTGGTTCAACAGCTTAGGCATTCAGTGCTGCCTGCACTGACTAACACTGGCACAGCGCACGTGTTGGTGTACCTAGACCAGGGGTCGGCAACCTACGGCTCCGGAGCCGCATGCGGCTCTTTACGGGCTGCTTCTTGACGATGAGTACGTATGTACAGTATGTACTCAGATGCATTGCGGCTCTTGAAATACTGAATTTTGTACCGAATTGGAAAGAAATGGCTCTTCTTGTTATTTTGGTTGCCGACCCCTGACCTAGACCCACACATCTGTCTCACCCGTGATGATATGTTCGCACTGCACCCGGGTACTCAGTTAAGGCCCAATGACCGATAGGATGTAGGATGGACAACAACAGGAACATTAAAAGTGTGTTGTTTGAAAAAATTGCAGGAACCAGAAAGAGAGGAAGACCTAACAGAGAATGGCTTGGCAACGCAAGAAAATGGTGTCAGAAAGATTTGGCACTACTTTAGCATATTAGCACAAGACAGAGGAAAGTGGAAACCACTGATATGTAAAGTGAACACCTATGGGCCATCTGCCCATGGATCATGATGATGATGACGTATAGGATGCCCAGTGGCCAATTGCATAAAACACTGCAAGTGAAAATCTCCCTTAATTTACAGTTATTTAAATAGAAGGAATTTTGGAATGAAGTTGCTTTAATTCTGGACGTTGTTTACATAACGCTGGCCAATGATATGTTGCATAGGTAGGGGTTGAACCCAGGTCACCAGGATTGTTTTGCAGTGCATGAACCGCACACACAGGTGTGCGGCACCGCATGTACAAAGCTGTCAGCCTTATCCACAGCACCAGCTCAAAAGAACTGAATGTGGCTGCCATTTTATCGTCTCGACCACCAACGCAAAGGGTTGAGAAAACGTGGCCTGTTGATGGTTAGGATAAAGCTGAGTGTGCTGCTGAATCAATTTGTTTCTTGCCTGAATTCATTTTTCTTCTGCGATGGGTTTTCTCACCATTCACAGATTTGAATGAGCGCACGAACCACGAGACCACTGCTTCATACTACATCACTAGCAGGTGTCACACACACCCACACACGCACATGCACCACATACACACCACACATGCACCATACACACACCACACATGCACTACACGCACACACACACCACGCACGCGCACCAGACACACATCACGCACATGCACTACACACACACACACCACGCACGCACATGCACTACACACACCACACACGCACCACACACACACCACGCATCTTCACCTGTCAACCGTGCTAACCTGCGATTAGCACGGTTGGGTACGTACGGTGTGAAAGACGTTCAACATACATACATAAAAACATTCCTCCTCCTAAGATCTGCAGACAGCAAACAAGTTCCTGTGAGTGCAGCCACGTCCAAGCCAATCCACTTCGACCCGCGCAAGGAAAATCGACAAAATCTTCTGCACCACCGCCTAACATTACGCAAGTTGTTCCCGAGCACACCCACAGCCCTCGCAAATTCGAACATTTACGCTTTAGAGAAATGGTGATAAATTCGCTGCCGCAATAATACCAATAGCAATGTTGAGTTTCATTTCGTGGCATCCATGCCAATTGCATTTCAACATGAAAGCTGGAAGATAGCCAAGCAGTGAGCCAGCACTAACAATTCCCACAAGCTCTGCAGTCCTCTATTGTACTGAGTGTTTTATGTAAGTGGGAGGACATTGGAGCAGCTGGAGCAAACCCACGCATGTGAGGGGGCAACCCTCTATTTCCATAGCAAAGAGACTGGTGATGTTAGTCCGCATTTTGCTCTCCTGGCGTGCCAGGATACGGCACTTCAACGCCCACGGGAACGTTTCATGCCGTTTGTGCTCCACCAGCAGTGAACTGGAAAAAGGAATTGGCCAAATGTCGAACGCAGAACCACACACACACCACACAGGCATGCACCACACACACTATACACGCACATGCACCACACACACACATCACACACACACCACGCACACATCACGCACACTCCACACGCACACCACACACACACCACACACACACACCACACACACCACGCACACACCACACACACCACACACACATCACGCACACACCACACACACACACACCAGACATGCACAGAGACAGACATACCCCGTAAAGTTGTATAGACTGCTGGGTTTCAAATGTTGTTCGTGTAACAAACACATCCTGGTTTAAATATTTCATTACAGTCTTTTCTCCATCCACTGCTGGATGAAGGCCTTCAAACACTGTATGCTGGTCCGTGTGGGTTCGTTAAATGGGTGGAGGGCATGGCCGGTTACAGTGTTACTTCCTGCGAATGTTCGCCGTGGCTGGGAATCAAACTCATGTTGTGGCTTTCAGTGTGAAGCAGCAGCAGTAGCGTGCTAACCACTCTGCTACCACGCTCCCACAAATGCGCTATAAGGACTCCAACGCAACCCAATTGCACGCGGTAATCGGTGAAGTGCCTTGAGCTTTGCGTCTCGGCTACACCACTCTGCCCCGTCGGCTTCACAACGGGAAGAACAAAGGGCTCGATGCGTGCCTCACCTCGAGCTGATCGTCCACGTGGAAGGGCAGCACCAGATCCTTCCACGGGCTCCACGCCCAGGAGGTGCCCTGCTGCTGCCGGTACACGAAGCCGAAGACGTTTGACGTCTTGGGCATGAGCAGCGCTCGCTGGAGCCTCAGTTGCGCTGGGCAGGGGTACCTCGGGTCCTGCTCGCAGAGCTTTCGGAAGAACTCGCTGAACCTGCGAAACGAACGTGTGGCTTTTTTAATTTTGTTTCAAACTTCACGGGTTTATCTTTCGTGTGTGTGTGTAAGCAAAGCTAAACGTCAATTAATCGTTCCATCCGTTTGCGGAACAAAGTTGCTTTGTCCTTTATTTTTCATAATAGAGGTGTTTGGGTTAGATCACGTAAATATAAATGTGTCGTAAAACCCGCCACCACCCGACACAGCCAATTAGTAAGGTTTGTCACGTACACAAAACACGTCAGTTCATTATACGTAAAGCACAACGGTGTGTTGGAGAGTAAACTCACAAGATGTACAATTTCAGTACGACGTTATTACAAACAGCATCATCAGGCTCACAGCCAGAGTTGTGGAAAAATCCTCGTGTCTCGTTTCCATCGATACCACACTGCCCGGCGTTACAGGACGTGCATGTCCTTACAGAGCTCATTGTTGCGATTTGATGGGTTTGGCTGAACTTTTAAAAATAACCAAGCTAGCGGTGGTGAGGAGGGTAAGTGAGTGGTTAAATTGTGGAACGGGTGTTGTATGCCCAGTATTTTGAACTTCTTTCGCACCGTACGTAGCCAACAATGCAATCGGAGGTGTGAGCCATACGTAGCCAACCCTGCTAATCGGACAGTGTTGGCTGTACGTATGTAAGGTGAACTTATTTGCGCACCCTACGTAACCAACCGTGCGGGGAAAGGCCAACAAACTAAACACAAAAAGCTGTTGGCCCAGTGCATTGGTGGACAGGCGTTCGTCTTTGCTGGTGCTCAGTAAGATTTTCCTGGCCGTAGTATTAACTATTTTGAGTGTTTTGGCACCTATAATTACTTGAATGTCTACAGAGGTGGGGCAGGGGGGTGGAATGTGGGGGGTGGGGAAAAGAAATGGCATTAATTATATTGAAGCGTTAAGTTATCTATATAACTGGACAGGACCGAAACGCGTTTTTGTACGTTTTGAGTTGTGCCAGGCGGCAACGAGGGCAGCCTTGGGAGATATTTCTCTAAAACGTCGCCCCCATTTAGTTAACAACGAACAAGATTGCGCTGCTAAATTTAATCTGTACAATCCGTGCCGCGGTGACCACGGCAACTGAAAGTGATTTGTCGATAATAACCCCCCTGGACGAGGTTGACCAACAATTCCACAGTACATGGCACAAACACGGACACATTCATTAATGTGCGCCTGTGGGTGAATGGCTGTGTGCATTGAGAGATAGCTGTGGCAGCACATGGATATGCATGATGCCACAAATGAACCTTATGGCGGGACCTCGGGGTCCCGAATAAACGGAAGTCAAAATCGTAATTACTTTATTTATTTTGGGCGACTCCGACCCACCGCGTATATAAACGACGCGACCCACCTGGCGCGGATCATTCTGTTGTAATGTCATGTCCAAGCGAAGCAGCGAGGACGAATGCGCACAAGAGATGAACAAGTGAATGCACTTCATGCTCGGGTATGGGCAGGATCATAAGTCTTATCCAAAGCTGCTCAAAATGCCTACACGACTTAAGCCCTTTATTTGTCATAACGATATGCATAACACAGTGAAACTGCTCTCTTATTTTCATTCTTATTTGTGACCTACCAATGTCTGCAGCCAGGATCAATCGATGACATACCGCTCGTATCAATGCGGATAAGAGTAGCGGCGACCCACTACTCTGTAGAGTAACATTGGTATAAACGCTTGTTACAATATGAACAGCGCATTGAAAACGCATACTATTTTATGTACTGTTTATGTACTTTACAAAGTGTGTTCACAAATTCACACTGAGAAACATGATGATTTACAGAGGGGTGTACATTTTTTTTCGATAGTATATTTAAATAGAGATATTGCAGGTAAGTGGTTTTCAGTTTTAACGGCATAGTTTAAAAAGACAACACTTGCCACCATCCTTCAAACCCAATGGTGAAAAAAGCAAAGTTTTTGTTTATAATCTTGATTTGAAACTTTCGTGATTGCAGGAATCCATACTCTTTGGTTCTTTCGGTAAAGTCACGTAGGTATAAATAAATAAAACAAATCACGACGTTTCGATCGCAACACAAGCAAGATGAATGGGTACTCGGACCGCATTATTCGCAAAGCTGTTTCTCCAACCATGGAGAAACAATCTCCTGAGAAGCCAATCAAAACCATCACTTTACCATACATAGCAGGTGTTACCAAAAATATTTCCAAAATCTTAAACAAACACAAGATCCAGGTCCGATTCAATACAGTACACAAAATCCGTGATCTAATCCCATCTGTAAAGATCATTCCTGACATGCAATACCCTGGAGTCTACAAACTGAGTTGTACCTGCGGTAGCAGTTACATTGGGGAAACGAAACGACATGTCTCAGACCGTGTTCGCGAACACAAGCAGATCTGAAACACGGCAGAACCAATACCTCTGCCGTGGCTGACCATTGTTATAACGCTGTGGGCTCGCGTGATATTGTTTTTCCGAGACCAAGGTACTCTGCAAACCTTCGGGCCATAAAGATATATAAACATAGACATTACTTCAACCGAGAAGATGGATACAAATTGAACAATCATTGGAAGGATGTTATTAACCAGGTAAAGCCTTAACTGGTTGTGGTTGTTTCCATCGTACCCACCAGACTACTAGCACTTTTTTCTGTTTCCCCCCCCCCCACTCGTGTCCACATTCAGCTTCCCACTTCCAGCACCGCCCACTTCCCCCCCCAGCCTCACGTCCTCTTCCCCTCGCGCTCACGCGGCCCTCCCCCTAACCCACACCCCCCTCTCTCTACCCCCTTGCTCCTCCCCCCTTTCTTACCTATATAACCTTTGGCCGCTCTCCACCGGATGAGGATTGATTGTGTTGCGATCGAAACATCGTGATTTGTTATATTTTATTTTGTTTACAATATAATGTTTTATGCGAGAGCCGGGGGCTTATGGGACCCCGGGGTCCCGCCATAAGGTTCATATGATGATGATAATAATAATAAGGGTAAAGGTGCAGCCCTGAAATGTCTTTCTCACGCCACTGCTGGTGGAAGGGCTTCCACTCGAGGGAGCTCTAGTGTCCCTACGGAGAGTGCTTGGCCTATTCTTCCACGCTGATGCAAACGTCGTGGAAGAGCTTGGAGGAGCTACACTTTACCGCACCACCTGCGATCTGCCGGCGGTGTTACCAACTCATACTCCTGAGTGGACAGAGGCAGGAGAATTTAACAAAGGTGATCCATTGTTTCATAATCTGCACCAGGAGATCGAGTTAAACTGGCGACCTCTGGATTGCGAGTTCACTGCACTATTCACGACGGTACGGCAGCATCACCGATACCGGTGCTCAGTGGAAATCCAGAGGTTCTTGGTTCGACCTCCAGGCGTAGCAGTTGCAACAATGATGCAAGTAACTTAATGTCCCCCGCCTCTGTCCATCCAGCGGCATAAATGGGTGCACCATAGTCAGTCAGTCAGCAGGTCCGCGTGCGGTGTGATAAAGTGTGGGGACTCCCGACACCTTCAAGTTGCCTGGCCAGCGTGAAAGAAGAACCAAAACACCATTTACAGTTGCGGCCTAGAGCTCCCCCCTAGTGGAGGCCCTTCTGCCAGCAGTGGCATAAGCAAGCAATGTAATACTTTCCATCAAAACACAATCTCACATAATAATCAACTCTGTGCAACATAAACCTTACAAACTCCCCACCCCCCCGCCCCAATGCACTTTAATAGAAACTGACGTTTTGTTCATATTTTCCATTTTTTCCCACAGCAGGATAACCTAATGGTGGTCACCGTGCTTGCCAGGGAAAGGCAATTGTTCAGCTCTTACACTTTTGCAACACGGTGCACAATGACTGGACAACAATACCCTCAAGCGTGGGCTCTTTGGAGCTCGCTCAAGTGATGGCCCTGCAGCTGCGTTCTTCATTGCAAGGCCTGTGGGCTACTGGCGGCCCCTGGTGACCTTTAGTGTGGTGCCTGAGATGTGCCCCCGACAACCAGCCGCGGCATGAGCAAAAAGGCGCTGGGCTGCACATCTCCCAGTGTTGGGCAGCAATGTACATTAAAAAGGGACACCATGCCTTGCTCACACCTTCCACATGGTGCTCGACCTTGCAAGAGGAAAGCCGCATTTCTGACTGGTGACATTTTTTCATCAATGATTTCATAGATTTTGTTTCTGCCAACTGCCTATACTCAGCCCAGCTCTGCTCTAGCCCTGACCACCCTTCATATACGTTTCCACAACGCAGACAATGGCCAAGATTTACATTTCTGCCGAGTTGGCCAATTTACACTCCAAATTGGTAAAGAAAATATGGCAGATCGAGCCAGAGGAGTTAAAATCTTAATTAGCATCAACGTAGCCCATCAACTCATCAGCGCTACCTGGATCATTAAAATGATTTCCTCTCATGAGGGAGTCGTGCTAATTGGTGTAAAGTCAACAGCAACTGTTATATGGAGAAACTTTGCTTATGAACAAGGGATTTCAATAGCTGGCTCATGTCTAATAATGGAAATGATCACCACCACATGCCAGATAAAATATGCAAAACTTTTGTCCTATCCATTATGAAAATTCTAATTTAAGGTTGAAATGTGCTCCATAAATTACCTAATTTGTCCAAATTAGAATAACATGAAAATGAAATGCACACCTTAAGGAATCAGCACATCTTGCTTTTATACATGCGTGGTTCTCAGTGTTGACATGTTCATTACCTCGCCTGGCATACAGGAGGTTGTGGGTTCGATCCCGACGCTGATGCATGTATATTTGGAGTTTGCATGTCTCTCTCCCCGTGATCATATGGATGTTCTACAGGTCCCCCGGTTTTTCCTTCCCCATTTAGAAACATGCGTTTAGAGTATTTCTTTGCTATCAATTTCCACACGATAAGCCACTTCGTTGAGCTATCATTTGTGGCCAGGTCGCTTTTGAGAAAGAGCTATGGAGCTTAGTGGGCCTTACCTGGTAAAATAAGTAAAAAAAAGTTTGTGAATAGTTGCTCAATATTCCACAGAACAGTCTGGAACGCTGTTCCCAGAATTGTTTTGGCAAGCCACATCCATCTCCCTTTATTTTGTTCTCATGACGCTGCGGTGGTGTGAAGGAGTATAGGGTACAGCAGTATAGCAGGATTATGGATAGGCGTAGCTTGTAATCCAGTAGTAGTGCCTTATGCCAATACAATTCCTACTCCAAGCGAGCCTAGCAGTGTTCTTAAAAAATATCGAGTGTGAAACTTAAGCCTTCCGTGGGTTTGTACAACATATCCGTTTGTGATAACAGGGAATTTGAAGACGTGCTATTCCTACATCGATATTATTATTATTTTGTAGGCTGTGTAACCTCCTACGCTTTAGCGTATGGTTCTGCAGAGTGTTTATATCAAGCCAATGATTAACGTCTTGAATTTAAGTCGCTCTCGCTCATACACCATGCCCTGCTTCCCCAGTATTTTTCCGTTCCACGTAACGTTTTGTTGTTGCTGCTGTAATCTTAGTTTATATCCATTACGTTTCATTACCCAAAGACATTGCTGAGGCTTTGTCGTGCGGACAGCTGATGTTGCCCCCTGTGTGCACGCGTCTGACAGGATATTAAACAAATCCAAAACAGGTTCAAGTTGTTGTCGTCATCGTCATCCCGCTGCAAGGAATAGAAACATTGCAACTTTTATTCAGCTCACTCTACGCAAATATAATATATACGACCCGTGGATAATGAATAATGTATCATGATCTCATGTGACAACACTATTAACCCTGTTATAATCAATTAACGTGTACATAAATATGTACAAAACATTAAGAGAGTTGCCTACCAGTGCTTAGGTTCTAATGTTCCCGACACAATTGACATCTTTTCATGTTTGCTACTTCCTCTCTGTAAATACGTAAATCTCTACACCACACCACTTCTGATAATATGTAAACATTCATGAGATGAGATAAGAATAAGTGGGCATTAACATAAGTGCATGTTATATATGCAGCATCCAGAGAGTAATGGACAGTACGTGCAGTAGGTGGCTGAGAGGTAAGTCGGAGTGAAACCGTGAATGCTTTGTGAGACAAATGCGTGTAGATAACACACGTGAATAGGAAGCCAACAGCACCGCCGAATGAATCGTGAAGTCGCCAGCTGGCTTTAACCGGATAGAATCGCCCAGCAGAGACGTTCTATGTAAACCATCGTTAAGGAACGAGGGAGTCCTGCGGAAAAATGCGCTGCGCGTGTGATCCGCATGGCATAGCATTAGGCATCTCGGTTATGAACACGGTTGCTTTGTAGCCTCTGATCTAGTGATGTCACACGGGAATGTGGCTTGGATCTTATGACTCACGTGCATCTCGAGAGCTGGGTCAATAAGTTGATTAGAGGAATTCGTCTGCCCTGTGTGGCGGTGCAAGGCGATGCAGCACCAGCCTGCGGGTGATGTCAGTGAGTGGCATTTCCAAATGAAGCAATTCAGCAAATTTGTATCGCGGCACTCTTTAAAAAAAAAAACACCACGTGATCTATTTTTTAAACATCCCCCGTGATGTTAACAAATTAATACACCAGCCACGGTATTTAACTATTTTTTTTACTATTTTTATTCTACCAGGTAAGTACCACCGACATATACAGCTCTTTTTCAGAAGCGACTTGGCCACATATGACAGCTCAACTAAGTGGCTTATCGTGTGCAAATTTTTCGCAGCCAAATAGTCTGAACTAATTATTCTAAATCGGGAGGCAATAACCAGAGGACCCGGAGAAAAATCCACGTCACCACGGGGAAAACATGCAAACTCCAAATACACAGGCATCAGGGTGGGCACTGAACACACGATCTTCTGTATACCAGGCGTGGGGATTTCACATCTCGCAACGGCACTGCCGCTCAGCCGTGCCATGGCAGATGCAGCGCGGCGGTCATGAGATTGCGCTTCAATCCCTGGACTAATGCCGGTGCAAGCGTCTCCCCTCCTGTTACTAATGCAGCGCACGTGACCATCGCAATGCTGTCCTGGGCCAGTCAAGGAAGGATTTTTACTTGAACACACAAAGCAATCGCCAAAGAGGCAACAGAGAGAGAGAGAGAGGGCGCACTGTGGTGTGAGTGAACGACGCGGCTCCGTGGGGCGCGTAGCTTTCACGCTCAAAAGTGAGACGAAAGAAGATCGACAGTTACAGACACAAGGGCATAAGCAACTGCTTAAAAATGCTTAAACTTAATATTTACAGCATTAACGATCGTTATTACATCTGTGTGATTACTCGCAAGGGTTTCGAAGTATGCGTGTTTATGTTCAACTAAACTGTGCATGCTCATTCAAGGAAAACTTTGCTTTACGCAGAGTATTACTTTGTAAAGAAACACTTTATCCCAACGACGCCTCAAATCGCTATAATTAATCATATTGACTCGCGGAGGCTGGGCTAAAATGGATGGAGTGCAAGGCGTAACGCAGACTTTCAGCCGCTATCGACCTCTGGTCATGGCGTTCGTTTTAGGGCCTTTAATTCAGCTACAGCCAAAACTGTTGCGACGCACATGGTTGCGACTGCCACGCGTGAATAAGCAGTGGCCAGGTGCGATGGCGACACTCCCAATCCAGGCTGAAGACGATTGCTTGTGTTGCGATTGAAACGTCGTGATTTTTTTTATCTACGTGACTTTACCGAAAGACCCAAAGAGTGTAAGCTACATTGTTTAGCGGTTATTTGTGGCCAGGTCGCTTCTGGAAAACACCTCTGTAGCTCAGTGGGCCTTATTTGGTAAAATAAAAATAGCTTAGCTTTAGTTTACTATCACATCACAGTCAACGAAAACTGTGCGGCCTGTTCAGTGCAAACAAGCTAAGATGTATAGAACTCAGCGAGCCTCAGTAGGGATTTAATAACCTCTCTTTCCATTACCTCCTCATTTGTGGGACATCTCCAGGCACTCCATTTTTCTCTACATGCAAATAAATCTACTCGGGATGTAACTGGCCAAATATTCGAGGTCAGATGCCTTTGAAAAAGGATCCTCCGGCCGAGAGATTTTTTTGGGAGATCCCTGCTTCACCAAGCCAAGAGGCAGTGCTCGTGTGCATCGGCATCCCTGATTGGTTCATGACCATTGCATATGCCCATGGCAGGGACTAATCTATAAGACGGTGTTCTTCATTGCAAGGCCCGTGGGCCACTGGCAGGCCCTGGTGACATCACCCATCAACGTCGTGCTCTCAAACCCCACTGGTTTCAAATGTGTGGCGGCGGTCAGACTGATGTTTTATCGGATTATTGCTATAGGGTAATTATAGAGCAAGGAAATACGTTATTGAGCTCATTGTATCTCCTGCATATGGTATAATCATGCCTGTCAACACTGGATGTAAAGTACAGTATTTATCTTATGTTGTAGTTAAACACAATCTCTCCAGCCGCAACATCAATATAGTTTAATGTTTCCTTCACAGCACATCGCCTTTATACCTGGACTGTGCCTACTGATGTACAGCAGACGTGAGGTAATGATGGTATTTGCCTGTCCGCGTGAAGAACCCAATCCCCCCTCCGTGGACGGATGCGTCATTAGAAGCTCGCGCCGCTGGTCTGGCACGTTGGAGCGTAAGGCCGATAACGTCAATGTCCAGCGCTTAATAAAATGCGCTCGCCCATTCGCTCCTGCTAGAAATCACAAATGAAATCGGCGAGCATATATATGGGAGGCTCGCGTGCAGCTTTGGGAAAGTCAATTTCCAAAATCAGTCCTACCGCTGATAAGCAATCACACTGAATCCAATTGGACCGCACCACACTCTACAGTGTGAATATGCACGAGCGAAGGTGTGCAGGGGTATAAGTATGCTCAGTGCATGCCCTCCACATGCACAAGGACGAGCCCACGTATATATGTAGCCTTTAAAAGAGCATTGGGGCAGTGAAGTTAGCGGGCACGGCACACGTGTCGCTAGGTGACCAGCACCTACGCACTGCACCAACGCTGATGCTTACAGCAAGGCCGTCGCCATGGAGTCTACAATAGGGGGGGGAAATCTTCCAGGGGGTCTAGGGGGTGTGTGTGTGTGTGTCCCAGAAAAAAATATCTAACTTTGCAAACTAATTTCCTGCCTAAAATATTTAAAAAATTCACTAACACATGGGATGGACTTTTTATTATTTTTTCAATAATGTCTAATTGTGTATTGTATTACATGGCTCTGTTCTTTCTTTTTTACCTTTTCTTGTTTCATTGTATGTAATGGCTGAGATTAAGGATTAATAAAGTACAACCATAACCACAATCATATAAACATAAATCTATGCAATGTTATATGAAGACAAGTCCAGATATTGTGGCCACGGTTTAACAAATTGTTCTTTTTATTTATATAGCATAGCAAATTTTTTTTAATATTGTTTGTAGCAATATATTGGGGGAGATATTTTGAGCATATTTGAATATTGGGGGGGATGTGTCCCCCCCAATATATTATAATTATGGCCTTGGCTTACAGGTACTCATTTGAAGCTGAGTCGACCTAGTGGAGGGCACAGGACTGGTGTAGATTTTCGTCACTGATGTTGGCTGTGAGCGGAAATCAAAGTCGGGTCACATGGTTCGTAGCCTTGACAGATTGTTGGGGCAAGTGGAGTTTGGCCAATTGCTGGCACAGGTTCGTGTGGCTGCCTTCCCACTTGTCTGTGGTTCCTTGCGCCTCCGTGCAGAAGATGTATTTTCAAGTTGAAATTATTATTACTATAAACATTCATAAACTTTGCCCTCCACCACCCGGTAATTTTGTACATTGCATGCAGTAAGTTTTTTGTCTTGGCCACAGGTCAAAGGTGGTGCATAGCTAATTATCAATTTCATTCATCCTTGGTTATATCCAACCAAACTGAGCCTTTGATAAACTCTGTATGACAGAAATTGCCCAACTAAGCGCTGTGACTGACACATAAGAACTGGGTATTTGGTCGTGGGTGACTGAAAATTCAAACCCCAGACCTCAGAAGCGTTGGCTCGGTGCAGACCAATCTATGGCGTTGATATCATCATAGCAATATCGGGGATATGCCATGGAAGATACCACAACAGCCAAAATAAACATCTCATCTCAATACAGGTGGTATGTCATGCTCTGAAAAGAGTGATTGACGACATGTAACTTAAACACGTTATCATATGTGTGTGTGTATATGTCTGCAGAACAGGGCTAGACAAAATAAGTTCAACACTACATCTTGCATTGTTTATGTTGAGATCTGAAGCGTACCACACTTGAAAAGCTGATTTAATTTTTTTTAACTCAACACATTCTAAAAGTAGCTCGTTAACTGTGCCTATGAACCAATGCAACAGCAGCAACATCACCAAACAATCTGTTTGGTTCGATCCCAGGTGGGTCCCAGGATTGGACACAGCAGTTGTGGTTGGTTGCTTCTGATATCAGAATGAACTCCTTGTTCGTTGCTCCTGTGTTTTTATTTTTCAATTTTAACTCGAATTGATTTTAAAATACATGTATCATTGGATTAAATAATGCAATCTAAACATGCTTATGAATACAACTACAGAAGATCATCGGTTATTCGGGGGGGAGAGAGCACCGGATTTAAAAAACGGCGGAAAATAACTTATCGATATTTAAAATAGGTTACTTTTGCAAATTCTTGCATGACATGATGTTTATCGGCGTTATATATTCTTTGTGTTTTAAATGTGTTTACTCTGTGAAGTTGGCCAAAATAAACATACAAATAGATAAGAAAAATATCCTACTTTTAAAAAGTCACTGTGTTTACTGTATCGTATTTATCACTCCAATGTCGAAGATTCTGCATGGGTTGATGTATATAGTCCAGTATTTTCATTGTTTAATTTGTTGCATGTTGTGTATAATGTACCGCTTATAACATTTAATAACACTGAAATCAAGCGTAGCTACTTTTGTTTGTCACCCACACGGTGCTGATTGCCGGACTGGTTACAGCCTTTGGAGCGATTTTGCCACCAATCTCCTACACCCATGACAATATACCACGCAACATTTAAATTACAAGTACAATGGATACACAGTTCAGAGTAGCCTGGGGAGAGCCTGACTTATTACGTCTTCAGAAAATTAGATTTGAGAATTAAGGCAATGAACATAAATGGAAAAGTACTGTCCGTTTCACATTTTCCTAATGACAATAAAACGACCAATGGTGATGAACTACAGGAAACGGTCGATTTACTTAACAGAGAAGCCTGCAAAGTTGGGCTCAAATATATAAATTGACCAAAAAGTGACTTATCACATTTTTGCTAAATACAAGTAAATTCATTGTTGGAAGGACACGACTGGAAAATATGGGGGAATATGGATTATTCATAATTATTTCCTCTTGGGTTAGATCGTGTAGGTGTACTGTCACATAGCTCTGCATCACCAGAAACGGCCAAACAAATCAAAGTTGTCACGTGGGAAAACGTGTCGATGATTTTGTCTAGTAACTTCAAGCAAAAACGCCGTGTCAAATTGTCAAATTTCAGCATGCTTTTCAACATTCCTCCGATTTGCTGATCAAAAGAAAAATCAACTAGCACGTTAGTTAAGTGACAACTTGATTTGTTCGGCTTTGTCGAGTGGTCGAGGGGTTCTCGTTCCGGAAACTGACGTGGTGCCTGCACGACAAGCTGACTCGACAGAAACTAAATTATGAGTCATAGGATGGCATCGGCCGTGAAAACTTACGAATGCCCAGGAAAATGTACTTGTTGTGGATATGGATACATTTTTTTTAACTAAGTGGTGACCACTAATTTGAAAATCTCTGGCTCTATCCTTATGATGTTGGTTGTAATTACTGGTGAAACTTCGTACTCGAATTGTAAATATTGTGGGTTTACTCTCCAACACATCGGTGTACTGTACTAGTAACGAATTAGCATGTTTTGTTTACGTGATAACCTTACTAATTGGCCGTGTCAGATTGTGGCGGGTTTAACGACACATTTATATTTACGCGATCTAAACCAAAAACCTTCATTACAAATAAGTGGTGACCGAGAAGAGGTTGGAGTGCTCTTAGAAAAAGTACTTAATGATAAGCATCAACATGCTCATTGTGTTCTTTGGGTCTTTCTGTAAAGTCACGTAGATAAGTTCAAAGAAAATAACAAAAAATAACTAAAAACTACGACGTTTCGATCGCAACACAAGTGTTCATCATCAGGAAGAAAAAAGAGGGGGACAGCTGCTGAGGAAGACTGTTTTAAAGGTTTGAAATGGGTGTAGCCCAAGGGTCATGAACGAAGTGGGCGGGGCTAGTGATGTTAATGGTAGAAATTAGCATGCTAATGTAGAGATCGGAGAGCAGCCTCCATGACGAGGGCGCGGAAGTGGCTATGTTAATGTGAGAGATTAGCATGTTAATGTGAGAGATTAGCATGTTAATGTGAGAGATTGGCATGTTAATGTGAGAGATTAGCATGTTAATGTGAGAGATTAGCATGTTAATGTGAGAGATTGCATGTTAATGTGAGAGATTAGCATGTTAATGTGAGAGATTAGCATGTTAATGTGAGAGATTAGCATGTTAATGTGAGAGATTAGCATGTTAATGTGAGAGATTGGCATGTTAATGTAAGATCGCAGAGCAGCAACGTCGAGCTCGGCGAGCGAGGTGGCTGTGTTAGTGTGGGACATATGCTCATTGTGCCGAAAGAGTTTTCAATCGGTACATATTGCCTGCTTTAACATATGGACCAGAACCATGGACAATCACGGAGAAAATGTCACACAAATTTTAAGAATACAGTCACGGATAGATGAGTGCTGTAAATTGCATCGAGACAGAAAGAAGAACGCGTTGATCAGAGAACAAATGCAATACATAGCCAACTGTGCTAATCAGAGGTGCGGCGGGGGGAAGGACAAAAAAACTAAACACAAAAAGCTTTTCTAAAGAAATTAAGATTTCAATCTGGATTTAAAAGTACATAGCTCCAGTGGCTTCTTAATATCGGAAGCAAGAGAGTTCCAGACGGCCACAGAAGCACATCTGAAAGTGCGCGATGCGGTGACTGTCTTTGTTCTATGGCCAGCCAAAAGACGTTGCTGCGAGGATGACCGGAGTTCGCGTGATGGTTTATGCTCCTTGACGAGATCAGCAAGGTAAGGTGGTTCATTTGTGGCAAGCGCTTTGTGTGCAACACGTACGGCTAGATGGGATAATAGCCGATGGACGAGACCGAAGATGGAACGGCAGCCAAAGGAGGAGACACACTGGGAGGACGACGACTGTGGAGGTGGAGAGATGAGATCTGCCCGTGCATAGCGGCGACAAGAACCATGGCACCGCAAGAACACCTCCGATTAGCACGGTTGGCTATGTACGATGACGAACGAAGTCCCACATACATAAATACAGCATGACGAACGGCACTGGTGTGGGCATACCTTCAACCCTACCGTTAATATTTCATGGCTGATGATGATAATTACACACGCACACTCTATTATATCAGCGATAATGAAAATGTGAATAGGTCAGGTGAGCGCTTCGTTAAGCTGCCCTCGCTTTGAAATTCAATTGCCGCAGTGCGCTAGGTGTGCATTTTAAGTTGCGCTTGCACATGAGAAATGTCTACATTTACAGAAACCAACGATTAGTTACGTGTGAAGCCAAGAATTAAACACGGTGTCTCATAATTACTGCGTTGTAATAAATCACAGGTGGCCGCTAACAACCATATAACCGCTGCACCCAGCACAAGGACATTCATGCCCTCATAGAGAGACAAATATATCCCGTTCACCCACACGGATCGCTGAAGCAATTGCTGTTAATGAGCACACAAGACGGTGATGTGGATAGCACCGTGCCTGCCTACCTTTGTTTCCCTATTTCTGACGCTGACGTAACACACGCACACAAGTGAATAATCATGGGACCTCCTTTGCCAGTACCAAAATATGAGAATAGGTTTTTCCACTTTTGTTCTGGCAACAAAACAGGTGTTGAGATGTTAAAACACCAAAATGAAACCTTTTACAAGAAATCATGTCTGCATTAACCACAGCACTCGTGGTCAGAATGCAAATAAAAAATACTTTGATAATATATGCATTGTCTTTGAAACTGATTGGTCCACACCAGAGAAAGCTGTCTATTATCAGAGTGTATGTTTTGTCTATTCTCACAAGATAATTAGTTGAGGGTGAGTTGTCCGCGGGGAGAACCAAGCCAGGTTCAGGCACTATATTGCCATTAGAATTGTTCACGCTAAGGACATGAATCGCAGACATATGGATAGCAGGGAAGGTGAACCACAACAACACCACGTGACACATATGTCCCCTGGAGCCTTCAACAAACTGCTGGGGCAAGTGCTGTTGGCGAGCACCTATGAAGGCCATCACGGAGCATGATGCGGTGGGTGGCCAGCACCACACCCGGCCGCTTTTGTTCTCCCCCAGTTGCGATGTTTACACATCGCACCAGGTACTCATTTGAGGCTGAATCGACCTAGGAGAAGCCCATGACAGTTTCAAATAATCATCACTGGTGTAGGCTGTGAGCAGGAATCGAAACTCAGTTGGCCAGGGTTCGTAGCGCAGCACGCTAACTGCTACACGCACAAAGAAAAACACTAATCAACACACACAATACTACATGAATGTTAATACACAGCACTGCACATAAATACACACAAAACAATGCGACACTGCATGCACAATTATGCACGCACATAAGCCAAAACACACAAAAATGCATACACAGTGCTGTGCTCACACACAACACCACAGACGTAGACACTAATTGACACAATACCGCATACACCACCACTCGCAAAATCACAGAACACTGAACCCATGTGCACACCACACTGCGCGCACAAATAACACCGCCGCATATATAAAGACAATGATGCCCCATATAGCCTTAGCAGACTGTTGGGGCAAGTGCTGTTAGTGAGCATCTCCACATATATACAACAAAGAGAAAGATCCCACGTATAGCCTAAAGAGACTGTTGGGGCAAGTGCTGTTAGCGAGTAGCACCTATGAAGGCCGGCATGGCACACAAGGATGTGGGTGGCCAGCATCACGCTCGGCCGCCTTTGTCTCCATATGTTTACACACTACACCAGGTACTCATTTGAGGATGAATTGACCTAGGGGAGGCCCAGGACCGATCCAGATAATTGTCACTGGTGTTGGCCATGAGCGGGAATCAAACTTGGGTTCCCGGGTTCATAGCGAAGCGTGCTAACCGCGACACCACCGCTCCCCACAGCACCACACATACACACACACATGAACGCCACAACATTAAAATAAACAGGATGGAAATAACTTTTTGGAAATGCAGTATTCCTTGCCTCAACACGATAGCGATCCACAAAATGTTTCTGTAACTTTTTTTTACATATTTTATATGTGTATTACGATGATAAATTCTCATCATGACTTATACAAAAGAGAAAGAGAAGGTTTCAAGCCATTAATAATATCCATTCACTAACTTCTGAAGTGGCTTCATCTAAGGCCATAGACAACCCCATATTTAATTAAACACAGCAATAGTTTGGACTTTGTCATTGTAAGGGGAAAAAAAATTCAAGGGCAAAGCAGTTTTCATTCGTTGCTATTCCAGTTAAAGGGTGTCTGATGCATGCATACCAACTATTATATTCCCTTTACAAACATTACAAAGAAATTTGGTTTAATATAGCGTCAAAAGTCTGGGCTATCTCTGGAACCCATACAGTCACGGACAAGCTACTGAATAACGAGACCGAGACAGCTGTAAAAATATAAACTCCTGAAAAAATAAAAAAAACATGCTAAACTATTTATATGTAAAAACGGTGTAAAGTACTGCCAAGAAAATATCTCAACAGTTTTTGTGTATATGATTATTTCCTGGAATTATGCTTCAATCTGCCAAACCACAAGGTGAATTTTGTCAATTTTATTTATTTAACAAAATTCTATTTTTGTACGCGTGCACATGTGTCTGCGTGTGCGCGTGCACATGCTGCTTGCAAACAGCACTCGCCCAACAGTCTGCTAAGGATGTAGGGGGACTCTTTGTCTTTGTATGGTGGCGCAGTGCAGAGTGGGCTGTGCTACAAACCTGGTGACCTGGGTTTGATTCCCAACGCTGATCGGTGGCAAATGGTGTCTGAACCTGTTCTGGGTTACCTCTAGGTCAACTCAGCCTTTAAAAAAATGTCTGGGACAGTGTGTAAAGAAACGAGAGGACAAAACACCCACACGTAGTGCTGGCCAATAGGTACTCACGAATAGCATTGCCCTAAAGGTGCATGGTGCATGACTAAACTAAAACGACAAAAACATTTTATTTTAATGTTACCAGGTAAGGCCCACTGAGCTATATAGCTCTTTATCAGAAGCAACCTGGCCACAAATGATAGCCCAATGAAGTGACCTTATCACATGGAAATGTATAGCAGCCAAATACTCTACGCACATGTTTCTAAATATGGAGGGAAAAACCGGAGGATCTGTAGAAAAATCCACCGGACCACAGGGGGAGAGAGATCATGCAAACTCCAAATTTACAGGTGTCAGGGCCGGGATCAAACCATGAGGGGGTAGAGACAGAACCTTTTGTCTCCCCATTGTGGATGTTTACACACTTCACCAGGTACTGATTTAAAGCCAGATCGACCCAGGGAAGGCCCAGGACAAGTTAAGATATCACCCACCAGCCAGTGATGTTAGATGATGGCTGGGTAAAACATTCAGGTCGATAGGATCGTAGCATAGTGCACTCACCAACGCGACCCTGTCGTGGTACCAGGTGGTTGATATTAATAACACTGGCATCCTGCTGTGGTACAACGATTGGCACACCGGACTTGCAATCCAGAGGTCTCACCTGTTTCATCTCTCGTTTCAGCAGTTGAAACAATGGGTACGTTTATGAAATCCTCCCACCTCGATCCAGTATAAATGGACACGCCGCAGTTCATCGATCAGCAGGCGGTGTGCAGTGCGGTAAAGTGTGGGTATTCCCACCTCTTCCAAGAGGTCTGGCCAGAGTGTAAGTTTAGACCAAATACTCTTTGGTTCTTTCGGTAAAGTCACGTAGGTAGAAAACATATTAGAACACGACGTTTCGATCGCAACACAAGCAAACGTCTTCAGGTGAAAAAAAAGACGATCTCTTGTGTTGAGATCGAAACGTCGTGATCTATTATAATTTGTTCTACTCACGTGACTTTACCGAAAGAACCAAAGAGTATGGATCCCTGCAGTGACGAAAGCTTCAAATCAAGATTTAGACCAAATGTCCGCCGAGAAGTGATTTCTCAAGCTCCCTCTTAGTGGAGGCCCTTCCGCCAGCAGAGGTGTGAGAGCATGCAAGCGAAGAAGGGGCTGCCACTCATCGCGGAGCCACCGGCGCACCGCAGCCGGCGTCGCACCTCTCCTTGGAGGGCCGGTCCAGGACTCCGCCGACGGCCCACACCATGGCGAAGAGGAAGTGGGCGGTGAGGAGGGCGGTGCGGTGCTCGGCGAGACGGGCTGCCGCCGCCGCCGCCGCAGTTCCCCTCCGCCCCACCGGCATCCGGCGTTCCTTCATCGCACCTCCCTGCTCCTCCACTTCATCCTCTTCTTCTTCCTCCTCCTCCTCCTCCTCGCCTGTCCTGGACTCCCCATCCTGGAGCCTGTGTGACCGCCGATACAGGTGTCCGAGCACATCAAAGCGGGACAACGTCCATGCGACTGCCTCTGTATATGCAATTTGTACTTAAATGCTGCCTATTTTATTTATTTAATTTTAGTGGTTTGCTTACCTTTCCTATACTTTGTGCTCCTATCGTGTTTTTGTCACTTTCTGACCCACCCCAACTGGACATTTGTGAAAGAGAGCTTCACAGCTCATCGGATTTCTCCAGGATAAATAAAGATTCTCATTCTCTGTGGTGATTATCTGTAAGTCAAAGGATTCACACCCTCAAAATGGTGTGCTGCGATGCTCGTTGCATCTCGAGGGACTAGGTAGTGTGATGAGAAATTGTTTTGTTGTTATCACAATTGGAACAGCACTGGTTCAATGGCCCAATATGCCACGTGGCCCGCACACATTTAGCAGTATTACAGGTAGGAACAGCAGGTTCCACACTGCCCACCAGGGATTATTTGTCTGTCTGTCGTGCATATTTGTCTGTCGTGCACGAATGCGCTGTCCAACCAAGTTCCTACCTGCCCACTCCGACGGAACGTGTTGAATATAAATCAGAGACGAGTTTATGCATTTCTAAAATTGAGAAAAGTTGTATGAACATGTAAAAATAACCAAGGATAGAAGGGAGAAGGCAGTGGTAGGGAGGGGAGGGGCTGGGGGAATTCCAAAATGGAGCAACACAAGGAAAAAAGCAAAGCGTCTTGTGGCCTGGAGTGTGATGGTTGAACGGGTGAGATGAGACCGTCTGGTCACATGGCTGGAGAAATCAACGAGTGACGTTCACGGCAACAGGAACCATGGAAGTTTCAAGTTCACTTTGTTTAACCAGATGAGAACTCATGAAAACACCATAATAGTTTCATCTGAAAGAGTGACCTGGGGCATTTGTATACCAGTAGGGGGTGATGGTTGCCATACACTCCGCTGCTCTGATGCGGTGATCTGGCTTGACCACCTGGAAGTGACATTGTAGTTGTTGCTCTGTATCCACATCAGACGTACGAAATAATAATAATTGCTATGTATAGTCCCAATTGGTAATATTCAGAAAATGTTCGAACTTGACAAATTTGGACCCTGACGCCAGCATACAATGGCCTAGGTTTGCAAAATGCATCACGGGATCTTTAACGTCCACTGTCAATGAAGCAAAATGGCGCGTAGTTTCATCATGGTTATGACACCCGCAGTGATAATTAGGGCAGCCGCAGGATTTGAACCATGAACATCTGCAACAAACGGTGAATGTGCTACCCAGTAGCAATAGAGCAGTGATAAGGAGGCGACTGACTGCCGGCGAGTGTTGGCGAGATGTGAACTCCCTCGCCTCGTATGCTGGAGGTCGTGGGTTCGATCCCGACCATGATGCCTGTATATTTGGAGTTTGAGTGTTCTTCCAGCGGTCACGTGGATTTTTTCACCGGCTCCTCCAGTTTTTCCCTCCACAATTGGAATCAACATGCGTTTAGAGTATTTGGCTGCTATAAATTGTAGCCAGGTCACTTCTGAAAAGTGCTACATAGCTCAGTGAGCCCTACTTGGTAAAAAAAATAAAAAACAGAGCGATTGACCAGAGTGATTCGGTGAGTGCTGGATCAATAACTTAATATCCACCACTGGCTCAGGACTGCCGAATATAGATGAGCATCACTCAACGCTTGAGAGAGCATGGAGTCACGTTGGGATTTATGTTTTGTTTCTTCCTATGGTGTGATGCATATTCACATGTTTAGTCGGTGTGACTGCTCAAATAAGCATTCCATACAAAGGGGACTCGACGAAACTTGCAACCACTGGAGACGTCCTCAAACAGTGGTACCAACGTCAATGACCCCACATACAAAATAGGCTGCGTTGACACATCTCCAAAAACATGCCACCTGTTCTAATAATAGCCCTGCGTTGGAGAGAGAAATCTCACCAGATTTAGTGAATGAGCAGTGATATATGTTCTAAGCTCATGGTCTGGAGATGAGTCATCACCAGCCAAGTTTGGATAAAACCAGAGGAGGACAAAAGCCAAAACATATACAAAATAAGCAAGGGCTATTGGAGTTCATCATGTGTGCCTGGTAGAAGTCAATAATGCTAATTCTTTAAAAACTTCAAATGGTCTGCACACTTTACAGCAATGTAACCAACAACTTCCCCAAACTACATACTCCTGCCTCATTGTTACAATGAGGCAGGAGTATGGGGTGAGGGCATCGGTGCAAGGAGAGAGAATGTGCAGTTGCTATATCCCCATAGATGTAATGGGTGCGCAGCAAGTAATTACTAATAACATCCACATCAAAGTATCTCACTTATCAGACAAGCAATGGGGTTGTGCTCATCTCCATTAGTAGATCCTGAGCCAGTGGTAAAAAATGTTACAGTCCCGTAGCAGGGGCCAGTATAGCCATAAGCATCACCACAGTTGAAACTCCATGAAGTGGCACTAATTATTTTGTCTATTTGAACTCTCAACTTTCTTAGTCCTCTCTAGATCAATACGAATATCAATATAACCATCGACCCAAACCTACGCGAACATAACGAGTGACGAGTTGGTAGTCCACTGAGGAGATACGAGCAGGTAAAAACAGCTGGTGCGTAGATTCCACATGGATTCAAATATCACGGGAGATTGGCGGTGGATTGGTGAGGTCTTCGTCCAGCAGTCGATTGACTTTGCCCGCGAACATTCATTGCAGCTGCCCAATGGTTCAGTGCCCCTCAACTGAATCTCCCTTTGTCCCCCCCTGCCTGTCTATGCCAAACCGACAAAACGTGACCGTTATCGGCATCGCTCACCCCCGGGGCTCGACCATCGCTGTGGCCAGCCTGACGTGGAACCCGGACAGGCCTAAGATTATTTAAAATACCGAAAGAGCGTGTTTTTTTGTTTTGTTTCTTTGATGAAGGTGAATCAGTTTTCATGAATTAATCTCTGACAAGCGTCTTTGCAGGGATTGCCACAAACTGAATTCAACACTCGGGCATTGCTGTGAGGAAAGGGGTTTAGAGTAGCAGTCGGTGGGTTGATGGTGGTCAATCGCAGAGATGAGGGAAGAATGGATGGACAAATAAACAGGTTAACAAATCTTATTTCGGTAAAGTCACGTGGAAGGGAAGTAATAAAATAATAAAAATAAAACATAATAAAATAATTCTCACGACGTTTCGGCCACAACGCAAGCAGCCGTCCTCAGGTGAAAACCAGGTCTGTCGAGGCGACAGCGTCTGAATGAAACAGCACACGAGCTTGGAGCATATATATAAGCTGCGTTGGAAGGGGGGGAAAGAGCGCCTTGACAAAATAATTTGCATATCAAGAGGAATTTAGCATATTTATGGGAAATGCATGAATGTGATTAGTACTACATATGCCCGTGCATTATGCAGGACTAGCAGCATCAAAGGGAGGGGATATGGGAAATGAAGGTATGTGAATAGTACTAATTATGCCCGTGCATTATGCAGGATTAGCAGCATCAAAGGGAGGGGTAGCATTAATAAAGGGAAGGACTGTTAATAGTATGTAGCTGCAGTAACTAAAACCAACACGTAAACAACCAAAGTATAAACTACATAGTATCATCAGTATACTAACTATACTCTACAATAAGCTGAGTTACTAACAGTAAGTAATACATTACAATTCTACGTCATAAAAATTATATAATATGCTTCCATCTAAACATTATTCTCTTACATCACACGAGTCTACACCGTACTATATACTGCCATAGACAAACCCAACGTTAAATTATATACTGTATTGCTATAAACCACCTTATACATTGTAATAAAACACTATGTATTATTCTACCTACACTAATGTATATCACACTGCTATATATTCACTATACAATTACGATACTATATATTACTTTGTACATTGTATTAAGCTTATAAATGTTATACTATTTGTTATTATACACTGTACCATTGACCGTCGTGTGAAAGATACTAAGAGGAAGCAACAAAATATGTCAATGGGAGAGTAGCGAAGCAAAGAATCCATTCCCTGCAGAGAATACAATGCTAGTGAGTGGAACGCGGTCTGAAAGTCACCGTAAACGTGAACACAATCAGTTAAGATCCGAAATGGTTTATTACGTTCTTCCAATGATTGCCAAGCCAGAATCCATCTTCTCGGTTGAAACTGTTTCTGTGTTTGTATATGTGGATCGCCTCATGAACGAATTTCTCATGGTAGCCA
This sequence comes from Lethenteron reissneri, assembly GCF_015708825.2. NCBI lineage: Eukaryota > Metazoa > Chordata > Hyperoartia > Petromyzontiformes > Petromyzontidae > Lethenteron > Lethenteron reissneri. The sequence goes on from NC_083808.1 coordinate 11,737,708, forward strand.
GATGGCTTGCAGAGAACATCTGTCTTGGAGAAGTCAATATCATGTGAGCCCACTGAATTGTAACAGTGATCTGCCACGACTGAGGTGTTTGTCCTACCGTGTTTCAAGTCTGCTTTATGTTCATGGATGCGGTCCGAGACATGTCGTTTGGTTTCTCCAATGTAACTGCTACCACAGAGGAAACTTAGTTTGTAGACGCCAGGGTACTGTATGTCTGGAACCACATCTTTTACAGACGGGACCAGATCACGGATTTTATGTACTGTGTTGAATCGGACCTGGATCTTGTGTTTAATCAGGATTTTGGAGATCTTTTTGTGACCCCAGCAATGTAGGGTAAGGTGATGGTCTTGAAAGGCTCCTCAACAGGATCCTTCTTGATGGTTAGACTAAAATCTGCCTGTGACATTTCCCCATTGAAATTCCCACCATAACAAAACGTTATCACCACACAACTCATGAGCAGAAGGGCAGGATGGCTGCCTGCAACTCAGCATGCCTTGAACTGGCACTGGCATTCTTTTTTTAGCTAACCAGCCATATACAATTCAACGTGGATTTTCATTTTTCCATCAAGAACCATTCTGAATATTTTACATAAAAAAAATACCTTTACATGCTGTTAGCCATTTATATTGGGGGTTTGTTATCACGGGGAGGGGGGCAGTTATTTGGGTCACGTACGACAAACATAGTGAAATATCCAACGGATGGATCTCGCATTTTCCGTTCAGCTGCCAGACGAGTGCAGTGATGTACAACTCATGGAGGAATAACATGTGTGGAGAGTTTGTCATTCTGTCACCGGCGTATCGATTGCCGCCCTTCTGCCAGTGCCGCTATACCAGCGCGTCTTCCCAGTAGGTGCATCGTTTTAAAATTCGTAATTAGAAAGCTGTGTTTGGGCCAGCTCTCTTGCTCGGGGGATTAATGCCCATGTCGGGGTTATTGGTCTTGTAATACCAGTGATATCCGCGGTTCAACCCGAAGGAGGGTGTGGGCAAAATATATATACGGACATTGCCTCGCCATATGGAAATGCTCTCTCATTCTCGATGTTTTATCGGCCTCAGTGCAGTAATTCATCCTTGCGCACGCTGCTGCAAAATTAGTATGTTTACATAATTCTGGTCAAGTGGGCTGGAGAGAGTGTACAATAAAGCAACAGGCAAACAAGAGAAGTAGCCAATTCTGTTCAAGCCACGTGGACATTTGACTCAAATGAGCTGATACAAATCTTAGAACAGGGCAGCCAGTAGTTCAGGGAAGGTCTGTCACAACTTAGATAATTCTTAGTAGGCTGTGTTATACTGTGGCTACGTGAGTCATGGCCATTCACAATTGACCCTAATTTACGTAAACTTCTGTTTTTTTTGCTTATTACGAAATCGCACAGAATGCGCCCAATCTCACCGGATCTCGGAATCCAAACAGCCTGTGTCGTGCATGGATGGGTGCCCAGTGTTCACAGGTTGTCCTAGGGCAGTGTCCTTTACTAATTTTAAGAGGAGGGGGGGCACTTTCACCGACAAGACATCAGTGTGAGGACCGCCCAGAGGTCGCAACCGGGTACCCGTTTGCGACCCTGGTGCGGCCAGGTACGGGTAGGCCGTGAGTCACTGGTGAGTCACCGTTTGTCACTCATTTCCCAACGTCTTGTCTCTTCTCACAATTCAAGTTCCTAGAATCAACCCATCCGCGCCTGCAACATGGCTTCATCCCAGAGGTCGCAATCAGGTACCCGTACCCTACCCGATACCCGGCCGGGTACGGGTAGCCGGGTATCGGGTAGGATACGGGTACGGGTACCCGATTGCGACCCTGGTGCGGCCGGGTACGGGTACGGGTAAGGAGTCAAAACCCGTTTGCGATCTCTGGGACCGCCACAAATTTGAACTCACTGGGTTTGACGGCATGATGGCATGATGGGCTGCGTCAAGCGCCGCACTAAAGACCACAAGAGGCTGCCAGTAGCCCGCAGGCCCTGCAATGACGAACACCTCTCTAGGGGCTTGTGAGGCTACGTTCTGGGCAGTAGATGGCAGTGCAACTAAGGGGGCGTCCATAAATGACGTCACGCACCTGGGGGGGGGGGGGGTGGCCAGACATTTGTGACGATGTGTGACGAGGGGGGGGGGGGTGAAATATGTGACGTCACATCAAAATGCGCAACTTTAAATAAATATAAACACGTTCTACTTAATTAAATAGACTTTTTAATAAATGTTTTCTCCTACAACATCAGAGTGCAGCGCCACATTAAATACGCACTACAATGACAATAGTTTAAAGCGATTTGAAGCATGTTTTTTTTTGGGGGGGGGCGTCATATTTGAGGGAGGGGGGTCTGACTTTTTGTGACGTTGTGTGACGAAGGGGGGGGGGGTGTCAAAAATCGTCCAAAATCGCATGACGTCATTTATGGACGGCCTCTAAGTACATTGTTGTGCTGTTCGTATAAATTGTACAGTACTCCCACATCTACGCCCCCTACCCCCCACCTTCACAAACCCACCGTGAACAACATGGGTGAAGTATGAACAAATATCCCTCATTACCAGCACGGGTGTGGGGAGGCCCTCATTCTGCAGTGGATTGATGATAACCAATCACGTTGAAACATGCAAGCCTGTGATGGTATTTATAATTTTATTATAATTGCAGGTATTTACGAAAGGAATGCGTTCTTCAAAAAAAACACGAGTAAAATGAAAGTTCGTAAATAGAAATCGGATTAAGCTATTTAATGAAAAACAAATTCGGGATGTGTTTCGGACGGCCATTCCAACTCTTAATTCCTAGCCTAAAAATATACACCGACATCACTTTTCCCCAATACAAAAGTAATAATAAAGAACACGTCTTAAAACAAGCGCATGATAATGAATTCAAAACGAAAATAATTCACCTTTCCAGGGAACTCGCCAAAAGATCTGCACATTGGGATGTAAGAAAGGCGATGTGCAGGTGTTACTGTTGGGATACCGTGACGCTGTCGCAGCGTCCCAGATGCTTCTTGTTTGATAATCTCACGGCGCGTGCCGTGTGAAACTTCGCCAACGCGGAAAATCGATTTTGTTAACCGAAAATTAGCGAATGTGTGTTGACGTGAAATTTCGTAAACCGAATGTTTCGTAGATCGAGGGATACCAGTCTAATAGCTGTCATCCATGGGCTCACATCGCGCACGTGACACGTGACTGCAGTGCGGGATCAAATGTTTTCAATCCCAAGGCTGATGACTCCCCCTCTTTGTAAAGGGCAATCTTGAAATGTTAAATTGTGCTTTCCAAACAGCTATTAATGCTCATAATTAGATTTGTAAGAGGTGCAGCCTGACATTTGCTCTTGCCATTTTGGCACTCCCAAGAAGCGTTGTAGTAAAGCACCCCAACAACACAGACAAAGTTCCCCCGTGTAGCCTTAACAGACTGTTGGGGTAAGTGTTGTTAGAGAGCAGCTCCTATGAAGGCCGGCACGACACACAAGCGGGATTGGCGAGCACCAAACCCGGCTACCTTTGTCTCCCCAGTAGCAATGTTTACACACCCACCAGTTACTCGTTTAAGGCTGAATCCATGTAGGGGAGGCCCAGGAAGGGTTCAAATAAACGCCACTAATCGGTGGTGAGCAGGAATTGAACTCGGGTTGGTGGGTCCGTGGTGCAGCACACTAATTGCTACACGACTGCTCCCCACCAAAAAAGACACACACACGTGTAGAGAGCTGCCAACGCTCAACCATTGCATTTTTATTTATTTCTACTGGAGGAGTCCGACGAGCTATGAAGCTCTTTTTGACAGATGTAAGACCCACGCATCTGGGCGAGACTCTCACGCCCACTCGATGTGTCGTTTAGACTGAGCAGCTATCTGTAACACGTTGTGATCGATTGACTGGCTGGATCAATCAAGTTTTTGGCCAATCACATTGCTGCCGCCAAGGCAGCTGCTATCAAGGCAACACGACCTCCAGGCACCGGGCCTGCCCCTTCCCTCCCCTGGACATGCGTGGGCGAACACGTGACTCAGTTTAGAGTAGCTCAGCTCAGGGCCAATGAGATCAGAGCGACGTGAGGTCAGAAGAACGTGGAGCTCCTAAATTTGAAGTTTACATCTCAATCCTTCCATTTGTAAAATACCACAAGCTCGCGTATTTCGCTTCCGTAACACATCTGGACTTGTTGAAGCTAAAATTGTAGAATACGACGTATGTATGTGTGTCTCTGTGTAGTCTTTGCTTGTGTGTCTGTCTGTGTGTCTGAGTTTTGTCTCTCTCTCAAATTTAGCAATCTTTGGAAGAACGTAATCAACAAGGTAGGGTGTTGACTGTTATGTTATCTGACTCTGTGCTGTATTGCATTACATTTCTAAGTTCACTAGGTTTGTTTTCTACCTGATGACGATTGCTTGTATTGCAATCGAAACGTCGTATTCTATTATTATTAATTTTCTTTCTACGTGACTTTACCAGAAGATCCTGCAGTCACGAAAGCAGCTTCAAAGCAAGTCTAAAATGGTAATTATAATATTTTATAGATTTATATAGTGCCTTTAAAACAATATAAAATTGTACATACGATCACCTTTTCTCCATCGCCCATTCTCTTCCCTCCCCTCGCCCCTCCACCCCTACATTTTCGTGATCGTCTAGTACCCCACTATCACTGTCACTCATTCGCTGTAGGTCTGCCCCTGGCAACTACATCGTTCCATTCTGTCATCGTTGTGTAAGCGATGTCAAGCGCCTCGAGTGAAGGCGCTCGAAAATTATAAATTAGATTGCTTACGTACAGTATTATAAAATTGCTTAATCATCTATTTTCAAACGTCTGATTCCTAAAAATTGACAGGTAGATCTGCGTGTATGGGGTACATCTCCAAGTGCATGGCCAACGCAAACTTAACCACGGATCTAATGGGCTGGAACCACACGTTGTCCTCACCACTGCATTTGTTAAACCGTAGAGTAGAAAAATTTACAATTTTGAAAATGTCACCTAATCTTCAGGGTCGAATACAGTGTAAACCTTTGCAATTTCCTACATTTCAACATTTAACTACGCACCCAATGGGATAGAAATCGCTGAATGGGGGGTCATCAAAAACAAAGATCCCCTGTGCATGTTAATAACCCACACAAAAAACATTACTTGCAGTCCTATCGAAACAAAACCGAAAGTGTGACATTGGCTTTCTCAGGCACCAATTCAAGGGGTGTATCCAACATATTCCCTCCGCGCTACAAAGAGAAATAAAGGGGTTTTGTTCCCTGCAGTGTGTCTCATTAGCATGCACACAGGGCTGCCCTGGTGAGCGTCAGAACTGTGAACTCTTGGTGTTTAAAGGTGCACACTTTCTGAAGCCGAAACCGAGGATTCCAAGTTCAATCATTTCACCTTCGCCCTGCCGAGATGCATTAAAATGACAGCATCAATAAAAAAAACCCCCCGCTGTCCTCGGAGAGGATATTAAGCCTGTCATTACGGCCCCCTTTCCATACACATGTGGAAATAACCCATTATTCTCTGTTCAAGATAAGCCATCGTGTTCCCGTGTTTGGCTACAATCTCCGCTGAAGAAACAGCTCCTCGCGGGGGAACCGCCTGTATGCAGACCAATGGCGTTGCGATGGATACAATGTTTATTCAACGAATTGAAAAAAAAATATGCGTACACCGTTTAATCAATCATATGATATCTCAATTGTGCTAATGTGGTCTTGCCACGGGGTGAAGACACATCCTCATTTCAACTGCTTTACTCAGCTGAACTTTGCTTAATGTCGGGAAATGGTCCTGGAAGATGCCAGCAAAGAACAAGTGATCCATTGAACTGAAGTGATCACGCACCCTGAACCAGATCCACACCGCCCATGCAAGATGCAGCAATCGGCAACTCAAGTGGGCCCGGTGGCTTGTGGGAAAACCGGGCCAGAGCGTAGTGGACCACATTGTGAACGTCGTGATCCTCGGTGATATTCAGCAGAGGTCCGTTCAGCTTCCCCCACCCCTCCACCTAGGCTGTGCTTTGGCCACCAGACCTGGACGTGGACTCATGAGTTGCTTTACAAGAACAAGTCCCTTCTGTAAGCTCCCCGTAATCAAAACTACACGGTGCTTCTTCATCCTCTGCAAATGATGACAGTCCGCACTCCAGTCAACAGGTATGCATTGCAACCCTCAAGGGAGTAAAAACCACGTTTTTACCACGTTTTTACTCGCCTTTGCTGTCCTTGAGAGCTCGTCGACTGCTTCACATTTGAATCTAAGTTCTCCCAAGTTGCTGGCTTAGTGCTAACGGCGACTGATTGTTGGACTTTAGTTCACCAGGTGAGCACCCACTTGGGGTGTGTCTAGGTCAACAAGGTACACATTCATCAGCCACCCAATCACCTCGACTGAGGCATCGATTAACGTGTTAATTAATTCGCCTATTAAACATCAAGGCACGTTCACGGTAAATAAATTCTCACGTGTATACCAAGAGTGGTTGCATAAAAAAACACGTTTAATTCAATAACAAGTATACTTTACAATGCAACAGAAATAGTTTGTATATATATATATTTTTAAACATCTAAATGCCACCACATCTAAGACACTGCGCAAAGAGCAAGACGACACGTGCGTCATCGTATTGAAAACAAACGAGGTAATTTCTAGTGAGGTGCAGCGGCGAGTGGTACGAGTGCACAGGACAGAGAGATAAAAACGTCTAGAGCACATTACATAGGCCAGAATGACGACACAGGGTGCTGAGATGCAGACATTGGCTGTAGGCAAGAGGAGAGTCTTAAGCTTGGGCTCGAAGAGGGTTAAGGCTCCAGCAGTGAAGGCAATCAGGTGAAGGGAGTTCCAGTCGGAAGCAGTAGCTGCAGAGGTTGACTGGGAGTTTTGAACAAGGGTCTCGGTTGCTTGATTGCTGAAGCAGAGGGTACGGGGAAGGGGAGCAGGGCAAGACGAGAGGAGAGAAGGAAGACAAAGAATTAGACCACAGAGGATCGTGAAGGCAGTGAGGTGGTAACGCCGGGTGCGGTTCAAGGACACCCACCTCCTCGTGTGCCGTGCCGGCCTTCGTAGGGGATCGCTAAGAGCACTTGCCCCAACGGTCTGTTACAGGCTACACGGGGGATCTTTGTCTTTTGCACGCGAGTGCACATGTCGACTGTCACGATTAACGTGCAGTGTCTAAACTCACTTGAGGTCCTCCAGCAAGCACGAGTAGAGTGAGAGGAGGGAGGCCGTCACGTGCATGCAGGAGGTCTTCACCACGGCTCTGCACTGCTTCTCCCCGTACTCGAGGCACACAGGCAGCAGCCACTCGAACAGCAGCTGACAAAAACACACCGCAGCCAATTTCTTCTCCAGCAGACACCCAACCACTGCTTCTGACACCTCCCCCCCCAACTGGCTTATTGCCTTGCGCACAGAACAAAGGTGTAAATATGAAGCGTTTTAAAATCAGCGGGCTGCCTTACCATGAGCGGGCAAATGCTCTCGCAGCTTGTGAACACAAGACACCAGAATTCGTTTATATCCGACAGAGCGATATTTCACGAAGTAGTTTTTTTGTTGTTGTTAAACCCCCCCCCCACTCCCCATGCCATCGGCTAAATGAGAGCATTCATGGCAGCACCTCAATAAGAAACCTGACAGATTAATTGTTTTTTTGGGAAGCCTGCAGAGAGGTCGTTTTTAAATCCTTTATATTAAGTTCGCTTGCGTGCTTGCTTGCTTACGACCGTGCAAATCTTTCGGTCGTTTTTTAACCCACTTCCCGTGATCCAATCGAGCTGACATTTTCCACACAGACTCGTTGTTCGTGAAAAAAAATTCCCAAAATTTTACACTTTTTAGGCAAAAAAAAAATATTTTACATATATTCAAAAGACCTCATTCTTGGCTTTGGCTGAACGTCACAGTATAAGAGCCCAGAGCGTAACCCCTCCACAGGCCGTGGCGGAGTAGCGCAGTTGGTAGCGCCCTCGCTTCCCATGCCAAAGGTCGCGGGATCGATCCCCGCGTCCTCCACAGGCGAATATATTTTTAAATCCTTTATATTAAGTTCGCTGCCACGCATATAAAGGATTTATAGTAAAAAACTTTGTTTTTACAGGTTATACTTATTTCCCCTCTCTCGATAGGCGCCAGCCCTCCATATCTCGTGCAATGTCTTGTACCAGGTCTACACATTTGCAAGTGCATGGAACAATTGCATCATACACCATTATTTTCTCCGAGTGTATATATATATATATACACACGAATACAAAGTGTCCCCCATGCCCAAAATAAGTATTCCGCTAGTTCTCATTCTCCTTCCTTGCCCAGTGAACATTTCTTATTCCTACGCTGGAGGGAGGTCAGTATATCGACAGAACATCGACTTTTTCACGCGGGAATGGATGATGTGCTGAGTCAGCCCTTGACCAGGTTTGAACCACTTTGCACCAATGTCGTGTGGCCATATAAGTGGTTTTGAAGGATGCTAAAAGCACAAACACGGTACTTTGTTTGAGTGTACGGTGATGTTCCCATTTCCCAGTGCACCGACGGTTGTATGAAATGAACCGCGCTTGGATATTTTTACAACAACAAAGTGGTCTCTTAGACTCGACTCCTGCTCACTTAAGACTATCATCACTTTTTACAACATTTCTCAAAAAGTCGTACCCTCCACTACACTCATGCTTACACACACACACGTGTGTGTAAGCATGAGTGTTTAAGTACCCTGTGTAAATCAACTGCTGGATGATGGCCTTCTGAACACCGTGTCAGTGTTGGCAATGTGGATCTTTTGACCATAATTCACCACGCTTGGTCAGTTTGGGTTGGGGAAGGGTTTGGTGGGGGTGCAGAATGATGGCGGATATCACTCAGCAACGTTAGCCATGGCTGGGAATCAAACTCAGGTCTGCTGGCTACTGACTAGTGCACCACTGGTCCCACTACCCATGTATATACACACACACAGAATGGGCACGGGTGTCGTAGCTCATACACTGGGCTACAATTCTGGGATCTGACGAAATTTAGGAACGTTCAAGGTGTTTGGTAACCGGCAACCACATTTTTATTTATATTTCCAGGACAGCCACGTTGGGGGGGGGGGGGGGTTCCTGCGTTTTTTTTACATTTTGAGACATTTTCAGCCAATTAATGATGAGCGTGTGTATAAAAGTGGGAGTGAAACCGGAGAACCCGAACAAAAAACGCACGTGCACGAGGGCGGCAACACTCGATCCCCGTACAGATGGAAATGGATGGAGATTGGTCCACTCGCTGTGTCGCCAACTCCTGGCGAGTCAGGGTATGGCCGCTCGACGCCCACGGGAAAGGGAGTTTTGGCAGCATTTGTGTGCGAATCGCCAACCCTCGCTGCCTCCGCAGTGGTGGACTACAAGCCACGTGCGTAGCCACCACCACCGTCCGGCTCTCCTGAATGTATTCTGCATTCTAACTGTGCAATATAATATTTGCCTCGTGTTTCTGGGCAATAAAATCCCAGAAGTTTTGTTTGCATAATATATATCGGACATATCACCAATGAGAAATGCATTTGAATACATTCCCAGATTTGCCGTATTATTATTTTAGCATTTCTTTGAAAAAAAATATATTACGTTGCATTTTTTAAGCTACAATTTACATTTTTCATAACGCGTGTAAATCTACTAATTGTGCAATTTGCTTACTTTTAAGGCTACTCGCAAGACTTTTTAACCATAGGTGGTTTGATATTATATCCTTCGGTCATCTTGGCTGCAAACCGATCTGGAATACACAATATTGCTAATTTTGCTTGAAAAGTCTGCTTGTTCCAGGTCACAAATGTTCACATTGCTTAATTACAGTGTTTATGTATTTGTTTACATGCATTACCAACGATAACCTTCAGCAATGCAATTTATTTTATTTGAACACTGCATTTTATTTTGCCAATTACATCCCAATTGTACAATCAGCAATTTGGTAGTTATCAGAGCATTTTTCATATCATCCAAAATGTTCACAAATGCACAAAACGCTCGCAAACTACATGTTATGTGGAGAACGATTGAGAAATATTACAATAGGCATTAAAATATATTCTTTACCGTGACCCACATTTTAAAATAAATTAAATGTATTTAAGCTGGATGCTGGATTCAATGCCACGTTTTGATTAAAGGCCTCTCCCGCAAAATATGAACAGCAATATGGACACACAATGGTCTCCTCCTAAGAGGTCTATCCTTCACATGCACCACACAGCATGCCTGCAATCTGGCTCACCACTATGGAACTGATGTTGGTGGACCGCAGATTTAACGTGCAGTGAAATTCCCAGCCTTGTTGTGCTGTGAGGTGGGCAGTAGGTTGCTGACACAGACAATGGGGGGGGGGGGGGGGTGTGCAATTTTGTGCCGATTTTGGCGAGTTTCCACTGCATAGGGTGGTGATGGCGACACGTGCCTGCAATCAAGCACTGCGGAGGTCAGGTTTGGTGGATCGCACACATGACCATAGTACCCCGGCACTCGCATAATGTCCGTGGTGCAGTCATTTTTAGTCTGTTGATGGTCGGCGATGCGGCAATCGAGTCATCTCGACGAGCTATACACGATGCACTATTCAAAGTTGTATTTTTCGATAATGGATTTTTATGATGATGTTTGGCGTTTCGACATCGCGGAGTAGCACTGATTTCAGATCGATTGGTACCCCAGTCGCGGAGTTAAACACACCCCTGGAAAAAATTGTGTCCCAGAAATACAATATTTAATTGCCTCGGCCATTTTTTATTATTTGGTACCGCCATTAGTATCAATTGTTGTGAAACTCTCTTCCCGTGGTGTGTATCACGGTGTCATACCCTGGCTCGCCAGGAGATGGCAGTACAGCGTTAACCATGCCGGCCTTCATAGGTGCTCGCTAACAGCACTTGCTCCAACAGTGTGTTCATGCTATATGGGGGATCTTTGCTTCTGTCATCTCCCAATTGAATCTTTCTGCAAAAATGAGTCGAAAACATCTAGATCCAGGATCCTGCTGAATAGTATTCACTTTTAGAGTCTCTTCTGAACATTATGATTCATTACCTATGAATTCACATGACGTCCTTCCACCGTTGTTAAAACAAGTGCCATTTTGTGGGAAGTCAACAACAGTTGTGCCATGGAGAGGACTGGTCTCTTCCATACGAATATGGAATTTACACCACTGGCAAGCCCCATGCTTGCTTGAGCTTGAAGGAACAGATATTTTGAATTTGTATTACAGAGGCTCGCCAGAGTTTATCAGGCGCTGCAGAAAATACCCGACAGCTCTAGAAATTGCACTGCTGACCCCAAGTAAACTCCCTCTACAAAAGTATGCAAAGCACTGGGATGGACGGCTGTGCTGTTGGACAGCGATTGCCCAACTGTGCGGAGGACTGAATCTCACTCCCCACCTATCCGTCGATTAAGCATGTCGGTGAACTGAGAGCAATTACTGACTTATATTGGTGATGTTTTTTTTATTCTTCCTTTACCCGAGTGGACCGAGACCGTCGGATGTGCTTACACGTTCTAATCAGATAAACTGTTGAGCCACACAGGACTCAGCCCGAAGTGCTCAGCAGCGCTGGCTCAGTTGCTGACAACACAGGAGAGCTACAATTAGTCTCCAGGACCATCAGGCAATCTTCCCCCCACCCCTCCCGTAGCTGTTACATTTCTACCTTGCTGCCTTATCAGCGGCAAAGCCGGGATTTTCTAATGCGTAAAGTAGGTCGTGATCATTATTTCACTCCACCTCATTTTATTTTTGTTGCCTTCACTTATCCTTGACAAAAGCGATGCGGTCGAGGGATGTTGCGGTCTGTTCATGGCGGGGTCCTGGCAACAGTCGTGAGGTTTTAAAGCATCAGCACGAATATATGAGAGGGGCCGTGAAATGTTTTCAAAAAACAATTAGCAAGTGTCCACGGGGTCACGTTTGTTTACGTTTCGTGGCAGCAACGCCCAGACTTCATCTACTTCTGGAAATGTAAAATAAACACAACAGTAACGCTCAGGATCTATATCGTAGTCTAATCTCGCATACTGGGGAGTGGCGCCACGGTGGTTGATGTTTGTACAGTTGGTTGAACTTCTTTCGCACCGTACGTAGCCAACCGTGCTAACCGGAGGTGCGCGGTAAAGACAACAAACTCAACACAAAAATCAGTTTTAAAGAAATGAGTTTTCTATCTAGATTATTAAGAGTGCATAACTCCAGTGGCTTCCTAATATCGGATGGAAGAGCGTTCCAGACGGCCGCAGAAGCGCATCATAAAGTGTGCAATGCAGCGACTGTCGTTATTTGGTGGTTAGCAGCCAAATGCTGCTGCGAGGATGACCGGAGTTCGCGTGATGGTTTACGCTCCTTGACGACATCAGCAAGGTGTTGTGGTTCATTTGTGGCAAGCACGCACTACGTGCTGCACTATGAACTCGGCAACCTGAGTTCAGTGCCCAACATGGGTGGCAAGTAAGATCTGCACTGACCAGCAGCACTGACCAATGTGGTGAAGTATGGCCAAACAACGCCTACAACCGACGTGGTGCGGGAAGGCCTTCATCCAGCAATGGATTGAGCAAAGGCTGAAATTGATGGCAATCTAATCTCTAACGACTCCTCATAAATGACAACAATGAATAAAATTTAAAATAGAAAAACAAAAGAAGAAAACATGTAGTAATAAATGAAGCGAAAACGACGTATTCCATATACAAACAACACATTATCTAAATAACGTGGAATGTCAATGAAACGGTAAAAAAAAGGATTGCGGTATGAAAAAAAAAACCTAATTATTTTCATTCCCAGTGCACGCTGCATTTGCTTGTAAAGCGTTTGAAAATAATTCGTAAATTACAGCCGATTTAAGCCGGGCATTCCTTGTTGCTGCTGCTGCTGCTGAAAGGAGCGGCTTTACAATTGGTCACGAGGGGTGGGCCTGAGCTGCGTGAGAGAGCATCAATCCACCGCCGTTGCTGCTGCAGAGCGTTAAGTGTTCGTAGTTTGCCGTTGCAAAGGATTCGCCAGGGCTGCGCAGTTGGCGGAGTTTGCAGGAAACTCCCCTCGTCAATTTAAGATGCCAATTAAAATCCCGGTCAGAGATGTACGCAGCACTACAGTATATGAATCTCGGGGATATGGCAAAATGAGCAACAGCCTGATGAGTCCGTTACAACTCGGTGGGAGGTCAACTGTCCTGAGAAGAGACGGATCAGTGCTATTCGAACATGTAATGTCCACCATTGGCTGAGTGAGAGTGGCTCAAGATTTCCAATTTAGATGAGAATCTCCCAATGCTTTGTAAATTGAGTGCTATTTAAAAGTCACACTGAGAGTGGTGTCTGGTCAAACTTGCACAGGGTGCTCGAGGCACTCAGTCCGTGGTGTATATTCCACGTTTTGATGCCAAGGGCCAAATCTATCATAACACCACCACTGTTAACTTCCCACACCTGGTTCATCATTTCATTAACTTGGAGGGACCATGTGACTGAATCAACCGTTCCCAGGGTTTCCATGCTCAAGCCCTCTGAATGTAATTTGGGCTCTAGGTTTAAGTGCCACCTGTTTGTGTTATTGACAGTAATGATGACATTATCAGTCCCTACAACAGTCAATGTCTTGTTAAATTGAGCCAGCGACTAACACGAGAGTCTACTTCATCACAAAAATAAAATAAACATAGAGGTCATTCAACTAAGAGGCCATCACGGCCAATTGTTTTCTGGTTGCGTTTGTTTAAAGCAGACAAACCGTGGATCGGTTTACATATTTGAGATTATCATCAGCAAGAGAATTGTCCCGCCAAACGAATGCGTTTGGCTTGCCCGGTGTTGTAGGCAAGATCCATCCACAAACACTCACTCCAGGGACCATTAATGATAGTGCAGTTTGTTTTTGCTGTTCAGCTAAGGTCGAACAGCTGAGGTTGAACATGTTGGCATCCACTATTGTCCACATTCTACAGGTAGTAAAAGACCTACACTGAGTCAGGTCTGTTGGTGGATTACTTGTGCGATGGTAAGGCCCCTAATTACAGATATGTTTTGGGTTAGATCATGTAATATATAAATGTGCCATTAAACCCGCCAACACCCAACACAGCCAATTAGTAAAGTTTGTCATGTAAACAGAACATGCCAATTCGTTATTAGTACAGCACACCGGTGTGTTGGAGAGCAAAGCCACAACATTTACAATCTGAGTACGACGTTCCACCAGTAATTACAACTAGCTTCATTCATCAGGCGACAGCCACATTTATGTTGGGTGGTGGCGGGTTTAACAACACATTTATATATTTACGCTATCTAACCCAAAACAAGAGGATATTGGTCGTGAAATCCTACGTGTTAATCAGGCCAGGCCCACTTGGGCTATATAGCTTTACCTACCAACAAATGATACCTCAACGAAGTGACTTATCGAGTGGAAATTGATAGCAGCCAAATGCTCTAAATACATGTTTCTAAATGTGGAGGGAAAAACTGGAGGACCCGGAGAATAATCCACGCGACCACGGGGACAGAGAGAGACATGCAAACTCCAGATATACAGGCGGCAGGCTTGGGATCCAACTCAGGCCCTCCTGTATACCAGGCGAGGTAGTTAACACCTCCCGTTCGGAGAGTGAGCCTTGGCGGTGTAAGTGACGACGACGTACTTTCACAGTGGCTCTGTGCTGCTGACTCAGCGCCGCTGGGAGCTCAGTTCTGAGCCACGACTGCACGAGCGGCTGCCAGCCCAGATCTGTCGGCTCCATGTAGATCATTCCACACCTGTGGCAGAGAGACGGACGGACAGGCGGCAAGAGGTAGTGAGACAGCAAAACGCATGGATAATCAGAGAAGTGTGACGCAGAGAGTGAGTGCAACGGATAACAATGAAGAGATTATGCAGATAGATGATGCATTTCATCCTAAACCACAACTCACAATGCATTCCATCCTAAACCAGATCCCCCAAAAGTAACACTGTTGACACCTGACCTCCCACAATCTGTCTTAAGGTATTCACCTGGGTCATAAACCTCTCGGTGCCCACTCATTACATGTTCAGTCACATGATCTCCAAATTTGCCAAATTCCAAAAATTACCCGCAAATTACTCAATTGTATTTATAGATCAATCATCGCCGCCTACCAGCCGACTAATGCCTGTTTGCAGGCCAGGTGCTAAGTGACCTTGTATCCACAGGGAGAGCTGCTCCTGAGAGTACTCAATTCAAATGCGTTGAGATGAGATGTGATGCTGTCAAGTGTTCTGAGATGCCCCGGAATATAGGGCACAAAAAAAACATTATTATTATTCATCATCTCCTTTATCATCCGTGCTCAACACATGCTTCAACCATCAGCATGTCCCTCTGTGAACTTTGAAATTGCTCCGGGACCAACGCGGCAACAAGTAGAATACGATGACTTGTGATGTTGGCAGGCAAGGCAGAGCATGTAGACAGATGTTTGATCGGTCAGAAATGAACGGGCGGTTAAAACAACAATGTTTAACATCCAAGTGGAAATTGCGAACTAGACTACATTAGACTGCTCAATTCAAATTTAAGTTAAATTATTGGTGAGGAGTCAATTCAGCCCTTCATCCCTCCAGGGTCTATAGAATGAGTACCACTTTGTGGGCGGTTGACTGCATTTGTCTTATGGAGAAAAGGGTCTCAGTCATAGGAATATGGAATTTCCATCACCAGCCTCGGACCACCAATGGCGATGAGCACTGCTGCAATGTGTGAGCGTGGAGGCAAACTTAGACTTTTGACTACGTCATTGATGAGATTCAGTGAAATCACAACTGTTTCTAAGTTGCTTTATAAAAATTTGCTGTGTGGAAAAGTTAATCTGCATCATTAACCAGGGGCCAAAACATAATTTTCTTCAAGCAATTAAACATAAAACAGTATTTATTGATATTTTATTACGTAATAGAGAGTGCGAGTGTGTTTTTTTCATTTTCGCAAATATCACCTGCATGATTTAATCCCCCAAATTAATTCCCATATTCTTAGAAGCTTCTCAATGCTGCTGCTCAAAGTGCCCCCCCCCAACCCACCTCATGTGATGAACTAAACTCGGTTTCATAATCAACGTTTTTGGGTTTAGATCGCGTTATTTATAAATGTGTCGTAACCCTCCACCACCCGACACAGCCAATCAGTAAAAAAGTGTCACGTTGATAAAAGACAAATAGTTAACTGCTTTAGCCCACCGGTGTGTTGAAGCGTGAAACCACAACATTTACAATTTGAGTACGACGTTTCGCTGGTAATTGCATCCAGCATCATCGGGCAATTCGCCAAAATTCTGGCCAGAATTCTGGAGAATTGCCCGATGATGCTGGCCAGAATTCTGGCGAAATGCCCGATGATGCTGGATGCAATTACCAGCGAAACGTCGTACTCAAATTGTAAATGTTGTGGTTTCACGCTTCAACACACCGGTGGGCTAAAGCAGTGAACTATTTGTCTTTTATCAACGTGACACTTTTTTACTGATTGGCCGTGTCGGGTGATGGAGGGTTACGACACATTTATAAATAACGCGATCTAAACCCAAAAATGTTGATTATGAATAATATTGGTCGCGAAAGCCTGCTACGTGTTAAACTGAACTCGGTTTAAATCCCTTCCGTGTGGTGGCCTCACAATCTCTGGAATAACCGAATGAAAACTTTGGGGATCAACACCTTACCATCCTTGTCCTACTCTAAATCAATGTTGGACCTCGGATTTCCTTTCAAGTCTGCGTACAATTCATCCTCTCTACTTTGCAGACTTTAAGCTATGTTTTTTTTCCCAATATTACCGACCTTGGTGCTGCTTTGTGTCCAATAATTGCTCGCGTGAGATGCGTTCTACCAGCCTCGTTGTATTCTTTGTACTGGTTGTACCATGCTGATACACGACCTTGCCAATCGGAACTTGACGATGTGCAGTCGGTTTGGTATTGGTTTGTTCGTGGGGTTTGTTTGCCGTAACCAGGTGTCTATTGTAGAACCAGGTTCCCCATCGAATTGGTTTTACCTGTGCCAAAATAAACCAACGGTAACTTTATGTCATGTCAGTTTGACACGTAGACTTTCGCGACCAATATTATTCAAATAAAAGGTTTTTTTTTTAGGTTAGATCGCGCAAGTATAAATGTGTCGTTAACCCACCACCAACCGACACAGCCAAATAGCAAGGTTTGTCACGTAAACAATGCCAATTAATAATTACCAGTTTAACACGTAGGCTTTCGCGACCAATATTATTCATAATCAACGTTTTTGGGTTGAGATCACGTTATTTATAAATGTGTCGTAACCCTCCACCACCCGACACGTTAATGATGACGTCACCCTGCTGCTGCTCTATATAAGACCGGGGACAGAGCAGAGCCTCACCATTCTGGCGAATTGCCCGATGATGCTGGATGCAATTACCAGCGAAACGTCGTACTACTCAAAAATTGTAAATGTTGTGGTTTCACGTTTCAACACACCGGTGGGCTAAAGCAGTGAACTATTTGTCTTTTGTCAACGTGACACTTTTTTTACTGATTGGCCGTGTCGGGTGGTGGAGGGTTACGACACATTTATAAATAACGCGATCTAACCCAAAAACGTTGATTATAATAATTACCAGCAAAACGTCGTACTCAAATTGCAAATGTTGTTGATTTACTCTCCAACAAATCGTTAGGCTGAAGTAGTAACTAATTGGCACATTTTGTTTACGTGGTGGTGGGTTAACGGCACATTCTAACTATATCTATATGCATGGCTGCAATGATCATAAGAGTAAAGTATATTCATACAAACTCCGTGACAGATAAATCATTGAGAGGCCATCCAATATTAGATTGACACGGGGCTTCACATCACCGTTTTGCGAGTATTGTTAATGAGGAGTATGTACAGCCAGGGTAGCCCACTGTAAGCTGTTCATGAAAGTCTGACACATGTTGTTTTTGGGAATACCGTGTGTTTATTGAGTCTGGTCGTTAATGTCCATGATGAGATTAGGGTGTATGCTTTATACGACGTCCAAGCTGTTACAGCTGTTAAAATAACAAACCTTGACTCCGATATAAGCACACCAACTGAGAAAATCGACACTCCATGACGCTACATATCTACAATGATAACATTTGCACTTAACCTCAATTAAATTCGGTTTTGTCATTTTATTCTATTGTTGCAAGCAATCATGGGCCCGAATGGAAAAAACAACAACAAACTTTGTCAACAACTAAACATTTATAAACATATTGAATTGTTTGTTCATCCACCTGTAGCCGCCAGCCTGCACCCACAATGCACTTGGGGTACCACCAACAGCAGCAGATAGGCAACGTGTGGCAAATCGGCACAGGCAATACTTAATTAAATAATGTATTTCGTTCAGCCTTAAGCAAAGTTAACACTGAACCCAAAACATACAGCGATACGTACTCGCAAAACCACGGATGTGTATGCCTCCATGCAACCACACACACAAAGATAACGATCCTCCCCCTGTCGCCTGCACAGGCTGTTGGGGCAAGTTCTGTTAGGTTGGCACGGCACACGAGGGCGTGTGTGACCAACACCACGCCCGGCCGCCTTTGTCTCCCTAGTGGTGATGCTTACACGTCACATCAGGTACTCATTTGAGGCTGAGTCGACCTCGCGGAGGCGCAGAATCGGTTCAGATATCGTCACTGGTGTTGGCCGTGAGCGGGAATCGAACCCGGGTCGCCAGGTTCGTAGCGCAGCACGCTAACCGCTACACACACACAGACTGGACTCCTCTCCCAAAAGGGTAACTGAATGCTCATGGAAAGACAAGGAATGAGTCATGAGCAGGTGATGTTTGAAACAACAGAAGGCATGACGAGGAAGAGTAAAACCTATCATTCGGTGATAGCACAATTTATGGGTGATTTGTAAAGATATCAATTTTACAATTAAATGGCAGCGGTTTGACTGCTGTCATAATGGCATGACAAGATCCGGATATTGTAATGGGTCCTTATTGGAACTGAATGAAAAGTTATACTAGCCATCGACGTAAGGAGGCTAGTGTTGGCATCATGTGGAAAGAATGTTATTCAGCTTGAAATAACATATAGATAATCTAACGATCACTTGTCCTTTTCTGGGTCATAGTAGCCAACGAAGCAAATAAACCTGCACTGGTTCCAACTTATTTGAGTCTTATCATCTTGGTATAGCCTGCAATATCAGTGACAATGGCATACAGTACGTGAACAGAGTGTGTCAGAACATCGTATGGTTCAGCGGTCTTGTGCATGACCCCAGAAGGCCTTAAGTATCCACAGCAAACAGTGTGCTTTGGTAATAAGTCTGAGAAATTAGCAGACAGCTATGGGAATAGAATCGTTAACCTTGTGAAAACTGGCTCGGTGGCAAGCGTGCTAATGACTAGGCTACCCAGCCGACTAATGCTGCTGCTTTTTTGTTGCATTATCATTAAAATGATGAGCAAAAAAAGGGAGGCGTTGGTTATCAGCACACAGCATTCGTTATGGCAGCTACTATGAACAAAATGTGTAAAGAAACCCGCAAAATTAGACAGTCGCTCTCAGCTAGGGCAAGGGAATTTGTCTGCTTAAGGGTATGAAAAATATCCTAACACTTTGTAAGAAAAGGTTATTATACGCCAGCGATTTGACCAAATATAGTTAGCTCTAATTGCCTCCTGATCTTGTGTATAAACCAAGTGGAAGGAAGCTACTGTCCTATACATATTCAAGTTATACTTTGAAAAAAAAACATTTCTCACAAAGGAGAGTGGTGATTGCAGAACCCATCAACCAATCAAGTGTCACCACGCAGCCACGAATGTTGGTTAATGTTCCTTTAGATATGATAAACAAAAGCATGCCGATGTTTCCATCGTCAAGCATAGGCAATTTACCCAGGATGTTTATTTCTGCCCCTCTTTGTCAAGAATATGACCATATATTTACGTATCGTCAGCCAGGGTAAGCTCAACAGCTGTTTAGCCAGTTTGAACATGTGAGAATATAATCAGCACAATGAAGCAAATGTGTGTTCTTGATTGCCACGTGGGCTTGCTATCTGCAAACAGAATCCGCATTCTGTGATGTGAGCTCTGCTATTACAGACCCCTAACAAGACGCATCATGAAAGCTAATTTTGAAAACAGGCTTTGTACATAGTGAAACAGTTAAATGCCCACTGGCACAACAACATGTAAAGAGATAACAGTTGCACGGTCATGGATCAAGGGGTCCCAGGGTCATTAATTAGTTGACCGTTATTACAATCGAGGGTACTGCTGCATTGTCAAGTTACCCAATTCGTAAACCCCATGGCTGGACATTGCTGAGACATTCATTAAATGATTGTTATTTTGTCCTTCACCCGCACCTCCGATTAGCACGGTTGGCAACGTACAGTGATAAAGAAGTGCAACGTACATATCTACGTATTTACCCAGAAAAGCCTCAAGTAATTCTCAATCGGGGTTTTTTTTTGTTCAGGAGGGTCCTGCTTGGGATGTTTGATCAATTCCTCACCGAGTGTTTTTTTTAGGATGTGACGAAAGCAGACGCCCCAGATTAAACGTACGTACGACAAGGAGAGCACAAGTACATGCAAGCAGATGTCAACAGCCTCCTTGCAGTACTGCATTTCACAGGCTGTCTGTAGCCTTGCATACTACATCAGCACGATCCACTAGGCCATGCTGCATGCAGCGTGTCACGAGCGCGCACCGCCACACCCGTGTCCCGAGTAGATGACAACTTGCTCTGTCTTATAATCAACGTTTTTGGGTTAGATCGCGTTACTTATAAATGTGTCGTAACCCTCCACCACCCGACACGGCTAATCAGCAAAAAAGTGTCAAGTTGACAAAAGACAAATAGTTCACTGCTTTAGCCCACCAGTGTGTTGAAGCGTGAAACCACAACATTCACAACAACAAAATTTGAGTACGATGTTTCGCTGGTAATTGCATCCAGCAGCATCGAACAATTCGCCAGAATGGTGAGGCTTTGCTCTTGCTCCCGGTCTTAAATAGAGCAGCAGCAGGGTGACGTCATAATTAACTCATCAGGCGCAACGATTTGAGGCGGAGGGGAGGGTTATTGTAATTATATACTAGATTGCTCCGTCTTGCACTCAACGCGTGCACACAAGTTGTGCATGGGTTTTCAACGGCCAAAACACACCACCTTGGCGAGTTTCTTAATGTTGATAATGGATACATTGGCACATTTTATCAAAATAAATTGGATGACAACAATTGGGCAACCTGTGAACTGGGTCCTTACGTGTTTTCTTTGAAAATTATTTCCGCCGTAGAGTTTTCGGGTTGTGTCATGCGAATCGTTCAGCACGATGTCCAAACGTTTCGCTCCCCTTGCTGGGAGCTTTTTCAGGAGCTCCCTGCAAGTGGAGGGAAACGCCAGACGTCGTCCTGCTTAATGCGTGACACAACCCGAAAAACGCGCCGCAGAGCTGTACAGCACAATGGCCAAAAGCCAACGCAGTTACGTTGTGAAGTCGTGCAGGCTCACAGATGGGCGACCATACCTGCTGACAGTAGCTGGTGAGGCCTGCTCCAAGTCCAGCACCTCAAAGATCATGTTCTGGTGCGGTGTCATCTGTATGATCTCTCCACTCATCAAGCACAGCTAAATGGAAGAAACAAAAGGGGGGGGGGTGTTTATTTATCACCATTGAACAAAGACGGTCACCGCATCGCGCGCTTTTAGGTGCATTTCTGCGGCCACTTCGAACGCTCTTCCTTCCGATATTAGGAAGCCACTGGAGTTATGCACTTTTAAATATATAGATTGAAAACTGCATTTTGTATTTAGTTTGTTGTCTTTCCACAACACCGCCGATTAGCATGTTTGGCTACATACGATGCGAAAGAAGTTCAACATACGTCCATACATGTTAATTTTCATCATTCATGATCATGACTGGATAACGACAATTACTTATATACCCACAAAAACCTTTGTGAGCCTCCAGACACCAACTTGCTGGTGGAACAATATTCGTGAAAGTGAAGGGGTGTGCAATTCAACTAATTTTTTTTTGCTGTCTTTAGAACATAAATTATTTCTTATTTATAACCTCTACATAAAGAAGCCTAAATTACTAATTTTCCTTGGAAAATTTTCCTGCCATTTTGAGTAAAAAAATATCAACGAACACCGTTTGGTCTTTAATATCCACCGGCCAACAGTCGTCATGCTATTGAGATACTGGTCCCCGCCATGAGAACATGGACTTTCCACCTGTATTCAGAAACACCACTAGAGATGAGCGCAAGACCCATAGCTCATTTTAACAGGGAGGCGCTTTGATTCGAAATAACAATTTCATACAAAAATAATAACATGCTTTAATCACTGGCAGGCATGGAGAATCGTGACTGCCTTTCTGAATTTCTCGAGGTCTATTTAACTGAAACGTTGAGATATTCCTTTCCTCTCAGTGATTAACTTGTTATTTTATGTATAAGTTCACTGAAGCAGCAATGTGATAATTACTTTGACTGAAAATAACTCAGAGCAGTCTGAGAACAACTGTTTAACAAGCTTCACAGCTTCTCCAATATGTTAAGCTCAGTGAACAGTTTCCCATTATTGTGCGATATGCCATTACACGTTACAGATTTAAAAAAAAATCCCTCTCCCAGACTTATCCAAATGAGGAAATCGAGTGTATCAATGCCAAGTAAATCATTCTGCTGGTCAAAGCAGACTTAAGAAATATAATTAACTTGTAACCTAGCCAAAGCTTACCCGTGGAATGCCAACAGAAGGATTGGGGAATTGATGATTTCTCTAATTACCACCTCATACTCGTGTGCTTCCTCATCATTGCCGATGGGACGTCAACATCACTGTGGGAATGGCAACTTACAAGCACAGTTGGTAGATCTTATATGCAACGCTTCAAAACGCCAGGCAACAACAGGCCTTGCCTGAAGCTGTACAGCAAGTGTGTCTCTATGTGCAGAGGTTGAGTGCCCTTCCTTCCCTTGCATCTGTGAGTACATCTCCAGGCCACCTTCTGTTAACATCTCATCATGGTGGCGGGATGTTAACTACCTCGCCTGGTATGCAGGCGGTCACGGGTTCGATCCTGACCCAGATGCCTGTATATTTGGAAGTTGCATGTTTCTCTCTCCCCTTGGTTGCGTGGATTTTTCTCCGGGTTCTCTGGTTTTTTCCTCCACATTTAGAAATATACGCTTACAGTGTTTGGCTGCAAAAAATTCACACGTGAGAAGCCACTTCATTGAACTATCATTTGTGGCCAGGTCGCTTCTGAAAAAGAGTTGTATAGCTCAGCAGGCCTTACCTAGTGAAAAACATTGTTTAGTTGTTATCGTAAGCAAGGAGGAAACAAAAAAACTAGCGGACAGCTAATTTGGCTATTTTGTAAAAGAAGCCTTGAGATTCAGAAAGGGTTTTATAAATATAAAAAAAAATCCATGCTTTTGTTGGAACTCATTGATGAAATTTGACAGTATTACATTTCTGAATCTAGTCTGGGCCCTCTTGGCCATGCCACCTCTCCGAATCCTCAACAACGACACGAAGTGAGTATTCTTCTCAATTCTCAAGCCAGAATTTCTAAAACTGCTTTATAAGATGCTCATTAAAGTTAGATTATAATTCGTACAAGAGATCGTGAAGAAATCGGCCATCATAAAATCTTTCAAATGGCTTTAAAGTGAGCATCATTCCAAAGATTACCGTTGAAATCACTGAATTGTGCATGACAAAAAAAACACCTTTGTGAGTTCTCACCCGGTTAAATAAACTTGAAACGTGATATATGAAGGCAGACACAAACACTTTGCACATCAAATAAGTATCATTCACTCTTTGGTTCTTTCGGTAAAGCCACGTAGAAAAAAATAAATTAAATAATAGAGTACGACATTTTGATTGCAACACAAGCAACCGTTATCAGGTAGAACTAAATTGGAGAGAGAGACAAAACACAGACTCTCCGTGTATTATTGAATACATTTTCTTTCTACGTGACTTTACCGAAAGAACCAAAGCGTAATTCCTGCAGTCACGAAAGCTTCAAATCTAGCATCATTCAGCTTGGTTTGAATGATCCTCATTTAATGCGCACTGCACTACGCACCTGGCGACCCGAGTTTGATTCCTGGCCATGGCTAACGTTGCTGGTGAGTGATATCTGAACCCGTCCTGGGACTCCACTTTACCAATCTGCACTGACTGACATTGTGAGGTATGGTCAAACAACGCCGACGACCAACACGGCACGGCAGGGAGGCCTTCATCCAGTGTTGCATTGACAGACGGCCGAGTTATGGTTTTACTCGCCGAGTTCTCAGCTGGCAATAAACAAACTATATATATTTTTAAAGGGCCAGTGCCCAAAACATCAGCAGATTTTATATATATAGCTACAAAAATCCCCATGGCATCGCAACACTGTTGACTCACGAGGTGAATTGTCTTTTATTTTGCATTATATTTACGCTAGGAAAACCTTTAGCAAAGGACACAAGAGTCACGTTACATTCACGAATGGCGACCAAATTATTCTGAGGCTTGCAAAATAAACAGCAATCGCCAACGTGAATGGAACCGTGTTATATCTCTACTCCAGTCGATCCACATGGAGGTTGTGGTGAAGATACATTTGGAGCCCCGCAATGGCTTGCTCGTGCCACTGCTGGCAGAAGGGCCTCCAACTGCAAAGGAACTCTATAGAGGGGTAATTTGGGCTATCCGTCCATGCTGGCGAGATGACTTGGAAGAGCTACGGCTGTGTAGGTGCACAATGCTAAAGTAAGAAGCTTTTCCATTTCATGCAAGGGTTGACACGGGGATTTAAAGTCCCTCTGCTCTAAAGCTTATAATTGACAGTGTTTTACAATGTTTTAAATATGCATGCGTGCTGGGATTTGGCTAACTGGACGTATTGGCATGTTATATTCAATCAGTGGGAAGTGGTGGAGAAATGCCGTATAATCTGGGTTGCCCGGCGGGAATGGAGGGCTTGGTTAGGGGGTGGTGGGTAGTGGGGGCTCTGAGCTAGAGCGAGGCAGCTCTGGTTTATGGCTGTGTTGTTTATACAACATATATCCGATATATATCACTGCAAGAAGGCGGAAGTCTGAACAACTTCCCTCCAACGTTAGTTAATTTAAAATGCTCTCTATTGACCGGTGGGGTGTGTGTGTGTGTGTGTGGCATCGGTGAAGAAAGCAACGTCAGCCAGTGCTGCAGCAGGAGCGGCAACTTGTAGGCCGAGCGGGTCAATGTAAAAAAAAGAAGCAGGCATGTAATCTTGACAAACAGCACTTTGCCTACTCCTGAACCACTAAGTATTAACCAACACAATTGTCTTAAACCACACAGTATCATGCACGCATGTGCAAGGGACAGGTTTCGATTAATGGGGCATTGTTCGTATTATTATTATTTATTTGTATCCTTTATTTACAATGTGATCAAAAGGGGATAGGAAACCTGATTCGATGTCAGTCAGCCAATGGGTCAGTTGTGAGCGATA
Source organism: Lethenteron reissneri (assembly GCF_015708825.2). Classification (NCBI taxonomy): domain Eukaryota; kingdom Metazoa; phylum Chordata; class Hyperoartia; order Petromyzontiformes; family Petromyzontidae; genus Lethenteron; species Lethenteron reissneri. The sequence continues at coordinate 11,763,287 of NC_083808.1, forward strand.
CATTACTTTAAGTACAATATTCTCCAACACTCTGGAATGTAAAATGCACTCTAAATTTGTGCCGAGTGTCAAAAAAGTTTTACAAATCTGATCATAATGATTAAAATAAACGAAACTATTTTAATTTTACCAGGTTTGGCCCACTGAACTAACTGTATTATAGCTCTTTGTCAAAAGTGACCTGCTCACAAATAATAGCTCAACGAAGTGGCGCGTCATGTGGAAAATAGATTGCAGCCAAAATACTCTGAACGCAATGTTGATCCTAAATACTGGGGGAAAGTGAGAAATATAATCCAGATAATGTGCCATTCGGTCGTGATGTCTGCTGTGTAGAGAAAATTACTATTTTATGGTACTGAAATTCACACTGGTTGTTTAAGCTGAAAAGTCAAATTTCAACAATTAAACTAAAATGGCCACAACATGACTTCCATAAAGTGTGGATTCATCTCAGGCAATTGATCAGATTATAGTCAGTCATTATTCAGACTCCATTAAATTCGCCTCAACGGTTGTCAGCCCATACGCTACTGGCATGTCATTAACATCCGCCGGTCAGGCATGCATTGGTGTCGTCAAAGTGGAAATGTGTTTCTCTAAAACTGCACATCGTTTGGAAGCTGCACATAAGCAGAATGAGCGTACTCTGATTATGCACGCATGATCTGACTCGGAATTTTAAACGGAGCCAATAGGCTTACGTATTTCTATAACAAGTAAAGGCGCAGCCCTGCAATTGCTTACTCGCGCCACTGCTGGCAGAAGGGCCTCCACTCCAGACGGCCCATGTGGGCAGGACTCGGTCTACCCGTCCTCGCAGGCCAGACACCTCGGAGAGCTCAGAGTGCTCACACTTTACCCCACTGAAAGTGGCCTGCTGATCGATCAACTCTAATGTACCTAATTATATGGGTACACACATAAATTAGATGTTAAAAACCTCGCCTGGTACACAGGAACGCGTGGGTTTGATCCCGACCCTGACGCCTGCTGCTGTATTTGGAGTTTGCGTGTCTCTCTCCCCGTGGTTGAGTGGATTTTTTCCGGGCCCTCCGGGTTATCCCTCCACATTCATAAACACGCGTTTAGAGTATTTCACTGCTAAAAATTTCCACGTGATCAGCCACTTCGTTGAGCTATTCTTTGTGGCCAAGTCACTTCTGAAAAATAGCTACATAGCTCAGTGGTAAAATGAAAAAAAAAACTGTTTAGTTTAAAATAGTTTTAATTTATATGGTCGGGTGGACAGAGATGGGTGGGATTTAATAAACGTGCCGATTAAAAACAACCCACCAGGATTTAACTTGTTTTAATTAAAAACGACGCGAATATGGGTTTAATCGTTTCACACAGCTGTGACGATGAACATGAGGACGACAAGCCGTGCTCAAGCACGGCAGTCATATCTCGTGAAGAATTGCCATCATCTTGGTAATATAAAATTGTGGAAATAAATGTCCACAATCATTAAAATAAAAATTCAGCCTACTGAAGCAGTGCTTTTGAGGCCTGTTGTACCGAAGGGAGACTGCTGTCATAGCGGTGAACCTATCTGGACTACCATCACGTCCATCGTTTACATTGGATGGGGAGGGAAAAAACAACCTATCAGTAGACTGCCCCTCACAGAGGGTGGCTTGCTTACATTTGTTTGCAGCCCGGCAAGTTTAACCTCTCCCTAAAGTATTGATATTTATAGGCCCCAGATGAACAGCGTTTCGGCATGGGTCAAACTGACTGCCACTGTAGAAGCTCTCCACTGTGAAAGCAAATAAATAAACAACTGCGGCTTGATGCATTTATCACAGCAATGCGCAATCAATCTCTTCCCCACATTTTGTACTTTTTTTTCCTTTCCCGCCTCCCCTGTTGCTTCTGTTGTTTAGTGGTTCCCACTGGGCGTGAAAATGTACACTGTTTATACTCCCACCACTCACGCACCTCCCGTGTCCCTCTCTCTGGCCTTATTAATCACAGCCCACAAATAAGAGCGATAAAAGCTCTGCCAGGATTGGGGTCAACCACATTAAAAGCAAATTAAATACGCTTACAATGTGTGCGTGCGTGCGAGTGTGGAAGTCTCATTCTCAATTACAATCGCAGTCACCAACCGCAGATATGTACATAAATAAATAAGCACAAATATGGTTGCAAATTAGCATACATATATATAAAAAAAAGGTATATCAAGCAAACAATTACCGTGAGCGTACAGCTGCAGCCAAAACTCTAATTCGTTATTCTCAAAGCATAGTCACATTCATTTCCCATGAATGCAGAGCCTTGGTTGACCCCACTGCTTACAGGACCCCGGTTTAAAATTTATATTTTTTTGTTATTGACAGCCTTTCCCCTTTGCAATCAAATAAATAATTCACCATATCACTCACCGTCCGTACAGGCAAGTTATGATTACTAGATTTTACATCTAGTTATTAGTAAATGTAACACTTGGCATTTGCACTTGTTTGGCCAGATTCACAGTGGTGGTGTGATGCTCCCCTGATTTGTAAAACCACGGCGGATATTCCCACGTTCAACAAGGGAACAAATCGATGCGGTGATGTGTTCTGACCACTTCATCAGGACGGGAATGTGGCTTTTTGGGACGTATTCACGTCCAGTCGCGTGTCGCTGCGGCAGAGTGCTCGGCTCACATTCACATTCACCTCGGGCAAGTCAACTGTTTTTTTTCTTTCTGATTGTCACCACGGGTATGTGGAATTTCCAACAACTAGCTTCCGAAGCGACCAATTGAGATGATTACATCCAACGCTTCTTCGAAGAGTGAGGACACATTTATGGCGCAATTCACGTGATGATGAATGTTCCCAAGATGTTCAAACACCAAATAGAAACCTTTTGCAAGGAATCAAATCAGCACGAACCACACGCAGTACTTGTGGTGAACATGTAAACAAACATGGTCTGATAATATATGCATTGTCTTTGAAACTGGTTGGCCTACACCAGATCCAGCCTTCTTCAGTTTCACAGACAACGCATCTATAATTATCAGATTATGTTTCTTTCCATGTTCGCCACAAGTATGTGTAGTTAATGCAGACTTGATTTCTCGCAAAAGTTTCAATTTGGTGTTTGAAACAGTAAAAACCTCTATTATTTTTCGCACTTTGATACTGGCAAAAAGAGGTCCCATGATATGAATGTTCCTCGAAATTTACATTTATTGGTGGAAAAAAAACAGTTGTCCCCATTGTAAACAGTAAAAGGGCAAATTGGAAAAGCGATCTTTTTTTCAATTGTGAATCTTGTCTTTCTGATTGCTGCATTAAAAGCCCCCAGCTGGTGTGGCAACCAGTGACTTTAATGGCTGGTGTCTACATCAGGGCTGCCGTTTGTATGGCCGTGAAGATCTTGCAAGCATTGCAGGTTTTTCTTCTTCTTCTAGCGATGACTCGCAACGTTTTATAGCATGTGACATTTTTGCCTCGGTTTTGACATCGGTAGTATATAGTAGCACGTTACCTTGGACTGATCTTCCCAATTCACTCATAAAATGGACAACAAGCATATTATATCCGTGTGCATTTGTTGACTTGCAACATCGTGAAAAGCGCCCAGCATGAGAGGCCGATACTGGCAATATCCCGGGCGCACTGCTAATTGTTTGTGCAATTAAATGGTCATTTGCAATTACATTACATTGCGAGCCCAGCTACATCGACGCTAAACAATGAGAACTGTAATAGGCAAGTCATAAATGAGAATGTACCTTGATTGAATAGGTAGTGGGTATATAACTGTGAGATTCAGCATGTAGTATAACACTGAGAAACCGAGTAAAACATAGCACATTCACATGGTGCAATCTTGCAGCTCAATGTAGCTCAATGTATATTTATTATCACTTTGCTTATGGGAGGCAGATGTGTTTACACAAACAGATTTGGTGAAAAGAAGATGCAACCCAAAAAAAAAACGTAACGTTTCGGTACGCAACTTGGCTACATGTACCGGGTTGTCCAACGTAAGTTTGAAGCTATGCCACTGAAATAAAATAATTTCTATTCATGGTCAAGGATATGATCATAGCACTACAGTAATGTAACTGTGATATTACTCAAACATTTTGTGCATGTAAATGAACCGACATCACTGGAGCGAGCTGTGGCAATAGACTTGACCAAAGCGTTCTTATCCAATTAACAATGATTCAAACTCGTATCAGACAGTCGGCGATATATAGCCTCGGAACGTATCTGTGAGATAAAAGCTACAGTGTTTCTTTGCGAGGCTGTTTCTTCGATTAGGTGCAGCTATTGATGAAAAGGGGGTGTTTAAAATCACAGACGTGAGAAGGTTGAGAAGAGCGACTGTGGGAAATTGTTCACCAATTTCTGCTGAAATTGGCATGCAGCATTGTTCATTTACTAAACTATGAACTAAGCTATTTTTTATTTACCAGGTAAGGCCCACTGAGCTATGTAGCTCTTTATCAGAAGCGACCTGGCCATAAATGATAGCCCAACAAAGTGGCTTATCACGTGGAAATGTATCGCAGCCAAATACTCCAAAACGCACGTTGATTCTAAATGTGGAGGGAAAACCGGAGGACCCGGAGAAAAATCCACGCGACCACGGGGAGAGAGAACATGCAAACCCCAAATATACAGGAGGCGTCAGGGTCGGGATCGAACCAACAACATCGTGTATACCAGGCGAGGTAGTTAACATCTTGCCAACGTGGTGCCCTTTGCCAGTAGTCCACATCCCTACAGGGTGGATCAGTCTGCCCAAGACAAACAACTGTTGATCTCCCACAATAAGAAATTCAATGTATCGCCTCTAGAAAGATAAGCCGAGCAAACGCAAGACTGGATTTGGGTTCAGGACCTATTGAGTTTAGTGTTATACCAGTGTTACCTGACCAGTATTAATATAAATGCAAGCATATGTGTTGTACATATTCAACATACTGTATACGTTATTTTCAACACACGGACACGTATCGATAATAGTAATACTATGTTTTGTCTTTTGTAAATTCACTGCTGGAATGAGGACCTCCCTAGAATGAATCAGCCATGGGGTCAACAATTTTGATATTACTCTGAACTGACTTTAGCCACGTTCAGTAATCAAACACAGGTCATCGGGTTCACAGTGCAGTGCGCTAACCACTGGGGGCCACAGCTGCCTCGCCGGTCCATCTTCAACAAAGCGGAGCCTAATAAAGCAGAAAATCCGCCAGGCACGGATTCGCAACCGTCAGAAAAAATAACACGATAAAGTCTTCAAAACGACGACGAGTGTTTTTTTTCTTCCTCAAACCCCAACACAGACAGACCTCGCATATAGCGCGACTCGATAATACGCCGAGTTGTTATCGTACTCTTTGTCCTGGAGAAATGTTCATAAAAAAATGAAAAAATCACTAACGAGCGGGACCGTACAGCGCCGAAACCGCCGCCATCTTTGTTTACATTCGCTCAGCCAATCACAGCGACGAACGCTCTGAGCCACCCACCCCAACAACCCCTGAGATTCGATTATGACGATTCGTGGCCACGATTACGTAACAAAATAAAAATATCACTTTACGTTTAGCCAGGTGAGAACTCACGAGATAGAGTCTCAGGCTCCACCGAAAAGAAACCTCACCACAGACATTTAGACGAAGAGCATTAGTAGTGCAGCAGCTCCTCTAACCTCATCGAGTACAATATAATGCACTCGTGAGGACAGTTTATAATAATTTGTGATCCATAATAAAGGTTTTTTTTGGGTTATATTGCGTAAATATATAAATGTGTCGTTAAAACCCGCCACTGCCCGACACAGCCACCTAGTAAGGGTTGTCACGTAAACAGAACGTGGCCAATTCGTCACTAGTACAGCACACCGGTGTGTTGGAGAGCCAAGCAACAACATTTACGACACATTTATATATTAACGTGATCTAACCCAACAAACCTCGATTATGGATGATATTGGTCGCGAAAGCCTACGTGTTAAACATACTTGGTGATGTTAGTTTAATCCATTATTTGTATTTATAACAATGTTTACAATCCGTATTATTATTCGCACTTGCCCCAAATAAGCCCTCATTTATTGTTCATATGAAAATAAATAACACTGTTGGGAACGTATCCACGTATATGCAATGCTATAATTACCCCTTTTAATGCTGATTCGATTAGCACTCACGTCTCCAGGCAGGCCTCTTGAGCGTTAAGCGAGGTCTGCCTGTATTGAAGAGGCACGCCTTGGGGATTTGTATGCACGGATTTGAGGCAGCAGAGCACGCGTGTGGTCAAGTTTAACTTGGCCCTGCTACGGAGTGCCGAATGAGCAAATGCAACAGTGCACCTTTTTGTTGTCGTCGAGGACCGTGTTCATGTTCTCGATCCACTCGGCATCGACGGGGCCGTCGAACACGCACCACTTCCTCTCGCCCGTGACGCTGCTCGCATGGGCCCGGAAAGCCGTGGCCAGAACGCCTGAGACACAGCACCAACGAAAGGAAGCAGCAGCAGCAGCAGAAGAATCGCTTTAACAAGTAGCGATCTCAACAGGCCAACTCAATGTCCCTCAGCTGTCCCGATGCGTTTTCGGGTTGCACTCCACGTTGTTGAGCATGATGTCCGATTTTCTGTGCCGCGGTGGCGAGATGTTATATACCTTGCCTGGTGTGCAGGAGGTCGTGGGTTCGATCCCGACCTTGACGCATGCATATTTGGAGTATGCATGTCTCTCTCCGCGCGGTCGTGTGGATGTTTTTATCAGGATCCTCTGGTTTTTCCCTCCACAATTAAAAACATGCGTTTAGAGTTTTTGGCTGTGAAATATTTTTCCACATGATAAGCCACATCGTTGAGCTATCATTTGTGGCCAGGTCGCTTCTCAAAAACAGATACACATCTCAGTGGGCCTTACCTGGTAAAATAAAAAAAGTTGAGTTTAAAGTTTAAACGTGCTACAAACAGTTCCCGATGAAGCACGTGGAGCGAACTGTCGGGCATCATGCCAAACAACACAGAGTATACCCTGAAAATACATTACAGAGCTGTAGAGAGTCACAAGCAGCAATGTCCCTCATTACAATCGGGATGATGCCCCACGCAGATGCAATGGCACTTTGGACATCGTCTGGCAGTGGTGCAAATCGAGTCGCTGTCTCCAGTGGTCAGCACAATGCACACCTACCTCTCAACCCATACGGTTCACCCGTATTCTTGTTTCAATACGGGTAATTTTTTTAAAATTAATTTTGGTCGATTTTTTGTGTTTTTCCGTTGTGATGGGACTTTGCAGGATGAACGTTGAGATTTATCAGGACACGGGGGTGACCAATAAGGTCTGAATTGGTCTGTAATAAGGTAGGGCACTGATAAGGGGTTAACAGGTATGACAATGGCTGCTGTGATACTCGTTTCCTGACACTGCACCCTGTGGTAGGAAATTTGAATTTCCAGCACGAGCACACGACTGTCATTGGGGATAATCCCTTCCCAATGCTTGTTTGAGCAGATCAACACTTTGGCATTTTTTTAATTAAATAAGTGAGATTATAAAGTTATCCCTCAGCAAGCAGTGGAGATTTCACATTCCAATTGCTTGGGCCAATCTCCCCGCAAGATAACCACTGTTGAATTCCCACAGACGCAGTATAAATTTAACTGAACCCAGAGACACGATGGCCTTGGTCAACTTCTGATCAGGATCAAGTTTGATTTGTTGAAGGAAAACAAAAAAAGTTTAATCCATCAGCCCGTGCTTTACATATCAATTGAAATGAAACTTATGAGACTGTGTTGGCATTGATGCACAAGCACAGACAGAATACAACTGACCAACAATTGTAAATAACAAAGGCTTTACAAGGTAAAACATGAAGTGTAAATATTTTTTTTAAATCACATATTCAGCTCTTGATTTTCAGCAATCGTTCTTGCTAAGAGAAGAGTATACGCCTTCATCCAAAACATTAGTTCGAAATTTTCGATATAAAAAGTAAAAAATTAGATTGTCGAGGTGATTTTGATGATATAATAACAGAACGGATTTTATTTTTCTGTTCAAACCATACCACTGGGTACTGCGGATATATTAATTGGCAGGAACTTGCCACATTTGGTCTGACAAATTATACTGGCAGGACTGCATAGCGAGTGGTCAAATTAAGGGATTTTATTTTTGCGGTATTGAACTCAACCCTGAGCCTTGTTGTGTTGCCAGGCTATAGATTAATTGTCATTGACACATAACCGACCAATACAGAGAGACACTTAATTGCTCAGAATTAATGCTGATGTATGTATGATTGCTAAGCCAAGTGAAAATAAAGGTTCAATATCATGGGGAGGAAAAAAAAAACCTCCCAAATCAATGTTGTTTTGTTTTGTTTATTTTTGTGCTTCTCAGTTCAATACCGCCAGCCTCTCACGAGACGTAATATGGCGACGTGCCAATGCAGCTAACACAACTTGGTTTATGGTAATTAAAAAATACTACTAAAAAAGATGAAAACCCTTACAAGGTATGTGAAAGCAAGATACAATGTACACATACACATGTTGAAGCACCTGCCAGTGTAACGATCCACAATTCAATGTTGCTCTCTGAAATGTTTGCACGTGTTTTTAATCATTTGACATATATGATGATATGTGCCTTCACGTACATTGTTCATCACGACAGCCTACCAGTCCTGTAAAAATAAAATATCGATAACCAGTGGTGGAAACGGGCCGACATACAATGGTACGCCACCCACGGCACTTCTCGCGACCACCGAACGTAGACACCGGCGCCGTCCAGAACCAGCCTCCTATTCCTCTTCCATGATGTCTCCGCAGAGGGGAAACGGCCGTTAGCACGGGCTGCAGGATGAATAGGTTTCATATCGGCCCTTCTACATTTCCATTTCCACCGCTGTACATGCCACCTGGCAGGGACGCACTGCTTGGTGGGGAAGTCAACAGAGGGTGGGAAGTCCTGTGGAGACTTCTCTGCTCCTTAACGTGGAAATGTGAATTTTTAACCGCTGGCTCAGGACCAACAACGCTGCGAGCTCTGTCCAGCGCTCAAAAGAGCATGGGAACACTTTGACTTTTAAAACATATATATATACACAGGGTATGCATATGTATGTAACCTTATAGTTGCCGAGTATATAGACAGCATATACATTTCTGTTTGGATAAAGACTGTATAAATATGCACGGGCGCACACAGACGGTGTTTGAAAATCCATATGGATAGACTGCTATGGAAAATTGACCTTACCGTGCTAAATTGAATTAGCCCGCTATAGGGCGTGGAAACCGGCCCATCATCTTGTAAGACAACTCAATGCCGCGCCTTGCTAATGGCATCTCGTTATTGGAACGATACCTCACTGCTTGGCACGCTCACCATCCGTCCACTCGTGAGAGATGGGGTCGAAGCTGCCGTACAGCTGAGCCATGCTGAGGGCCTTGGGGTTAATGATGATGAAGTCCACGCGCCGCTCGCCCATGAGGCCTCGCCGCTCCAGTTCCCCAAGAGCTCCGGCCAAGGCCCTCAGGGCACTCGTCTTGCCTCCAAGAGGGCCTCCCACCAGCATGAAGCCATGGCGCACCAGCATCATCTCATAAACCTGGGTGCACAAGCGGCCAAACGCACACGCGCGCATGCACGTGAGTAACAACAACAGCAAGAGCCGCCATTCGCCACTAAGCGGCGGTGACGTCACCATGGCGCCTGTGCCAGGCCAGGTGCACTTTGAGGCCACGTGGAGTGTCGAAGTTCTCGCTGACAGGAGGTCATGGGACAGACCCAGCAGGTGGTGCCATGGGTTGGCTGTGAGATGACTGGCATATGCACCAGCTGTGCCCCTACTGTGCCAACTTTCTGCATTTTAGCCACCCGGCGCTCTACTCGTTATGAGCATCGCTCCTCCGCCCTCCCTTGCTTTTGGAGGGCGACTGCCTCCAACTGCCCAGTAGCTTCCTTCATGAGCCTCCTCCATAGAGGCCGATCTTGACACCGCTGATACTAGTCTTCAGCCAGTCCACTCAGCTACACATGCTCTTGTACCGCATCAGTCAATCTCTTTTCCAGCCCATGTATGCCTATGACTCTCTTTTCTAGAACAAATATACATTATTTATCACAGTCTATAGGATGTCAATGTCTACATAATGTGGTGTTTCTTTGGGCACTCCGGTTTCCATGGGTACTTCAATTGGCCAAACATCCCAGACATACGACCCTCTTGAAAATCAGTTAAGATTCTCAGTACGGCTTTCCTGAATTGCAATTCTAGGAATGAATTTCAGGCAGCGCTAGCACATGGCTAAATAACAGCTTGGCATAAAAAATACCAAGCCTCTAGTAGAGTGCAAGGTCGCGAATTAACGACGCGTTGAAGCTGTGTGCTAACACAAACCGTATCACCACATTCTTCCTAAATGCAAACACCACCCACCGCTGTACTTGTAGCGTTACAGACTGTTGGGACAAGTAGCGCCTGTGAAGAAGGCTGGCATCACACGCAAGTGGGCTCAGTACAGATCGCCCCACACTTGGATGCTGTTTGTCTTCTCAGTCCTGATTTTAATAACAACCACACTGGAGTTCTGTCGTTTTGGTTGAGCGAGTTTCAAGGAAACCCAGGCTAGGTGAAGGCTTTTTGATACCACTGTATACCGTGGTGATTTTATGTTTATATTAAATTGCAAATTTTTAAACAATATGTGGTGATAACTGCGTTGACAGTGGTACTCAAGCAAAAATAACAACAAAAACCTCAACATATTCGTTAATAACACTGCCTTATATTAAAAAAAATATATAATAGACAACTTTTCAGGCAAATGGCCCTTCTCCATAATAGAGGTTTTTTAGGGTTAGATCGCGTAAATATATAAATATGTCTTGAACACCCGCCACCACCCGACACAGCCAACTAGTAAGGGTTGTCACGTAAACAGAACGTGGCCAATTCGTCACGAGTACAGCACTAACCGGTGTGTTGGAGAACTAACCCACAACATTTACAATCTGAGTACGACGTTTTGCCAGTAATTACAACTAGCTTTATCAGGCGACAGCCACATTTGTGGAGAAGTCCACCTGTTTCGTTCCTTATACGGAGGCGTAGATGTGGTGACCACACTTCTGTACTCTTCCGTAAAGTGGGGTGGGGATTAATGAGCCAACGTACATTGTGCATGCACATTATGCGAGCCCTTTGATCTTGTTCTTCCTGTCCATTGTGTGTATTAAAATAGCCTTACCAACGGTAATCCCTATTGAAGTATGGTTACGCATGCATTTCAACAATGTATTATTTGATGATTCGCTTCCACGCAGCACTAAGTCGGTAGCTATCCGAAAGGTTAAAATAATATTTTTTTCTTTAAATTTCGAGAGATAATCTAACTAATCTTGGCCAGTAGTAGCTGGTTTTGTACAGAACTTCAACATTATCAAAATCAATTGAGTGTCCTTGTTGGTACGTGTGTTCTGCTACTGCTGACAGTTGTATTTGGGAGTATTTAATAGTTCTCTGATGTTATTTTAGTCTCGTGCTGATCATTCGTCCTGTTTGCCCAACATAACATTTACCACAAGTAAAGTTAATCCTGTACAATCTCCTTCTGTTGATAGCTTCGGTAATACATCTTTTGTTCCAGATATTAATTTCTGTATTTTATGTACCGTGCTAATTTATCAGTTACTCCCGCAATGTACGGTATTTTGATAGTTCTAATTACTTGGGCAGTTTCAATGCTCGTGTTATTTGATTTGGTTTTGGCATTCAATGCCCCGTTGATTTGTGCATCATTCAGATAGGCGTCAGTATGCGTTTTCTTTTGGTAAACGCTGTGTAATTTTACCATTTCGACCCCGTCCGAGCAGAATATCCAGAAATGGTAGAGTTCTGTAAACTTCCACTTCCATGATGAACTGGATGGATGGGTTTTGCGAGTTGAGATGATTTAGAAATTCGTTAAGTGTATCTTTGCCATGTGGCCAGACCACCAATGTGTCATCCACATATCTAAACCAAGCAGATGGTTTTAGTGTGCTTGAAGCTATTGCTTTTGTTTGAAAATCTTCCATGTACAAATTCGCTATCACAGGCGACAAAGGAGCCCATTGCTGTTCCTTCCTTTTTCTTGTAGAAGCCACCTTTCCACAAGAAATAGGTGTTCTTTAGACAGTGTTCAGCTAGTCTTGGGATATCTTTGGCTAAACCTGTGTTCGTTACAAGGGTCGAGTAATTTAATTTAACAGAGAAGTCACATACATACTTACGAGAATATCATTAGGGTTAATATTTTTTATTATATTTACGAGATGTTGAGAGTGTTTTATGAACGAAGAGGTCCTACTACCGATGTAGGGCTGTATTTGTTTTGTTACGTATTGTGCTAATTTGTATTGTACTAACTATGGGTCTTAATGGGACATCAGGTTTGTGAATTTTTGGTAGCCCACAAAGTCTTGGTGGTTTTGATGCCCTTGGGAATGACTTGGCAATGATTGCCATTGTTTTACGTTCCTTCTGCATAGCACATCACTATTAGGCACGAGCAAACTATTACGCATGCAGCATTACACATTTACAAATCTCACACGCATTATAATTTTCGCGTGTAAAAAACAATGTTAATAATGCAACCGGTAAAGAATATTCAGCCTTAACCACACACACACACACTGTAGAACCCATAAAAGTGCACGCAAAAAGAAGTTTCAGTGTAGCGGTAATACCCAATTTACATAATTGACTGTGGAGGAGACACAATGGGAATGGCCAATTAGCATAATTGGCTTCATCGGAATACAATGGCAGGGGATTATAATGGAACAGAATAATTACGCCGCACATCCGGCGCCGAGGATTTCGCACTGGATATGTCGACGTGCGTGCCAGGTGATTACGCCGGTGCTTTTCACGCCTCAGAAGCGGCAGAGAAAATGAGGGCTGCTCTGCGTCTGAGTTCCCCATGGAGGGAGGGGGCACAAGCACAACAGATGTGTTTCTTACCTCAATAGCAAAGTATGAGGCAACGTTTCGGCCAATGGCCCTTCTGCATGGCACAACACTCTTCGGTATGAGTAACACTATTAGGCATGCGCCATTAAACTTTCACAAATCTCACGTGGGTTAACATTTTTGCCTCTAACCGCATGGAAGAAACAATGTTAATAATGCAACCTGTAATTCGTCTTCACCAACACCGTAGATAACACCGTAGCGTAACACCATAGATGTGTAATGCGGGCGTAAATGGGCGGGGCGGATATGACGATCAGAGAGGGAGGAGTCAGGGTCACGTGGGGGAGAAGTTATAGCGGGGAGACAGGAAGCCATCTGGGTCAGTCGGGGGAGTGAAGGGTGGTGAACACGTTGGGTGGTCGCCGTGCCTCAGCCTGGTGGCTGAGGGGCTCATGACGGCGCCAGCCAGCGGGGTGGAAGAGAGTTGGGGATAGAGCTGAGGTTGGAGATGGCGAGATAGCCACAGAGGCCACGCAGGGCTGAGATTGGAGATGGCGAGATAGCCACAGAGGCCACGGAGGGCTGAGGTTGGGGAGTGGCGAGATCGCCACACACGGTAAGACTTGGCACCGCCGGCCAGCGGTGACCGAGCACGGAGGAACAGGGAGCAGCGGTGGAGCTGCTGTGAGAGCAGCCAGAGGGCTGCACCAAGAGCCTGCAGCGGAGCTGCAGGAGCGCGGAAGGCTACGGGAGCGAAAGCAGCCGTGGAGCTGCCAGGCAGAGAGTCTCAGGAGGAGTGCCGTGAGGGAAGGAGAACGCGAACCCAAATAAAGGACACGGAGTCCGAGAGAAGTGTCCGAGTCCTTTATTACAGATGTGTTGTTTTCCTCAATTTTAAGTGATATATTTTGCAAAAAAGAATTCTCCCCACATATATGCCAATCGTGCTGTGAGCATGTTATTGTGAAAGAGACTCTTTGCGCAGAACATGATTGCCTCAACAAGACAATTGACTAACACCATGCCAAGCGTCACTCTCATTATAAGTGTTTTAAAGTAACGATAATTGCCACTGCTATTTTGATCGGTGACATTTATTCAAACCTCCGCCTGTTAACCCAGCAGTGCAAATACAATTATAAAACTAAAACCATAAAAAACAGTAAAAAATATATATAGATATTTTTCAGAAGCGACCTGGTCACAAATGATAGCTGAAAAAAGTGGCTTATCACGTGGAATCGTATAGCAGCCAAATACTCTAAACGCGTGTAGATTTTAAATGTGGAGGAAAAAAACCGGAGTACCCGATGAAAAATCCACACGACCACGGCGAGAGAGAACATGCAAACCCCAAATATACAGGGGTCAGGGTCGGGATCGAACCCACGTACTCCACAACCTGCTATACACCGGGCGTGGTAGTAACCATCTCGCCACCGTGTGCAAGGTACAGTGGACCGGCACGGTGCACATGGCGGAGTAAAGTGGTGGGTACTCCAACTGCATCCAACATATCAGCGTGAAAGAATCGTGGATATTCTTCCACGAGCGGTCTCGCGCGAGCAAACGACTGCAGCAGGGCGGCACCTCTCTCATTTACAAAAAAAATAATGATTTACAAAATCCCACTACAAGCCTCCTTTACTGGCCAGTGAATCTCAGTCCTTTACACAGATGCTGAATGCCAAATTAACTCATAATCAAATGTATTGTAGTTTTCGTTTGGCATTTGCAACCAGCACGAGACCACACACTCACTGCACTCCACAAATTAGTTTAATGAAGGTGAACCCAGGACCTCATCAGTGTCTGCTCGGCACTGAACCTAGGATCAGTCTCCAAGATGATATTATTTATTCACCTCCATCCCCACCCCCCCCCCCCCCCCCAGCGATTTGATTAATTGTTATAATTCATGCTTGTGATTCTAGTCAGCTTTCCATGATTTTTGTAATGTTTTAATGCCATGATTTTTATGTTTTTTCATATATATAACTTCTTGTCCAGTTTTGTTTTATATAACCACGGCAAGGAGAGTAGAGTCAAACATATAATGAACAAAGATGGCAGGAATTTGTTATTGGGAAAGCAACTTTCCCAATAATAAACACTGTAGCCGTGACAATAATAGTTCCTTCAATACCCAAGGGGGGCCACACCAAGTGTCAAATACATTTTAACACGAGTTAAGCTGAGCATGGGTTTGGGTCAGTTCTCTTTTTGAACATATTCATGTGAAAAGAAATGAGTGCATGGAGTAAACCAACACACGGGTGAGACTGAAAGCTCCTTCCTGTGACCGTGTAATCCATGCACGACCCATCAGCTTTATTTCAAGTTTAAGGGGTGGACACTTTATTGATCGGCAGGTACTTGACGCTCATTTGTTTGTCATACTCAAGACGAAGATGCGCTCACGATTATTAGTTGTTCGTATAAGACGGTATAAGCATGGCGGTTTAAATTCTGCTGGTGACCGTGAGGCCACGAACACACACGCTATCGCACAGCGTTGTAAATCTTAACGAAGCCAATGAGAATCATCGACGGAAGCTATGCAACAACGTTAAGAAGTTGCTAAAACACGATTTAAAGCTTTCGTGACTGCAGGGATTCATCTGAATGAGCTTCATTCAGACTCTGTCGCCTCGACGGACCTGGTTTTCACCTGAGGACGGCTGCTTGCGTTGTGGCCGAAACGTCGTGAGAATAATTTTATTATGTTTTATTTTTATTATTTTTTATTATTTTATTACTTCCCTTCTACGTGACTTTACCGAAAGAACCAAGAAGTTGCTAAAACACGTCGATGAAAATACGGAATAGTAATTTCTAGCCAATGAAACTGTGTCGTAGCCAGCAGGCGGGTCATCATAGGCACTCGCAAATGCCAAGCGTCGCCACAGTGTGAGATGCAGCGGTGACGGCAGTAGCAGTAGCAGCACACAAGTGCCGTGAGTTAGCGCCAAGGCCTCGGTATTGACATTCGGCACAGATTTGAACACAAAAGGAGATATGGATTTGCGTCACATAGCGTTTGTGCTGTGTGCTACCGTGAGTGCAGTTGACACCCGGGGAAGTGTTTCTGTCCAATCGTCGCCGGTTATCAGCCAACAACAATTCGCAAAGTTTGAATCTGTAAAAACACTTCCCTGAACAAAAACTCACAAAAAACATGAAGCTGGTATAAGACGAGGGAGCAGGGTTTGAGGTTTGTGGGTTTTTAATTCGTTCCATGAGACCAAGTTTTACTACATGGTGTGGGCACATTGTGTAAAATATATCAAATTTTAACTGCACCTTTTATTAAAACCTACTCACGTTTTTCTCATCTTCCACACCGCTGCAACTGCCAACAATGAAAACTCACCCAAGCACCACCATTCAACCACTAAATCACATGTACGATGCTCATCAGTAGGACACTGAACATTCCTTATAAAAGAGGGGCGTTTTGAAGTCTTATTTAAAACTAGAAAGAATTTTACGGAATTTTGTTGTTGTAATGTACAATATCCAACGTATCCGTTTTACTCTGAAGCAGTAGTAATTGCTGGGAGCGTGTCGTGTTATGCAATCCCGATGTCAATTATTTTAAAGCTTAATGGGAACAGGTAAAACGGTGCGTATTTTTGGTTTTACCACTTGCAGACCAATATTAAGTCGGTGTTTTATGAGACGTACGTGAAACTGAATTGCTCACACATAGTACTGCAGTGCAATTTTGTTTTAGTAGCACAGCGGGAAAGGCAAGCTCATGCAATCCTTGCACAGCACACCGAGGTAAGCTGAACTGTGAATGCCTCATTGTAATGTAATATCGTTAACAACTTAACTTTCTAAAAATAAACACCAATTTCGTGTATTTACCTAGCAACACGTCACCGAGTCTGATGACTATTGCCAGCAGGATCCTGTACTGACATTTTTCTTAATATATATTTTCGTAGGTAACTCGCGTGTGCGAGGAAACTGGAGTGTCTGGGGAAAACCGTTCATATGTGAGGGGATAACACTTAAAAATCAGACAGGTCAGGAATGCACTTAATGCACTGCCATCTTCAGCAACCTTAATACCCATCAGGTCTCTCAAAGAACGATCAAACAAGCGTGGTTCACAAATGCTGCCGACAAAGTGCCAGAATACAACAGGCGTGCACCATCGCTCCTGGAAATGAAGGTCATGTGATACACACCACGGCAATGCTAGGGAAGACGTCGCTGATAATAGTTGCCGAAACCTTCCCCGTTGCGAGAAATGCATTAGTCCCAAATCTGAACAATTCTCACTGCTGCTTCTGCCACGGCGGGCATCTCAGATTGCAAAGTCTCATCGCATCAAGGGGCAGAGGTTACAAGACTACCAACGATTGAGTGCTTTTTCGACCGGGGTGTTTTTAAAAAAGAATATTGCAACAAAACGCGAGCCCGGTACATTACGCCTAAGGACTTGAGTGGAGGGGTACAGAGAATCCGCAAATATTCCAGTTTGAAGCGACGGGACCACACGTGGGGGGAATATAGGGCCTGATGCCCCGGTCAAATGTGGGGGTGGAGATGAAGTTAAAGAACTCTGCTCTAGGCGCTGCAGTTAAAGAACGCTGCTCTAGATCAGGAGTCGGCAACCAAAATAACAAGGGCCAATTTTTTTCGATTTCTAAAAAACTCAATATTTCAAGGGCATACAAATACGAGACCGTCCTTAATAAATAATGTCACGAAGCAGTCCTGAAAGAGCCGCAGGTAGCCGTCCCCTGCTCCGGACCAATCGATGTTCATCAATCACACATTTTTAACAAACTTTTTTTTATTTGTTAGACAGAAAATCTGTCACTATGCCATTGCCATACAAACGTTGCCATAGTCGTTCATAGTAAGTGCGTTTACAGTGGCAATTACCTACAACAATTATGCAACAATTGCCCACATTTCCATGGCCTTAAGAGGTGATCTTTAAGAAGTAATCATATAAATTAGCCATTTTACTGTATGTGCTGATGCCACATTGGCTTAAAAACAAGTGTCGATGTACAGTGCGCACAATCTAACATTTGTTGTTTTGCACATTGAGCTTCACACCAAGGTGAGAATAGACATTTTCATCACTCAATGGCCTATTATGTGCGCATTCTATAAAACCGTTATGCAATTACCTTGCTCACGTGGTGCTGCAGATACAGTAACACACCGCGGTTTACGTCGGGGATGCGTTCCTGGAATGTGCAACGACGAATATCGAAACGTCAATCAAAGCGACTCGCAGGGTAGGTGGTGGAGACGAAGGCTGAGAGGCGAAAGTCAGAGGTCGCAATCGGGTACCCGATACCCGTACCCTACCTGATACCCGGCTACCCGTACCCGGCTGGGTACGGGTAGCCGTTTGCGACTCTGGTGCGGCCGGGTACGGGTACGGGTAGGCAGTGAGTCACTGGTGAGTAACCGTTTGTCACTCATTTCGGGTAGGGTACGGGTAGGGAACGGGTACCCGTACCCGGCCGGGTACGGGTACCCGTTTGCGACCCTGGTGCGGCCGGGTACTGGTACGGGTAAGGAATCAAAACCCGTTTGCGACCTCTGACGACGGGAAAGGACGGACGATGCCGTCAGCGACGCGAGCGTGGGCTGAGGCGACGCAAATTGGGTAGCGGTGTTCCTAAGGTGACGACGAATCTGTGACGTGACGTAAATCGGGGTATTACTGTACAGGGTCGTGCAGCTGTCTTGTGACCCCTATTTCATGCTATTAAACGTAATATTATTTAAAATAGTGGGGGGGGGGGGGGGGGGGTCACAAGACATGTGGACCACGTTGTACAATATTTATTTCAGAAGCTCAGCAGGTATTTTGGAGCTGACAAAAAAATATTTGTACAGCTAGAATATACATCTCTCATTGCAATATGAACAACAAACTAATATATATTTTAATGTTGTTAATCCAGGATAGCTTCACTAATGGCTCTTTTTCAGCATACTCAAAGAGTGGAGGTACGCTCAAGGTGGAATGGCTGTCACACCGGACTTGCAATCCAGAGCTCGCCAGTTTGATCTGCCAGAGCAGTAGTTGAACAACAACAACAACAGGGCAGATTTCTTAAATCACCTCACCTCTGTTGAGCCAGCAGTATAAATGTGTATGACAAATTCAAGATGTCTGGCCATCCAAAATACTCTCTAGCGGGTCTCTCTAAGTGCTCCCTCTATGTATGTATACATGTTGAACTTCTTTCGCACCATACGTAGCCAACCACGGTTAATCAGAGATGCCTCTAATGGAGGCCCTTCTGCCGGCAGTGGCACGAACAGATAAAACTGCAAGTAGTTTAGACAAATTCACAACGAGAAATTGAATGTAGGAGGAAATCAGTGTGCCAAGAAAACATAACTAGAAAATGTAGCCAAATTTCTTGAGACGCATTTTATTGATCATGTCCCCGTGGTTCAAAAGAGCATATTGATAGGGAAGACGACTATAAAAAAAAATATTTTACCAGGTAAGGCCCACTCAGCTATATAGCTCTTTTTCAGAAGTGACTTGGCCATAAATGATATCTCAACAAAGTGGATTATCATGTGGACATTCATAGCAGCCAAATAAACGAATGTTTCTAAATGTGGAGGGGGAAACCGGAGGAACATGCGACCACGGGGAGAATATTTAAAATCGAAATGTACATGCGTCAGGGTCGGGATGGAACCCACCACCTCCTGCATACCAGGCAATGGAGTTAACATCTCGCCACCACAGCGTCTGATGTGGTGGCAAGATAGTAAGACACCTGAGCAATCCTTAAATACAGTACACGAGTGTGCTTAGGGACTGCACACATCGAATATGATAATGCTGCATATTGTAAGACAGCTTGCAGTATAGTTTATTGATACATAATTTTATAAATGCTGTCCTATTGCTGTAAGCATAAACTTACCAGCTCACTTGTTCAATTAATTGAATTCTGTATTTATAACGACAGTACGTAACTGCCAATAGACTAAATTTTGATTTAAAGCTTTCGTGACTGCAGGGGTTCATCTTCTTGGTTCTTTCGGTAAAGTCACGTAGAAGGGAAATAATAAAATAATAAAAATAAAACATTATAATTATGTTTTATTTTTTATTATTTTATTGCTTCCCTTCTACGTGACTTTACCGAAAGAACCAAGAAGATGTCCATCAATGTATTGGCTAATTAGGTAGGTAAATGAAATAACTGGGTAGCGACTTGTTGCCACTGGAATGAAAGGGACACGATGATGACACTTGAAAGCGACACTGCCGGTTACGGAACGCTGCACTTACCCAGCGGACAGGACATTAACACTAGATTGGGCTGAAAACATATTGTTACAGTACCACCATGGCTGGAAGAGTCAGTGTGTAAGTGCTCATCTCCATTAGCTGCCCTGGACCGATCGGGCAATACCCCACTCCTGTGGAGACCACAATATATCTAACATTACCTATTACTGCACTCACAGTGCACAATATTTGTTGTAGACATTTGCTACACTGTGCCGATGGGCCCTATGGTGTTTGTGGATGGCTGTTTTCTGTAACACATCGAGGCAACCAATGGGGCATTAGTATAACATGTAAGCCAATGAGAGTGAGAAAGTCATAACTGGTTCAGGATTTGCCTACTTAAATTAATGCCGTTGAAAGTCACCGGTCCATAGACATTCAGTGTGGTTGTTGGACCTGGATGAAACTGTAATTATGTTTTGGTGAACACAATCATCTGTCTATGCATTTATTTAAATACAAAAATGAAATACATTCGAGCAATTCTCAAATGGTCATGGTATTTTTTCCAGCATACTTCACCAAGTTGGTCAGCGCGGGTTCATGAAAGGGGCAGGACAAGAATATAATTTACCGCTGATGTTAGCCGTGATTGGGAATCGAACTCGGGTCAGCAGATTCGTAGCAAGCCATGCTAACCACTGTTCCCAATGGTTCCACCTACTAAATTAAAATACATCTGTACCACTCTCCACAGGCACTCGCATAAGAGTGTATCTTCCATTTGTTTGTTACGACAGTACTTGAAAATCTGTTTCCACTCTCACAGAATGGCTGCACCAGCTCCGTCTTTATTGACAAACTCACTGAGATGAAGACATGAAGTTCAACTCCAGCTCAAGTGCCCGTAATCCACCCACATCCTCTTCACTCCCATACGGATCTAGTCTCAGAACTTAAAGTGGTTAATATAGTACAGCGCGTTGTTAATTCACATGCCAGTGAGTGTGGCTTGAGACGGTGGTGGGGGGGGGCAGCACCGGTTGAAGTATCGCTTCCCCACCGGTGGAATCGAGCTCTGGCGGGCCACAATTATAGTGCAGTGCGCTCACCACTCTGCCACCATGCCACCCCTCATAGCTTAAGCGGTTTTGAAATCATCAGATATCATTAAGCAGATACAGGCTAATTGGAAGAAACGTCGGGGTGGGAGTTTTTGGCACTGTGTTATTTATTTGAATGTGTTCTCTTTTTTATTATTATATCATTCGTGACTGCTCCCGAGAACGCAGACTGGTCAGTGTAACCCTGATGTGAAATCACCATCTGTGCTTCCACTGTGTTGTTATGGTTCATGAAAACCAAATAGTGTCGGGTAGGGCAAACATAAAAGCGCGTTTACAATACCAAGAGGCCACGACGACTGCCAACACAGTCCCTTGAATTTGTATCTCCATTTTTGTCGGCATCTTCACTCAACTACTGTAGCTATTGACATAATACACAGCATCTGTTTTTGTAATGTACGAAATTAAGTTAAAACATGTTTCGCCAATCCCGGTCATCGGATGAAGGCCTCAATTCCCACGTTTTTTTATTTATTCACCATACTTCACCATGATGATCAGTGCGAGTTGGTGAACGGGGGTGCGGAGGAAGGGCAAGCCCGGTTCTGATATCACTTGGGCACTGCATAGCCGTGGCCAGAAATCAAACTCGGGTTGCCAGGTTCATAGTGCAACACCTACGATTAGCACGTTTGGATACGTACAGTGGGAAAGAAGTTCAAAATAAATATATGCAGCACGCTAACCACTACGTCACCCATATCTTGTATATGCGTGGGAATATAGCGTATATGTCTGTTGATATCTTTGGAGAATTTTAACAAAACACAGAATGTGTTAAATGAACTGATCTAAGCTCTGATTCATTCTTACCTTTATAATGCCATTCGAATAGAAACTAGCATTAGCAATAAGATGCTGTGCCAAAGGAATTTTATCAGCGGTGACATTTTAAAAACGTTATCTTTAGCATAATGGCAATAACAATCTGTCTGAATGTGGCCAGGGGGCCTGGGGTAGAGACAGGGTAAATTGCATTGCAAGCATTTAATATGTCACGGGATGGGCAATTGTGAGATCGCAGTACCTTTCCTGCCTAATAAGATAACGAAATGAGGTGGCTTCCTGTCGGAAAAAAGCGAACACACATCCCAGAGCACTGAGTCAGCACCGCAGAGAACGCAGCTCCAAATGCAAGATCCCACACTCGATTAAACTGGGTTCTCAAGAGCAGTGACTTTATGGCCGAAGCCTAGTCAGCAATGATCAAACATAGCAGCGTTTTAATAGGACTCTGCACTGAATTTGTTCCTTCCCAGCTTTCATAGACTGTTTTTTTATCGCAAAAAATACGCAGAGAACACATAATCTGTTCGTCTATCCAGTTAAAAGAGACACTTTTAATGGTTAAGGTAAGATAAGCTCTGGTAGGGTATCCGGCGAAGACCCGTGTGCGATGCGACTTCTGGTAAATGTCCCAATCTGATGTGCATCTCCACAGAACGAAGGTGCGCCAGGAAGGCGGCAATG
Organism: Lethenteron reissneri; assembly: GCF_015708825.2. Lineage (NCBI taxonomy): Eukaryota > Metazoa > Chordata > Hyperoartia > Petromyzontiformes > Petromyzontidae > Lethenteron > Lethenteron reissneri. The sequence continues at coordinate 11,786,094 of NC_083808.1, forward strand.
ATTACCCCTGGTGTCGAGATGCACATAGCACAATGTGCTACAGTCGTCAATTAAATGTGACTACAAAAATATGAAAAGTGGAGCATGGTAATCAACACAGCGAGTGCTCTTTATGTATGTTAACGTGTGTACAATATACAACATCTGTTTATAAATGTAATGCCTTTGTTGAATATTGTAGAAGAATAATTATCATTCTTTGTAACATCAATCTTACCCAGTGTATAATGGTTGTCTTTAGGACCACAAACTTGTGGTAGTTGTTGCGTGTTATTTCAGTCTCAACTGAAAAGACTCAAGACACCAACTTCTCTGCAATGAACCCCTACCACACCGCACTACGAGTCGACATTTCACGTAAACATTCACAACTCGGTCCATCCACCTCCAAGGGCTCTCTCTCTCTCACCTTCCCTGCAAATAAGATCCCAAGCCCGGCCCTTTCCCTCAAGCAATCCGCTACGTTCACTTCATCAAGTCCGCATGCGCATCGCGACACCAACCAATGTAGCGCTCACGATGAAAATCGAGGGATAGTTTTTCAAGGCGCATTATGAAGTGGCAGTCACAAGTTCAAATCCTGGTCGGGGATCGGCTCGGCACATACCCTCCTCCTCGATTTTTTATATATATTAAAAAATAAGTAGCAATTTGTGGGAAGTTAACAGTAGTTATCCCATGCATATATTGGTCTCGGTCACGTAAATGTGGACTTTTCAGCATCGACTCAGGGCCACGAACAGAGATGAGCACTGTCCTGTGCTATTGGCGCACAGATTCTGAAGCGGGGTTCGGCGATATGAATGATGACAATTTGGCATGGTGAATAATATGCTAATTATTAAATATGACACAACTAGCAACCCACACGTCGTTTGGACGTGACTGTCCGTCCGTCCTTCCCAGCCAGCAAAACGTTTTGATCTTATATCGAGAGCCCTGCCTTTCTGCACTTTCCTCTTGCCTTCGATGTTCTGTCAATCGCAATGTATGGTGAACTTCTTCCACAGTGTACGTAACCAACCGTGCTAATCGGAGGTGCTCTGTCTCGCTTTGCCTCTGCTTCTGTTTCTCTATTCCTCTGTCTCCTCTGCTACCCCTCTCTCCCCGGCTCTAAATTTCTCTCCCCCCCTCCCCTCCACTGAATGTCACTCAATTCCCTCCCACATCTCTACCTCCCTAGTTCTTCTCTCTCTCTCGCTTTTTTTAGTAGTTTTATTCATGCTTAGCATTATATCCACAACGACACAATGCGGGAAGATTTTGCAATACATACATTAACCCAGTGTATGGCATGCAATTAACAGGTAACAAGTGTTAGTCATAACAGTTATCACAAAGTGCTCAAGATATTCAAACTGAAGTTGAGGATGAGTAAATAGTAAAAATGTTGCATGTTGGTATAACGTATTGCTTATTTCCGGAAAAAAACGAGGGTGTTTTTACCTTAATTTCAAAAATAACAAGTACAGTGTTTACATCTTACAGGCAGACTTGTAACATACACTGAATGTCTTGCATTAACAAATCAACTTGTGAATGTATGGGCCATATCAGATACATTAGCACTTTGTAACATTCGTGATGGCTCATCCTTGCTAATCAAGTAACGTTTAATGTTACTCTCTCTCTCCCTCACTCTCTTTATCCCCACCTCTCAATCTCTCTTTCCTCTCCCGAATCCTCTCTCCCACTGCTTGTCACGTTCCCTCACTTTCCTCTTTCCGTTTTGCTCTCTCTCTCTCTTTCATCTCTGTTCCATGGCCCTTTCACTCTCTCCCTGCCACTCCCTTCTCTGGACATCTGTAAAAAAAAGCTTTATAGCTCATCTGATTCCTCCAGCACGAATACATATTCTGACTCTGATTGTGTCCTTCTCCATCTCGTCTTCCCTCCACTTTCTCCCTCCCCTAAACTCCCTCCTCTATCTCCTCTTTCGCATTCACGCGGGATGCACGCCAGGGTGGAGGTTGCGGGGGGGGGGGGGCGTGACGCCAGAATGCAGGAATCAGGCTCACGCATGTGCGATGCGGCTGGCGTCATCACATGCATGTGCGCGGTGACGTAACCACCGCGTACGGTGCACTTGGCCGCTCGCCAAAGCAGGCAGACAGGAATCCAGGCAGGAGTCCAGAAAGAAAAGTTTTTTATTTCTACTCTAGCGTGATGTTAACAACGCACCATACGATCGGATGCAGACGGCTGTGTATTTCTGTTTGCACATTGTACCGATTTGGATTGACCAATACGCACTGACCAGTGTGGCTCAGCATGGGCTAAAAGCGGCTCCAAGACCGACGGACACAACGGACACATTGTGGGGAGGAGACCTTTATCCATTGATCGATTGAGAATTTCTGAACTGTATTTAATTTGTTTAATAAAATGTTTGGGAAAGACCATATCCGGTGTGCAGTCAGTGGTGGACATTCCACATTTCCAAGGCAGAGTCCAAGCTTCTCAAGAGACAGTCACTTTAATTTCACATCCTTGAATTGTAAACTGATGATGCTTCCTTAGACACAACCACGTCATCCTGCTAAGGAAGCACAGCGTGCTCCTTGCACGGAACCTGGTGACATGGCGGTGGTGACACTTGGGGCAGTGACATGGCCCAGCATCAGCGCATTTGTACCGCTTGTTGAATGGGTGAGCGGTTCGAGTTCGCAAGGCAGCGCTAGTTATTCCTGCGGGTCTATTAACCCTTTCCCGTTCCGATGTCTGCAAAGTTGCAGGGTGAGTCCCGTTCACCGCTGAATCTTGGAAAGCGAAAGCGGATAGCCTTAATTTTATTTTGAGAGGCGCAGCGCCGCTGATTTAAAGAAATTGTACTGTGCTCACCGCGGAGAACTGTAGCGAGACGCACTCTATTATAACTGGTGCCAAACTGTGCCACATGCCCTGCCCCATGGCCTATTACTTCCGAATCCATTCAGATTCGATTCGATTCCGATGACGTACACGTTCGCAAAATCGGAACACATTCGGAAGAAAAAACGCTGACGCACACGTACACTGTACACATACGTCATCGGAACGGGAAAGGGTTAACTGTAAAAAGAAAACGTGCCACCTCTGTCTTGTGAAATATTACACGTAGTCATCTGACTATCAGTGCGCCGGTGTAAATTTTTTAAGATTTCCTGCAAATCACTCAATTGGGATTACAAGTAGCAACACCGACCCCCCCCCCACCATACGCAGACGCTACTGCAGACCGTGGCTGTGCAACATAGTGCCTGCGCGACAGCCTCCCTTGCGCTACGCGACTGGCGCAAATACCAAATGTACGAATGGTCTCAACGGCTAAAAACAATCGTTATGCTCATGATATGTGCATCGCATAGTTCCAGGAGAATAACATGTTTGTAGGTACTTTGAACTTATTTCGCACTGTACGTAGCCAACCGTGCTCATCGGAGGCGCGAACGATAGCGACTATACGAGCGATAGGGACTGTACCAACGATAGCAACAATACCAATTGTAGTAAATTACGATGTATCATTATCGTTACTTGTATGATCTTGGTGATGAACCAGGGCGCAGGCTCCAGGCGCTGCTGAGCAATCACATCCCTGATGGCCACCTCCAGGTCCCCGTGGTCGGGGGTCGGGGGCTCCACCCCAGGGAAGAGGTCCGAGATGATGCTGTTGAAGAGCGCGATGTCGTGCGAGAGGAACTGCGAAGACAAGGGGAGGACACGATGGCAACGCTCTTTCCTTCACCTCCCCAAGTGCCCACGTGACTTGCGAGCATGGCTGGCAAGCCGGCAATAAGAATGCCCAGGTAATGTATAATTGTCTTTTGAGTTGTGATCATACCTTGAGATAAGAACATAGAGGTCATGCTCTCTCTTAGAGGTCAGTACTAACAGCAGGGTTTCACATCGATATACAAGCACGTGGTGAGGCAATCGCCATCCAGCGCTAATAAAAGCAGGAGGAGTTGTGCTCACAACAAGGAGCAGGGCACCGGGCTCAGTGGGGAGCACAGGTGATGCATCTGCCGCTCACGTCAATCAGTTAACGCAGCGTGACCTCCTGCCAGCAGCGAGCCTTCGACACTTCACGTGGCCTCAAAGTGCCGCTGGCCCGGCACAAGGACGGCGCTGAAAGTCGTCAATGGAGAATGGCGGATGTCATTTGTTGTTGTTGTTGTATTCAGACACGTCCGTGCACATTTGCATATGGGAAAGTTTTTTGTTATTGTTGTATAGGGGTTTGCGTGTGCAAACGTGCAAGTGTGTGTAAGTGCTGTTATGAAATTGCTATTTGTAATAACGTATAGTTAGGCGTATTACTTTAATCAAATATGTACGTATTAATAAAGGAGTAAACAGGGACATGTTCGCAGCATCGCAAGCAAAATAAAGAACTTCTAAAAATATCCCAACTTGTTTTAAGCTTCATCGCCAGACCTCCTTCGGCTCATTACCCTGAGCTCTCACACCCAGCCTCGGCATTCACATTCCATTTACACACAAAACCGTCGCCAATTTGGGGCAATTTTATAGGTCTCTCGGTTTCTCCCGACCTAGGAATTACTCCGCAAAGGAGGTCAGGTCACGGGAAGCAATGCACTCACTGGAAACTGCACCAATCTCATTAGGCATGCGTGCACGTATCGGTAATCTGACCGACATGAAAATAATTTCAGATACCGCCTCAGAAAAACTCTTGGCGATGATTTCAACGGTTCAATAACAGAAAATGATGGTTTTGTTTATTTTCTCTATACTTAGTTATAAGTATAGAACAAAACATATGTCTTTTTAGATTATAGTATTGTAGTATATAGAGTTATCATGATTTAATTTAACCCTCCACTCTGTGCCTAGTCACGAGATAAACTTCCATCACCAATGAGATCACGATGTCTCAATCCAGGGTGCCGCTGCACGTAAGTTGATCTCATCGCTCCACCTCCAACGGTGGTCATCCTCTCCTGTGTGAGCCCTTTTATTTGGCTGCCATTCCATCGCAAACCGTGCTCAATGAAAGACGGCTTCAGAAATACCCAGAGGTAATCTTCATCATGCACGTGCATGCATTCAAGCGTGAAGTATCAGCATAGTGGTCAGTGCATCATGCTCCAAGGTCAATTCATGACCACACACACATACACAATGAGCGGAAAGTGTTTTACGAACTTGGCCTGGGCATCTCCTAGGTTGACTTAGCCTGCAATGAGTACTTCGGGCAGTGTGTGGACATCAGCACTAGAGGACACAGGTAGTCAGAGTTATGTTGGTTACACCACCCTCTTAATAGCTGCTCACTAACAACACTGCCAGAGCACCTACCATGTGGTTTGGTTCTACATCGTACGATGTTCCTTCGTTCTTCGCGAGGAATACATTCCAAAGATGCTCGTGAAACTTTTTGTTTTGAATTACCTTAAACAAATACATAAATAAGCTATTAAATACATGGAAATTATCTCATCACTTTATTTCTCATAACTTTATCTGATCACGTGATCTCATCACTTTCTTTTTCTCCCTCTCCATTGCGGCAGTCACGTGTAGAGCTCCAGATGGGAATTGCGGATAGCCAAAATCGTAGATAGCAAGTTCGTGAATAACGAGGCAATACTGTACGTGTAAATACTCTACCTGAATATGGTAAACTCACACTGTGTGGCTCCAGCAAGTCTCTCCCCCGACCCCTCACTCCATGTAACTCCACTGACAGTGGTCGGATTGGGATTCAATTCTGGCCACGGGAAGGTGCCAAAATCTTGTCTCTAGGATATTTTATTGGAACTGTTAGCACGTAGCCAGGCTTATCATCTTCCACCGCTATTAATCAGGCTGACAGGAGTGCCCTAACTGATGTCACTGTTCCTATTACTCACATTTCGCCATCCTCCAGGGTCTGCAGCTGAACAAAAGGATATCCTGGAGGAAATCTTAGATTTTTTTCCTTCATTCATATAGAAATACAAGTGTGCATAACTGTGACATTTAAATTGTTACACCATATCACAAAATCAATTAAATGATTGATGCGCCCAAGCCAGCGCGTGCAAATGAGAAACAGATCTCTTGCAGGTGATTATAAATAACTTTTAGTTTTTAATGCCACATTTTAAGCTGCGTTTGAGGACCACAATGCACTAACGAGAACAATGCAAATACGTAGAATCCCGTCAGCAGAGTTCAGTTGAATCTTTTTTTAATGAACATACATCCACCCTTAAATGCCACAAACAGGCAACTTCCTTTTTTATATTTTATGACACTGTATCCAGGCTCGAGGACACGCAATGGCAAGGGCTACACTTTCAAGGTTGTTGACAACCTTAAAACAGTGGTACACATTCTACATTGCTATGGCAGGCTTTACATAGAACAAACTACTATTGTCTTCCTATCGTGCTACTGATTTGGTGCTATTCCGAGATATGATGGGTAGAATAAAACCCAGCCAGGAATTTGAACTCGCAAGCATCCAATTGTGTGCCAATCACAGTCCCATCCAACCTGAAACCTGAAATGAATTTCCACGACACCCAAAGATGGTCCATTGCACCAGTCTTGTTCATCAACGCACCTGAGTGCCAGTTCTGTCAGCACAGACTCTCTTGGATTGTCATTTCAGTGCTGCTTGCCGCGGGTTTGTTGAAGGGCTCAGCTGGCTACTGGGTGTAAACGATTCACGGTCTAAGCCTTTCGATGGATTATCTACGGTACCATTTTTTGCCGGTATCAAAATTATGTGTGAAAAAAAAATGTGCCATAGATATAACTACTCGACCCCCGAGTTATTATCATTGCCTTTGCGCTGTTCGACTTTTTGCCGTTCTATGATCTAACACCAGTGAGACAAGGCCACAATGGAGACCATCTCCGATGTAGGCCAATCACTTTCACAGACAATGCAAACATTATCACAGCACGTTTGTTTGCATGTTTTACCACAAACTTGTGCGGATAATGTATACTTGATGCAATAGGTGTCCATTTGGCCGTGTCGGGTGGTGGAGGGTTACGACACATTCATAAATAACGCGATCTAAACCCAAAAACGTTGATTATGAATAATATTGGTCGCGAAAGCCTACGTGTTAAACTGTCCATTTGGTGTTTGAATATCTTACCACTGGTATTATTGCCAGAAAAGGGTAAGGCCTATTCCTTGGTCATTGATGTGATGGATTGTCACAGTTCAGGTAAAGGATTGGATTAAAGAATGAATATTTTTTAACATTGCTATGAATGGTGCATTATATGAAACACATTAATTGATGTATTGCTCCACCCCTACTTGTTACCCACGTGTCGCTTAACAATGAACCCTAAATATTTTTACGTGCCTTTGTCTTTATGCCAGGTTAAGATCCTAAGATGCGAAAACAATGCTAGCATCTTTGTCAGACGTCAACAGTGAACATTTAAAACCTTAATAATGTCTTGTACGATTCTGCTATCCATCAGTAACTGCGAGTCTTACACATAAATGCCAGTGACGACACACGTCCCGATTCAGTTCTCCAAATAGACCCGGCAAGCGATCGTTAAGGCTGTGTTACAAAGCAAACAAGGGGTCGTAATATCGTTTGGTACATGGACAGAACGTGCACGGGGACTCTGAACGTTGTCCTCACGCTTTGTTTTTAGAAACACGATCAATAGTAAAGTGCATAGAGGAAACTCCGCATATAGAGCAACATCCCTGTTGTACTACGAATTTAAACATCGCACTCACAGCTTAATCAGGCGCTTTAAACCCTACAACCTGTCGCCATACATCACTGCGCGCCATACCCATGCGCATACCCATGCGCATACCCATGCGCATACCCATGCGTATACCCATGCGTATACCCATGCGTATACCCATGCGCATACCCATGCGCATACCCATGCGTATACCCATGCGTATACCCATGCGAATACCCATGCGCATACCCATGCGCATACCCATGCGCATACCCATGCGTATACCCATGCGCATACCCATGCGTATACCCATGCGTATACCCATGCGTATACCCATGCGCATACCCATGCGTATACCCATGCGTATACCCATGCGAAACCCATGTGCATACCCATGCGCATACCCATGCGCATACCCATGCGTATACCCATGCGCATACCCATGCGTATACCCATGCGTATACCCATGCGAAACCCATGCGCATACCCATGCGCATACCCATGCGTATACCCATGCGAAACCCATGCGCATACCCATGCGCATACCCATGCGCATACCCATGCGCAACCGCCTCCGCGGGAATGCGCTGGAATGCTCACCTTGGGCAGATTGACGTCTGTGATGGAGCGCAACACCAAGACCTCCTCGCTCTCCTCAGGGAACTTCAGCTTCAGATTCCCGGCCGCCGTGAGAACGGACTTGACAGCTCGCATCCCGTAATCGTAGTGGTGCTGGGAGGACAGCTACCGCAGGGCAACGGAGGCCGCGGTGAGAGAGGCAGGTTATGGGAATCAACGTTATGTATATTCATAGACAAAGATCCCTCACGTAGCCTTGACAGACTGTTGGGGCAAGTGCTGTTAGCGAGTAGCACCTATGAAGGCCGACACGGGACATGACGGGGGGGGGGGGGGTGTCCAGCACCACGCCCGGCCAACTTTTTTTCCCTAGAGGCGATGTTTACACACCACGCAAGGTACTCCCTTGAGGCTGAGTAGAGCTAGGGGAGGCCCAGGACCGGTATAGATAATCGTCACTGGTGTTGGCCGTGAGCGGGAATCGAACTCGGGTTGCTGGGTTCATAGCGCAGCGCGCTAATCGCTACACTACCGTGTGTGTATGTATATTTATATATCTATATACATATGAGGGGCATCAACGGTTGAGAGCCATGTATGAAAAGCAGTCGCGGATTTGCCTTTCAGCGTCTGTATGTCATGGAATTAATTTGAGTACATCTTGCATCCGGGGTTGGTGCTGTCGCGGAGTGCTTGACTCACAATCAAAAGGTTATGAAATTTAAACCCCAGTCAAGAGGTCAAATCAGACCGTCGCTCCTCCCGGGAGGTCAATAAAATAAGTTCCCAACGTGGGATGCCAATGGAATGTGGAACACCCACCAAAGAAGAGAAGTGCCTATCACATATTTCAGTATGGAGACCTCCATTTTGTGTCTCCACAAACACAAAAAAACTGTTTTCGTCTATCACCCCATTGGCTTTCCGGACCGACATTATCCAGCAGCATGTGTTTAAGCAAGAAACACCTGTAACCAGTTTTAACCTTCTGGGTCTCATCAGCAGTCAGGCTTGTTAATACATGCTGCTGGGTTGCCAGATGTTATTGACAGTAGCTACTCCAACTGAACGACAGGGCCATGTTCAACACAAAAACAATACTGCATAGAGGGAGAATCAAGCCCGCGGCTACTGATGTTGGGGACTAGTCAACCCTCATTGGATTTTGGATGAACTTCCTGTTGCAGCACTGCACGGATGGATGGGTGGGGACAACCGAACTCCCATACAGATGAACAAAGGAAGTACGCAACACGCAAGCCAAAAAGGCTGGTTTAATGTCACCTGTTCTGAGCACAGGCGGTAGGTGGCAACCACCTTGGCTGCAAGACTGCGCGCGTTGACAAAGCCCATGGAGAAGAGGGAGATCTCAGCGATGAGAGTGTAGTCTGGCACCATCATGGCCACCGTCCTGAAGAGAACCTGACAAACACCATGTTTCATTGCAGTGTTAGCGGCAAGACCTGCTTGTGCGCACGTTGGTAGCAATCGGTCATCTGTGGCGTGGTGACGTGCATCCTGTAGTTGAGCACTTGATACAAGGCTGCCGGAGCCCGTAGATTTCATCGTGCTGAGCTCCAAGGTGGCCAGCATTTTCGGCGCTACAGCAAGTAGAATTTTTTCTGGTAGGAACCTCCTGGTTACACCAGCCCACAGGGGATTATTGTGTCCGTCCATCGTGCACGGAGGGGCTGGGTGGGGAAGGAGGGGCTGGGTGGGGAGGGGAGGGTGGGGAGGGGCTGGGTGGGGAGGGGAGGGTGGGGAGGGGCTGGGTGGGGAGGGGCTGGGTGGGGAGGATTGGGCTGGGTGGGGGGTGGGAGGGGTGGGACTGGGTGGGCAGGGGCTGGTCACCCTGTGGTGCCCTTATAAAACTCAACATTTAACCGACTCACGCCGGCTTGTGCCCGCCCTCACAGTCGGGCATATTTGCGGAATACACCACGCCGCCGTTGACCCTGGCCATTGACTGAGCAACCCAACGTTCCTACCAGCTCCCTCCGCAGGAATGTGTTTATTAGTTTGTGTCAATGATGGCTCACCCAACGGGGGCCAGCATAGCATGGGCTGCTCGGCCAAAAAAGAGTCTGCCTTGTTCATTATAAGAACCATTCTCCGAAGACAAAAAAAAAAGTTTTCCCTTTACTCACTGAATAACTCTCGCACTGTGAAGTAGGAGTTTGTTTAAATCTAAAACAAGTTAGGGAAGCGACCCAGTGAGTGATGTTCAGCTCTGCCTCATTAAATCCTTGCCAGTCACATTTAAAAGAAGAATGCACACGAAGGCAGCTGGTGGCCATGTAAATTATCCATCTGGAACTGCACAGCAAGATCGAGCGGCAATTAGATCAAAACAGGGACAAATGCTTGTGTCTTGGGTTCAGCAAATCATAATTTTACTGCATGTCAAAGTAAGTGTGCTCATCCTCAAATAAGCATTTGACTGCATCCATATCTGTTGCTGCGCCTAGCCCAATGATGAAAACTCCACATTCACACGGCAGAAGGCATTCTTTCCGTACGACAATCACTCGTGACTGCCCACAAAATGTTGTTGAATCTCTTTCGGCACCTCCGATTAGCACGGCCGGCTACGTGCGGCGCGAAAAAAGAGTTCAACAAACATTGACCTCAAACGGACAGCTTACATTTGAACTTGTAACCTCCCTATTGTGAGTTGAGGTGTCTCCCCACAGCACTGCCCATCTTCCACTATTTCCTCAGCTCAGATCTAACTATTGTGCCACAACTCTCGATACAAAAACAAACTAATGTCCCCATGATCATGACAATGGCAGAGCCCTTAACTAGATATTAATTTCAACCAAATACCCCAAGACCAAAACTCCTGATTAAGACTCATTCCCACAACATTTTGGGACAAATTGGGTGATGTTGACACATCGCAGGATGAGTGGCAATATGTCAAAGGGCGAATGTTCAGTTAAAATTCAACTTTATAAAACACAGATGACCAAAATGCAAAGGAAGCATTGAAAGATTAAATGCACTGCACGTCATGGGGACAATGTAGAGAAATGGTTTCATCAGGGTCAGTCACCGATTCTATTTAAAGTTATGGATTGCTCCTCATACGTCTTATCTGAGAAAATATATTGCATATACTCTGTGCTTAATTTATGGAGTAAATGCTTGCCTTTTTGCACTCACATCCAACATCTGCAGTCAAAAGGCATACATTTCCTGCAATACTCTGATAAAACTAAAAACTTTAATTTTTTATTTTACCAGGTTAGTCCCACTGAGCTATATGGGTATTTTTCAGAAACGACCTGCCCACGAATGACAGCCCAATGAAGTGGCCTATCATGTGGAAATTTATAGCAGGCAAAAAAATGTAAAAAATAGTTTAATGTCGAGGGAAAAACCGGAACACCTGGAGAAAAATCCACGCAACCACGGGGAGAGAGTGACACGCAAATTTCAAATACAGACATCTGGGTCGGGATCGAACCCACGACATCCTGTATACCAGACGAGGTTGTTAATATCTGATTGATGTGTGTACCCATATAATTAGGTACACTAGAGTTGATCGATCAACAGGCCACTTTCAGTGGGGTAAAGTGTGAGCACTCTGAGCTCTCCGAGACGTCTGGCAAGCGTGGACGTGTCGACCGAGTCCTGCCCACATGGGGAAGTCTTGAGCGCCTTCTTGAGTGGAGGCCCTTCTGCCAGCAGTGGCGTCGAGCAAGCAATTGCAGGGCTGCACCTTTACCTGTTATAGGAATATGTAAGCCTATTGGCTCTATTTAAAATTCCGAGTCAGACAATGCGTGCATAATCAGAGTACGCTCGTTCTGCTTATGTGCAGCTTCGAAACGATGTGCAGTTTTAGAGAAACACATTTCCACGTTGAAGACACCAATGCATGCCTGACCAGCGGATGTTAATCCTCCCGCATACCAGGCGACGCAGTTAACATTTAGCCACGGCGGCGCCCCTGCCGTAGAGGAACGGTTGGCACACCACCGGGCTTGTAACCCAGAAGACGCCAGGTCGTTCTACTCTCTCGGCACGGCAGCTGAAACAATGGGCGAGTCTTTTGAATCCCTCTGTTTCCGTCTGCTCAGTCACATAAATGGGTGCCCCACAGTGAATGGACAGGTCATTTGTGGTCGAGTAAAGTAGTGGGCACTCCCACCGATGCAATGTCTGCTTATACGAGTCGACTGAATCCCCTACAAAAGGGACAGCTTGAGCTAGCTCTGATGGAGGCCTTTCTGCCAGTAGTGGCATGTGCAAGAAAACGCACGGCTGCACTTTTACCTTTTTACTCCGTCTAAAGAATATGTTGTTGGGGTTGCCTGTCTAACAAACGGCTCCTCAACACAATCAAATTCACGCGTGGCTCTGCAACTCGCCACGTTGTTTAAAAAGCTAATTGAAACTCGGTTGACTGTGCACGCAACACGCGCTCCGATTGGATCGGGCTGCGAGGCCGTCAATGTAACTTGTGCTCTATCGTGCCTGAAATATGTTTATGCATTCGTCCGTTTGTCACGCGCAGCCAGCGAAGGGCCGTTGCGCCAAACGTGTGAACTGCTCTTGGCTGCCATACGCCGGCGTCTCGAGTCACTTTGTTTGATCCACGAATCACGAGGAAGGGCGACCAAAGGGGGATGGCGCCTTTCCCTTTGAGGGTCGCAGTCCGATTCGAACGTCGACCGACAACCCAAGTGCACAATTCGCTGCAGGAGTTTTGCGCATCAAATGGGGTGACGTGTTCACAAAGTGACACAGCCATCTCCCTCGAACTGAGCTCCCGTCGATCCCTCGGAGACCGGTCGCAGATGCAATGGTGACATTTCTGACGAACTAAAAACCATCGAATGTTTATACATGATGACTAAGAAATGTTTGATAAATAAATAAATTGGCATCCTCTGCTCTAACTCCGTTTGAGACTAGGCTCGAAAGAAAGCTGTCTCTGGTGTGGACCAATCAGTTTCAAAGGCAATGCACATATGATCAGAGTATGTTTTTTCTCTGCATTCTGACCACAAGTATTGCGATGCAAATGTAGGTAAAAAAGCAAAACAAACCGTTTGTAAAGGTCCAGATTCTGCAACTGCTTTCTCACGCCCCTGATAGCAAAAAGGACCTCGCTGCCAGACGGAGTGAGTACAGTAAAACCTTGGATTGCGAGCATAATTCGTTCCGGAAACGTGTTTGTAATCCAAAGCACTCGTATATCAGTTGTGATCACGTGACGCTCGGCAGACAAAGCGTATACACGTACTGCTCGTATTGCAAGACCTCGCTCGTTTATCAAATTAATATTTGTTAAAACAAATTTGCTCGTCTTGCAAAACACTCGCAGGCCAAGTTACTCGCAATCCAAGGTTTTACTGTATTTAGCCTCCTCTTCCACGTCGGCCTTAAAAAATTGGAAGCGGCGATTACCCGGACATTACTCCGACCCACCAAGAGTGACCTGCCCGTTGGCATGCGGTTGCACCCATTTGAGCTGCAGAGGCGTGTGGATTGAATAAACCTGCACACTTGTTTCAACTGCTGCACAAAGGAGATCAAATCAGCGGACCTCAGGCCTGCACGTCCAACGTGCTCACCGTCACGCCACAGCCAGTCAGTAATTTGCAAATATATTGCCGTGCAACATTTAAATAATGCAGCAATAGTACATTTGAAGAATGTAGCGTACACAGAAAAGTTGGCGCAATTTAAGTAACACAATGCATAGCACAGCATGACCCCGGTTTAACCTGTTGGCACAAAGTTGTTGTGGAAGCAGGTGCCATATCAGCAAGGCACACAGAAGCCTTATTGTGCCCATTGGTCACATTATAACAACACAGATGTGGGTACACATGCTGGTCACGGTGCAATTATCTACTAAAACCAAACATGCCCCTTAATTTTATAAAACTTCACGTTGATTTTCTTTTTACAGAATTCAAATGCCACGAAATATTACTTTTTGCATGACAGCAGCATTGAGATACATTTAGTGAATGTGATAAGTACACACTCCAGCACTAAAAACTGAATTAGGTTTTTTGGCAAAATAATTTGACACATCTGCCCAACAGTTAAAGTTAAAATCAGAAATGCTGTATCTGATGTTTAACAAGGAAGGCACACATGCAAGCGTCAGCCCTTCTCCAGCTAGTCTTGCCTTCATTTGGCTCCATTAGTCCTGGTCACCGTCACAGAAGACTACAAGAAAATAATTTGAAGAGTCATAAATGTCAAGCCAACTGACAGTGGCCTACAGCATAAACATGCTTGCCTTCCACATCACATCCCCCCAGCCCCCCCCCCCTCCCCCACCAGGAGTGCCGCGGTGGCGAGATGTTAACTCCCTCGCCTGGTATGCAGGAGGTCGTGGGTTCGATACCAACCCTGAAGCCTGTATATTTGGAGTTTGCATGTCTGTCACCTGGTGGATTTTACTCTGGGTCCTCCGGTTTTTCCCTCCAAAATTGAGACTCAACATGCGTTTAAAATATTTAAATGCAATACATTTCCACGTGATAAAGTCACTTTGTTGAGTTTTCATTTGTGTCCAGGTCGCTTCTGAAAAAGAGCTATAAAGCTCAGTGGGCTTTACCTGGTAAAATAAAAAAGCGAGCTTATAGTTTAATTAAGAACAAAGAGATACGAGTCGGATCTGTAACATGGGTTATTAAAAAAGGTAATTAGTTTCATCCGGTCATGTGCACAGATCACAATATAATTTTGAGAAGAAAAAACATGCTGGCCATTACTGTCAGTTTTCTTAACATTTTTTTAAGATAACAGCATTGCTCTTAATGTGCTTACTTTCCTCTGGCACATTCACTGCATTGTCTTGGTGGATGTGAGTCATCACGTGGTCATAACCCACTGGGATAATTTCCCCTTACGTGTGTGTCAAGTGATTTACATTCTCATCATTTCAGGTATTTTATGAAAGTGTTTGAGCTAACAAGATCAAACTCAACATTCGCACTTCTGGTTGGTGCCATATTGTATGATCATAATTGTGGAAAATGCAATCAAAACACAAACAGTTCTTATCTGTATGTATGTTGAACTTCTTTCACACCGTACATAGCCAACCGTGTTTATCGGAGGTACGTTATCGATAACGTATCTATAACGTACCTAAGCAGGCTGCACGTCTTATGCTGCCCAACACAATCTGACACTTCAGTAACGAGCAAATAAAGACTTTAAGTTGGCTTTCAAGTCGAGCGAAGTTTATTTTAGTTTTTACAAGGGGAGACGTCCAGAGACAAGGATAGTCTAAATTGCAGGAAAGACTTGGTGCACACTAAAGTATCAAAGAGAAAGTTATTAATGTCAGAGTGATGTTAACAGCGTACTCATTAAAGTAAAATTCACGTACTTTCGTATTCTTCATGAAACTTTTAATACATTTGGGAGAGCCCAGGATGGCAGTCTCAGTGGAATGGTTACAAGAGGAGAGATATTTGTTTTGTAGTTCATTCCTTGAAGGTGGTTTTCTCGATACACAATATGAAAATGAACATTTTGTAGTGTTCATCTCCATTGAAGACCCCCTGACCGATGGTGAAAATTATAAATTCCTATGGCTGAGGACAGTCTCCTCAAAAGGCATTCACCGATGACTTCCTAAAAATGAATATTGGAAGGATGATGGATCCACTCCCATGGGAATTTGAAGTCCCAATCTTTCCTTTGTGCAGTATGCACATTGCCACCGCACTCACATTTCCAGGTGCTCTAAATATAAACAAAGAAGACACATCTTGCATATGCACGCATTATATAATGCCTTCCAATATACATTCGTGATTTGAAGTATTCAACACATTTACTTAGCAGTATGAAAGCCAATGCTGTAGCTGCCAGGACAAAAGACTTTTTGATATTTGCAAATAAAATTTTTTGCTTTGTTGGAGTTATAATTTTAGATCTCCCTTTAATCAATTCCCTAAAAGCAGCACAACTTTAAATTACACCTCAGTTCGCTTTGGATCATCTTTAGGAGAGTTATCGTGCCCCATCGATACAGACAGACAGACCGAGAGAGTTGATGCTCGAGGGCTTTCAATAGTCGTTAGAAAGTGCTAAGAGCCGAGTGAAAGCTTAACAAAGTGTTAATTGCAATCGCCGGCTGGAAGCCAGTCTATCATTTAACTCTCTCTTGACGGCGTAGAGTCTAAATTGCAAGAGCATTAACTTTTTACGGCACATAGTGCTCTGTTATAATGCTGTGTTAACGATGAATGCGGTATGTGTGTGTTATTTTATTTGTGCTCCACTGCCAAAAACAGTCACAGAATAATTTGACCCAACAGTCCATCTGTGAGAAACTAAACAGCACAATAAATAGTACAGGATGCCAGTCGATCTCTCTTGTTGTTGTTGTTGTTGTTAATATGACCCAGTGGACGTCAACTGAGGCAATGTCTATATGAACAGAGAGCCCTGAGACGCAAGGAAAGAAAATGCAAGCTAATGAGCTAAATGAGGGCACAATTGTGCAAATAATAACACTAAATACATAAAGCAAAATGGCTTATATGGGGAAAATTCTACTCTTAAAGGATAATTGCGGTACTTCAATATTACATTCAAATAACCAAAAATAACTCGTTATTATTAAAATGCTTTGGTTGATAGGTGGGTTAGAGTCAGCACTACGGAGCCAGCAGGAGCAGGGAGACCCTGTTTCTGAAGTTGCTCGTGACTATATCAGGCTCGTCGGTGTTTCTAGGCTGATTGCCTTAACACCACCATGCAGCATTATTTTCATTACAACTTGTATTCACTATTATTATTAGGATTGCACAATCGGCCTGTTGCCCATGGGACGAATCAAACTTCCGTTGGGAACTATCATAGTGAGCAAATGCATTGTGTCGTGTCTAATAATAGCCCCCGGAAGATGACATCGTAGAAACCTCTGAATTCACTTTAATCAGAATCTTAATATTTAGTTGTCCTGGATAAATCCGATATGCTATGAAGCTCTTTTTCACAGATGTCCAGTAGGGGCAGGTCATAAAGTTACAACAAACATTACAAAAAAAATTATGAGCATAGGAAAAGTAAGCAATTAACAAACAATAAAGAAATAAATCTACTAAAAATCAACAATGTTTTATATTTACTAGGTAAAGCATACTGTGCTATATATTATCCACAATGGGTGGCCCACCTTTTTTTATTTACACGTGTGTACTGAAACTGTGCAGTTCTCGAAGATGCAATTCACCAACTTAAGTGAAGGTATGAAAATCAACAAAAACTCAAGCTTTGGTGGTGACTGTGCCAAGATGACCAGCTCGTGACGGCGCGAACCCACTTCAATCGCACGTCGCTGCAAACACACAGAGCCGAGCGACGATCCCTGCGGCGGTGTTGGCACTGTGCTCTTGCGGGCAGAATTAACTCGTGGAAGCCACCTCCAGGTACACTGATTGCCACTGATATTTGGTTGTGAGCAGTGTTATTGTTTTATTGTGTCATAAAGAAACCATCCACACGGGTGTGGGTGGTGGGGGGGGTTCATTTATGGAGATGCTGAGGTCACTAATAAATGACTGGTGGATTCTTTCTTCTTGCAGGGATAGTCTCGTTACATTCCAAGGACACGTGGAAATAAAGCATATCACGTCTACGTATGTTGAACTTCTAATAATGGGGAAGTAGATGTCATCGTTTAACGGTTATAACACTGGACTTGCAATCCAGAGTTCACCGGGTTCAATGATTCCATCTCCCGGCACGGCAGTGGACCCGCGTCTGTTCACCGAACAGTGTAAATAGGTGCGCCAGAGCGAGTCGATCTGCAGCTCGTGGGGCAAGGTGTGGGTGCCCCCACCTCTGCCAAAAATGTCCATTCGACGTGCAGAAGGAGACCAGACACTCTCGCGCGTTCGCCCAGGCGGAGGGCCTTTTGCCAGCAGCGGTGTGAGCAAGCAAAATGCGGGCCACAAGCGTCCTTCTTCAGGTGGGGACAACTTAGCGAAAGCACACCGCTTAAGTGTGACACCACTTAAGAGTGTCTCTGAGACACTCTTAAGCGGTGTGCTTTCGCTGAAGAAGGACGCTTGTGTTGCGCCAGAAACGTCGTGATTTATTTTATTTTATATTTTTACCTACGTGACTTTACCGAAAAAAACAATGAGTTTGAACCCTTGCAGTCACGAAAACTTAAAATCTAGAAAGAAAAAAATGCGGGCCCATACTTTTTGCCAATGAATGAACAAAACTTGCTGAGGTAGGTAGATTAATTTTTTTAGTGTCCCACATATAGTACAAACATAGAATTGCATATGCATCCTCATAGCTGTGAATGTGTTACGGAGAATAACTCTGTGCACTTCGCAGCCAAATGGCAACAACTATTCAATAGTGCAGCAGAGCTTTGCACTTCCCCCTTTTCAAGATACACCACGTGAAGAAGATAGTATTTTTCTAAGGCTTCATGAAAATATATATAATATAAACGCCCAGGGCGTAAGAGAACAAAACTATGTACTCCCCCCTACCCCCGCATGACACGTGCAGCAGTTAATGAGAACCAGCGGACCTACAATACACTGGCAAAGTAGACTATAAAAAAAACAATAACACACGCATATACTGTATGCGAGTGTACCACTACCCCGGCGTTGCCTTTTTACAGAGAAACACAATCAAAGGTGTGCTTTTTACTCTCTTCCCCCAGGAGGGCTTGTTTCCCCTGGTTTATTTCGGTCCATAAAAATTGACTGAAAGTGGCATATACATCAATGCGAAAACCAATCCTCGACTGTTCTCCTTTGGGGCTGCATGCTGCTTATGATGGCCACCGGCACCACACACTGCTTGATTCAACGCAAGGGCAGCCAGTCCAGTGGCTACATCGCTGTCCAGGAGGCAAAATGAGAAGCGATCGGGGAAGCTGCGAAGTGGTTAGATGTAATAAGGGCCAGCGGGTACGGTCGGTGGCCAGAGAGACTAAAACCAGGGCTCCGTTGAAAGCCGATGAGCGAAACGAGGATCGGGGTCATTTGTAGGTTACATAAGGTGGAGCCTATCAGTCAGGGTGAGTGGACACTCGTTTTGTAATGGGTAAAGCTAACAATTGAGTTAGGGTTGGGGGCTATGTGTATGGTTGGAGCTGGGTTGTACGGGAGAGCGAGATGGAGGTTAAGAAAATAAAGTTTAGACAAAGATGATGGGAGGTTCAAAAGGAGACGGGGAAATTCTACAATTTTGGAGGGGGCTGGGCAACGACAAATGTTCAAGGTCAAGAGGTCACGGCAGTTAATGAGACCGCACCTTGCCAACACTTCCTGCTGCCAAGTTGTGCAGCTGTTGCAGAGTCGACACCTGACCTCTGCGGTCTGTTCTTTTTTACAGTAACCGGCCATCGTGGCTTACGAGCTTCCTCTTGAACATCAACTTCTGAGAGCCACTCCCATGGCCTGGCCCCGTAACCTGCCCTCCTCCATCCTGCACACGTGCCCCGCCCATCACACACTCCTCTTCCTGATTACATATACAACGCTTGAAATGATGAAAATGGGGCAAACAGTCGGAGTGAAGGAACACAAGGGGAATGCACATGGGAACAAGATGATTATTATATAGGTTGAAACCACATCCTATTTTTATTTTACCGGGTAAGCTCACAGTGAGCTATGTAGTTTTTTTCAGAAGCGACCTGGCCACAAATGATAGCTCAATGAAGTGGCTTATCACGTGGAAATGTATAGCAGCCAAATACTCTAAACGCGCATTGATTCTAAATGTGGAGGGAAAAACTGGAGGCCCTGGAGAAAAATCCACGTGGCCACGGGGAGAACATGCAAACTTCAAATATGCAAACATCAGGGTCGGGATTGAACACACGACCTCTGGTATACCAGGCGAGGTTGTTAACATCCTGCCACCGTGGTGCCCATCAAACATAGAGCCTTTTATTGGGGATTCTATAATAGTGGTAACCACCCGAAAAGAGTTGGATGCATTAACCATAGACTAATGTATTGGTATGCTTACTGTGATCATTTCTCAACGAGGTCAGTTATGTGAAAGGTAATCAATTCTAAAATATATTTTTAAAATTAGATATGCACACCTCTCTATGTAGAATCAATACGTTTCATTCTAGAAATTAAACATGAAATCTGTGCAGCATATACAGTATCTGAGAAAACCATCCTATCTAACTTTTATTAAACTATACGGAGTAGATTATGCAACTGTCGTAGTTTTTGGAGACTCAAATTATGCACACACACGCACGCAAACCAATTCACATTGTTACCTACCGCTTGGACGCACGTGTGTACCTTACATCGCTGGCAGAAAATGACAAGCATGGTGACATGAAGCATTTCTGCCAAAGAAATGCTCGTGATGCATTTTTATCAGCAAGCCGTTTTGACGCGTGACACATCGCTTTGGCCAAAATTTAATTCCGCTTCTAAAAGCATCGGGCGGATACCTGTTGGTGCGTCATCAGAAAACTCACGAAATCACCCCAGCCCTCCCACATACGGCTGATTTTAGTGTGTGCGTGTGTGTGCTTTTCAAGCTTGTGTTTGTGCTGCTCCGCTCCGTAAGTATCCTTTTTGTTGTTGTAGTTTGTTGAGTTGTCCATCCGTGACTACCCCATTGGAATAGGGCGATTACATATGCGTATACAAATCCAGCATGAGAGCCACGGTGGCTAGGAGATGTTAACTACCTCGTCTGGTATCCAGGAGGTTGTGGGTTCGATCCCGACCCTGACGCCTGCTATATATTTGGAGTTTGCATGTTATTCCCAGTGGTTGAGGGGATTTTTCTCCAGGGCCTCTGGTTTCTCCCTCCATATGTAGAAGCATGAGTTTAGACTCATGGCTGTAGTAGGGAATCAGGCGACAATTCTGGCTGTCGCCTGATGATGCTAGTTGTAATTACTGGTGAAACATCATACTCGAATTGTAAATGTTGTGGGTTTACTCTCCAACACAACGGTGTGCTGGACTAGTAACGAATTGGGATGTTTCTTGACTTAAAGCTTTCGTGACTGCAGGAATTTATATTCGTTGGGTCTTTCGGTAAAGCCACATAGATATAACAAATAATAAAAATAATAACAATATCATGACGTTTCGATTGCAACACAAGCAATCGTCATCAGGTGACAAATAGCAACTCTCCCGCTATATATTTCACCTGATGACGATTGCTTGTGTTGCGATCGAAACGTCGTGATATTGTTATTTTTTTTATTATTTGTTATGTCTACGTGGCTTCACCGAAAGACCCAACGAATATGAATTGAGATGTTTTTTTTACGTGAACAACCTTACTAATTGGCTGTGTCGGGTGGTGGCGGGTTTAACGACACATTTATATTTATGTCATCTAACGCAAAAACTCTATCGTGGACAATATTGGTCGCGAAATACTACGTGTTATAAAGTAACGCGTTTTGTTTATCGTTCAAACGAGCAGGAACAACGAGGCTGACGTGCCCTTTGAGAGTGGAGGAGATGATGCTGGGAGACAGAAATTACTTTTGTGTAGGAAGTGCTCCTGCGCAAAGCCACGAAAATAAATAAAAGACAGAAGATTGCTTGCCCACACATCAAGATTCTCACACTGGCACATGCCTTCAAAATGAAATTCAACCTTCATTCCTTACTTTGACAACAACGGTAACACATCGTGATCTGAGATAAAGCACCGGATACCTATGAGGGATGTGTGCTATCGAAAAAGATGCCTTTAAACATTTTTACCAGCGACTTACTTGGCAGTGTGTCTGTTACGCAATAGCTACTATGAAGTCACTAAGCATAAGCCCATAAAAAAAAAACTTGTCATAAGAAAACATGTTTGTAAATTAAATTATCATCAGACCCCACGGTGTTAAGTGCAGTCTCCAAACCCCATTAACGAACCACTATCTCTCTGGCCTTTCTGCGTGCTAGGAAGAAATGCCATCGACCACAACATAGGAGCCGGGATGATAGCACTGAGGTAATAACATTGGCTTTTATATATACTTCTTTCTGTTAAGGCCACAGTGTTATTGTTTGTTCGGCAAGAGAGAAATCATTCCAGGTGCATATGGCAACATGCGTAGAACACAGTGCGTGTGTGCCTTGTGTGTCTAAACTACGGTTTCCACAACGTGCCGATTCTACGATATTTCGTATAATGTACAATGCATGTCGTTAGTTTTTCAAGATATGATATCCTGATTATCTTTTATAACTTTTCTTTTCCTCCAAATTTTATTTCCTGACAAAACATAAATGCCATAACAAACTCAATAATTAAAGCTTAAAATAATGAGCTATTATCAATTCAATCAGTGCTTCGCGAAATAATTTTAAGAGTATTTTATAGCATGATGCTTAAATTACATAATCACTTTCATAGTTAATTTAATTGTGTAATTATGTTTGATTAACTGGGAGCATGCGTGTTATCGATTATAAAAAAAATATTATCATTATTATGGCAGGCTTTAACTCCAGAAGAACTATAAAGTGTTTTTCTTTTAATATTCTTAATCAGAAGTACAGAAAAGCAGACCAACACAATAAATGGGCAACTGATATGGTGGTTAATAGTCAAGTCTTGAAATTCGATTGGTAAACTGTACCAAGAAAAACGATACCGTGTCTACTTTAAACAATCACAGAGCAGTGCTCTTCCACATTGGCAGTCGCACAGCAGTCGTAGACATTCCACATTCCTTTGGTGAGGGCTCGTCTATCCAGAGAACAATCACAGTGTAAAATAAAAAAAGTGCAATGAAGTTCAGCATAATCAATGCAATGATGACATACCTTCAAACCTTAGATGTAACTAAGATCTGTGCTGTACTCTATATCATCTGTACCGTCGCAGGTTGCCTAGGAAATAAAGTCCAACAGCCCTCCTGCTAAATTAAATAAAATCTAAAAATCTAACATTCGATACAACAAAAGACAAAGATCCCTCCGCATAGCCTTAACAGACTGTTGGGGCAAGCGCTGTTAGCGAGCACCTATGAAGTCCGGGACGGCACACAAGGGAATGGGTGTCCATCACCACGCCCGGCCGCCTTTGTCTCCCGAGTGGCAATGTTTACACACTGCACTAGGTACTTATTTGAGGCTGCGTCAACATAGGAGAGGCCCAGAACCGCTTCAGATGATCATCGCCGGTGTTGGCCGTGAGCGGGAATCGAACTCACGTCCCCGGATTCGTAGCGCAGCGTAGCGCTAACCCATTGCACCACCGCTCCCCGTTCCAAAATTCCAGGGGATGCCCCTACAGTATTCCTCCATCTGGTTTATGGTCTTCTTCTTGGTCAGTGACCTCTGGGTGTCACTCCGGTGGCTGTCTCGGTAACCTGCCCTCCTTCCATCGTATACGTGTACTCTACTCATTGAAGCCTCCTATTCCTGAAAACTTAAATAACATGTCACGACTACGTTCTCTTTTTAACAATACAAATTTGGTTTACCCTCTCCCACCATGATATTCCTAGCAATCTCCACATGTACATGTACTCAAAGCCAGAGATGCCTGTTGACTAATGTCATTGCCTTGTTAAGCCATGGCAGATGCATGACACTGCATGCATTGAAACGCAATGGCTATGGATGTGATGGTTTCATATGATGCTTGTGGTGGATTGCAACTTTAAAAAAATCTGCCCAGAATTAATTCCTCCCGTCATATCTGCTTGTCAAGCTTTACCTTTGACAGGCCAGTGGGAGTGGAAAAGTTGATTTACAATATATATAAAATGCTATACAGCATCCATATGGATGCTGTATAGCATAGTGGTTTTGTCTGTAATTGTTTCTGATCTAATTTCCAGCTCATATGATTTTGTACCATGTGTTTATGATATAGCTATGTCCGTATCTTCTTCGTACTTTGTTATGTTTCGCAAGCTCCAAAGTTGCGGTTAACTCTGTCATAAACTGGAATGACTGTGCGTAGATCTCTTAGTTTTCTGTAATTTAGGTCTGCATAGCATGTGCTAATCCACTTCGTTAACCTTCGTCACCATTGCAAAATGACTATGATGTCCCAATGGGTTTCTCATGCGGTGAAGTACAGTCTACGATGACGACTGCACTGGCCATGTGTGTGGTCTCTTCTTTGTGTGTGTAAACGATGGGTGGTCGAAATATATATTTTAAAGATGTACGTGGGGGACTTATTATGAGGCCCCTGTGTTAACGTATTACTCGTTCAACAAAATGCAACTGTGTTTATGCTAAGTCGTAGAGAACAAGCCATATGGGATCATAATGCGGTAAAAAACTGTTACTGACAAATATCCCCAGTTTAGCCGCACTCATTGTAAGGACAAAGTGCTGGAGGCGATTTCCCACTGGCATTGGCACATAACTTGATGAGGTGGTAGTTGCCAGCCGCATGCCCAATCACTTTTGTTTTTTGTTCCCACAGTGTTGACAATGGCAAACACTTTTGGCCGAGCCAAGCTAATGAACAACTAAGCGGGGTTCGAATGGCAAATTTACAATGAGAGTTTATGGGATCGAAGCACACTCAGTGTGTGCTAACCGTTTACAACACGTCTGCGCTCAAACACATCCACACCCCCCCCCCCCCATACAACCCGTAATCCCCGGGGGGGGGGGGGCGTCAATAAAATAAGGACTCAGTAGTTGCAGAGAGTCAATAATTTGCTATCCAATGGAGACACAACCAATTGTGATACAACCGTAGAATTTCAACCAGGCCTAGGAGTCAGCCAATAGGGACGGGGCTTGAACAAGAAGTTGAATAGATTTAATTTGACTTGGAGGGATGCTCTTGTGGTGTAATGGGTTAGCACACTGGACTTGCAATCAAAAGTTGCCAGTTCCAAACCATCTCTTGGTGCGGTAATTGAAACAATGGTGCAATTTTCTTGAATTCCGCCCACCGCCACCCGCCAATCTCTGTTGTCCGCCCAGCGGTATAAATGGCTACCATCGTGAAGCCGGTTGGCAGGTCACATTCGGTGGTCTGAGGTGTATACGTACTCCCACTTCGTCCCATGACATCTGGCGAGTGCTGTAGGGCAGCGTCAAAGACCCTCTAGAGGACTACTCTCTACGGCTCCCTTCGAGTGGAGACCCTTCCGCCAGCAGTGGCGTGCGGCGAGCGATCCCGGGGCAGTGCGCTCACCTTTTACCCAAACGCGCAAAACAAAAAAACGCACAACGCAATCACGCAAAGCGTGCTTCCGCACGGAGCCACGATACCTTCAGGTTGTCCGGGAGCTCGGCGCGGCCGGCATAGCCGGGGTTCATCGTGATGAATATGGAGCAGGACGAGTCGAGCGCGATCTCCGTGCCCTCAAACACGAAGCTGTGCAGCCGCTCGGCCACCGCTCGCTGGATCGTCTGGATTTGCTGGGCGACCACGGACAGCACCTGCACCGCGGCGCAAGCACAGAATCGGAATCAGAATATCTATTTATGCACAGGAGGAATCCGATGAGCTATGAAGCTCTTTTTATTACAGATGTCAAGTAGGGGCAGGTGAGACCGTTACAACAACAAACAATGCAAAAATATGACAGGAGTGCAACGTCTAGGAAAGGTAAACAAATATCTTTAAAATATACAAATACAATTTGAACGATTTTTTTATATATTACTAGGTAGAGCCCACTGAGGTATTAACTTATTTTTCAAAAGCAACCTGGCGAGCAGAAATGATAGCTCTACGAAGTGTCTTATCATCACGTGGAAATTTATCCCGGTAAAATAATGGGGCCGGGCCAAATATTTGACTAATTGGTGACAATGATGCTGCCGCTGCTGAGGTGGCAGTAGTGCAAACGAAAAAATAACAGGAAAAAAAACCTCAATACATTCGTCAATAACACTGCGTTAAAAATAAAACGATATATAACAGGCGCCGTCTCGGGCAATGGACCTTCCTCATGACCCTCCTCATCTCTGTGCTATGAGGGCCATTGCCAAAGATGTTGCCTGTTGAATTTTTTTCGCTTTAAGGTGGTGTTATTGATGAATGTGTTTGAGAGGTTTTTTTTCTCTTTCCGAATATTGTACTTGTCGGTACCATCTGCGATGGCGAATCTTGGGTTGTGCCAGCATCTTTAAATTGGCAATGAAAGTTAACTGTTGCAATACGATTAAATAATAAGCATCTTATCACATAATCCACTTTTATTAGCCATGTACACAAACTGGTATCATGAAATATGTATCACCTCTTAGTGGTATCAATTCTGGCCTCGCCCATGGACTACAAAGCAGCACATCCGTGCTGCCTAAGGAGTATATACATGTACAGCCCTTTTGTCAATAAGGATTTAAGAATTTTGAATATATATAGGGAACTTGAAATGCTTCAGCAACCCAAAGCCCCTGAGATTACATTTCATCTCAACCATTCCTTTTGTGTCACACAGAGACAGCTGCCCCAGTGGCAGCTGTCTCTGTGTGGCACAAGCTGAACACTGCACCGGCCGACATATGTTCAGCAGTCTACGAGTACACGGGGTGATGCTGTGATGCAACTATTCCAAGTGAAATAACTTGTGAGTAATTCATCAAATATGGCAAATTTGGACCATGATGCTCAGCACACGTGGCCTACTATTTTTTCAATGCAGTGTCGGGTCATATAAGGACAGCATTTCTTAACTCTTTGGTTCTTTCGGTAAAGTCACGTATAAAGAGAAAATAATAAATTAAATACTAGCATACGACGTTTCGATTGCAACACAAGCAATCATCATCAGGTATAAATGAAATGGAAACACAAATTTAGTATACTTAGAAATGTAATACAAAAGAGAGTCGGATAACATAACAGTCAACAGGTAGGGTGTTGACTGTTATGTTATCCGACTTTCTGTTGTATTACATTACATTTCTAAGTATACTAGATTTGTGTTTCTATTTCATTTATACCTGATGATGATTGCTTGTGTTTCAATCGAAACGTCGTATGCTAGTATTTAATTTATTATTTTCTCTTTATACGTGACTTTACCGAAAGAACCAAAGAGTAATTCCTGCAGTCACGAAAGCTCCAAATTAAGTTTATAGCATTTCTTGAATTCAATTCCTGACCTCCAAATGCCCGACATGTATCCTGCTACCCAGTGACCTGTTCTTACCACCACCACGTGGTGCTGCTGCAAGGATGTTCAATTCAGAATGCGACGGTCACAAAGCTGAAACCATGGCTGGAAGGAACATCAGTTCAGTATCCCTAAAGGGTTCATAAAATAAGCACCAATTTGTGGAGAGGCGATAGTGGTCAACCATGGGAGTACTCGCCCGAACAATGTGGAATTTCCACTCACTGATTTCTAATGGAGATGAGCGTTGCCTCAAGATTGTCATGCAGGCAAACGCTTTGTATATGCCTTTATTTTAAGAAGATGTAAATTGAACAGTGCTCGATAATGACATCTGCTGATTGGTGGCCTTGGGGGTGGACATGTTCAGCAGACTATCAACTGCACACCAGTCAAATGCCACTCCCTCAGTCAGGGTGATTACATTGTGTTTCCTTGTATTGTGTGCTGGTGACCACACGCATAAAACACCTGCATATGGCCCCTTTCAAACTCATGCAATTCATCAAGAGCATTCAGCAAAAAACATTTAAAAATAAAAAATCAGTCTGAATAAATTGATTTGAAACTGCCTGCAACAGATTGCTCCTATTACATTCCAGTTATTTTTGGATCCACTTTCCATTTTAGGCAGGCTTCCAACACCACTAAAAATACTGACTTCAGAATTTAAATCATAATAATAATCTATTGCTCGTTGTCAATCAATTGCTGGATGAAGTTCCCCAAAGCCCTGTGAGTTTTGGGGGTTGTTTGACCACACTTGACCATGCTGGCCCATAGCACAGCGTGATAACCGTATTCCCTTGACAAAGACAAAGGACAGTGACTGTAGATTTTCCAAAAAGTGGTACTGAATTGATTTACATTGATGGGCTGATTCAATCCATGACCATTGTTTTAACTCCCAACCTTATGGGCCAGGGCAAACATAGATGTTACAATCCTGCTTCTCAGCAGTAAAATACTAAATTCACTTACGAAAATCAGGATATACACGAAATAACTATTTAATACATAGCTATCTAAATTCACACATTTATGCTGTACTAAAAGTGACACAGCACTTATAATCTTTGTACATCTTTGTGTAAAAATGTAATCGGTATTTTTGATGCTACAAAGAAGGTGTGTCAGACAGTAATAAGAACTCCCTCAAATACATTTCCTGCATGAAAGACTGTCTCTGTCTCTGACTGTCTGGAACCTTCCGCCCTGCTGCCAATGACACATCTCACCCCCCGCGGGGAAGCAAGTCCCTGTGCTTGAAAGCCACTGCTGTGACAATCGATGTTTAAATATATTGCACGTACGAAAACAGCAATGACAGTAAAACAACATGCATCATGGTGACACAATACACCTCTTTAAAATGTATCAAATGCTGGCTCTCATTGGGTATGGGTTAAGAAAGCATGGCAGAGGCCTTTGAGCCAAATCAATCAAACTCTTTATTTATATCCAGATGACAACCCGACGAGATGCAATATCTCTTTCACAAAGGAGACATGTAGGTCAAAAACAAGGCATTTAACATCATTGCGAAAGGATTTCTGACAGTAATAGATCTGCTACAAGACGAGCTCGTTGTTTTAAAGACCAACGCCCATCCACGCGCATCTCCGGCGTCATCTCTCCCCCTTCATCTCCACCTCCAATACCCACAGGCGCCTCTCTCTCTCTCTCTACCCTGTGTGAATCACGGCTCAGTGGGAAGTGGCTCCTTTCCCTCTGCCGAAGCCTCCCTCCCTCAGACTGCCGGAATGGAATGTTCCATCCACGAATTTTAATCCGAACCGAAGACCAACCCTTCCGCCGTTGCCTATGGTTAATCCCTCATCAATATAACCCATTCCTATCCTATCACCCCACGCACATTTGGAGCAAACCCCAACGTATGCATCATATTCATGAACGGTAACAAAAATTCTATCGATATTTCAATATATTTCCTTTCATTTTACTTGATACAATAGCTGTTTTTTTTTGCTGTACATGATGACAACAGTTGTCCGATGGAATGATTTGCATCCAAAATAGGAATGTGAAATTACAACGACTGGCCTAAAGCTATAAACAAGAGATGACCACTTCAACGTGTATCATCTGAGCAGGAAATCACTTTGAATTTGATCGCAATATCGCACATATATAAATGGCGCTGACAAAATGATCATGAAGTATAAATTGGTTGTCCTATAGATTTATTCAATTCTAACC
Organism: Lethenteron reissneri; assembly: GCF_015708825.2. Classification (NCBI taxonomy): domain Eukaryota; kingdom Metazoa; phylum Chordata; class Hyperoartia; order Petromyzontiformes; family Petromyzontidae; genus Lethenteron; species Lethenteron reissneri. The sequence goes on from NC_083808.1 coordinate 11,815,636, forward strand.
ATGATACATTTTCACTCACCAAAATCCTCCAATGGATATGAATGCCTCACCAACATTTCTTTAAGCAAGGAGACATTTGGTTTGTTTGACGTATACATCTAAATTCTGTTTAATTATACGTATAAACAGTAGTGCAAGCAAAACAAAAGCACCATAAAAAAACCCTACAAATAATACTGATGCAAATATTGCATATTATACCCCACCTTCTCCCAAGGTGTCATCATGGCCTGTTCTTTTCAGTCTCCCACCATCTCGATATTGGTTTCCCCAATGGTTGCCAAGCTCTGGGTGTGACTCCATTACATCTGTTGACAAGGTGCCTCCTGCACCCGACACACACGGGTCCCTCCCTTTGCAACCGACCTCCTTATTCCGATCACGTCCACAGCACGTTCTTGCCAAGCTCCTACATGAACGTCTTATTCGCTTACCCTATCCTTACACATATTCCCCCGCGAAGTTCGCACGTACCTGCATGTGTGGACCAGAAGTTTTTTCTCTTTGCTTTGTCCAAGTCAAACTCTATGACACGTGCAGTAACATTGCCATTACTCCCTTCATCAAATGGGCACATTTAAAACTACATTTCACATCTCTATGAAAATGTAGGATATGCAGAATATCAGGCACCAACCCTTGCTAATGCAACCAGGCTCTTGATGTCCTTCTGACAACCTCTGGCTATAATGCACATTACTAAATCAAACTATGAAACTATAAACTCTGTATTTTGGTAAGGCCCACTGAGCTATGTAGCTCTTTTTCAGAAGCGACCTGGCCACAAATGATAGCTCAACAAAGTGGCTTATCGCGTGGAAATGTAAATCGGCCAAATACCTTAAACGCATGTTTCTAAATGTGGAGGGAAAAATCTGAGGACCCGGAGAAAAATCCACGCGACCACGATGGAGAACATGCAAACTCCAAATATACAGCAGGCGTCAGGGTCGGGATTGAACTCACGACCTCCTGCATACCAGGCGAGGGAGTTAACATCTCACCTCCGTGGCACCCCTTGTGTACAGAAGTACACAACAACCTCTACTACCTCCATATTCTTCACTTCCTCTCGATATCTGTGATAAGGGTACAACGGAGGTGTCATTCCTCACCACTGCCATCAATTTCACTTTCGAGAAGCTCACATTAAGAATTGGCAATCGATAGCTGCCAACAGTTATCATTATCAAATAGGCATCACCCACACACTCCCAAGTTTCTCAGCTGAAGATTATTCACAGTGATGACCGTGTGTGCAGTATTATGTCTCTCTGCCCTATCCACGGTTTTAATGGCAACATAATCAAGCGCGAAACAATTACGTGGAAATATAAAACCATTCCAGACACTGGCTCTCACCTCAACCTATTTTCTTAAAAAAAAAAAACTGCAGAGTTGACACCTGACTGCCAAGGTCTGCTCTTACAGTCTCTCCCCACCATCTATATTAGATCTCCCATTACTTGTTGACCCCTTGACTGCCCATTCCGATGCCTGCCTCAGTTAGAAACACCTCTGCCCCCGTACACCAACCTCAACCCATCACAACCACTTTTCTCCGATAGGATCTATACATTCGCACTTATCTCCCACGCTTTGCTCTGTACATCTGAGTGGCTTGCCGCAGCTGTACTACGAAGTTCCGTGTGTGCACTGTGTATAATTACACGTGGAAATCCTGCTCCGTTCCTTGGTTAATTTGTTTGGAGTCCACACACATGCAAGTGTGACTCAAACATTCACATGCACTTCCTTATTCCCCAGACCCCCTCCGAGTAACACAGTTTCTAAATGTGTTATATAATCCATTAGGGGCCAATATGCCCAAAACATAATGGGCCTCATTCACGTGTTGGCACACAACAGCTATCCTATTAAGAAATTGACCACATCACACGAAACCGCCTTTCATGCATGGGTTCCAAAACTCCATAGCTTAACATTCTTTTTTTCATAATCTGCCACATTATGCACATTAAGTCCTCTTTCACCTCCTTACTCCTTAACCCAACAGGAATTTCAAGGAATAGATGCAGGGGTCTTACTAATCCTTTTTGCAGAGACGTCAAATTAGTTTTCAGAAAGGTTACCCTGAGGTCAACATGTATGGCCCTCGGCCAAAGCCCTTTGAAAATCTAGCTCAGCTGTAAACTAGCGAGCACTGTACGTGCGAAGGGCCTGTTCTGTAAGCAAGGAGGCAATCTGGATTTTTTTATACTCATAAATCCAAAATCTGTTTATCATTATAAACATTCATGGGTCACTTTGTCATGAGCAGTTAATTCGTCGATTCGCCAGCATGATTGATCAGTGTTCTGTTAAAAAAACAACAACAATAAACATAATAAAAACACATCTATGAGTACAAACTTAGCTTCTGAATCAAACTGTGAATGATTGTATTAGCTGAATGTAAAGGTATCGTTTTCAGTAGTTATTAATTTGAATCCTCGTATTCAATAGCTTCATCCTTGAATCAGCGTGCTTAATCCAGCTTCGTTCTCCTTTGCCTCGAATCCAATTGCACTCTTGGCATTGAGTTACGAGGCTAAGACTTGTTGCAATCAAAACACAGTGAATGGAGCATCACCTCGTCCTGGGAAAGACCACGGGAAAATAAGAATGTATCTAATTCTGAAATCACTTCATTAGGCTCCTGATCCACTCAACTCACGCATACATCAGGCGGTACGCGTTGTTTATGTCCTGCAGAGTTTCTACGATGGAAATGAAACTGAACTTTTTAATTCACAGAGGCAAAACTTTGCTGAAATAAGTGACAAAGCAATCACGTAAAAAACATGGTTCATCTTAGGACAATCTAAAAAACCATAAATCGAAACTATGTTTTTCTTTAGCAGGTAAGACCCACTGAGCTCCATAGCTCAACGAAGTAGTTCATTATGTGGAAATGTATAGCAGCCAAACACTCCAAAACTCATACTCACGTTTCTAAATGTGGAGGGGAAAACCGGAGGACCTAGAGAAAAATCGACGCGACCACAGGGAGAGACACATGCAAACTCCAAATATACAGGTGTTGGGCTCGGGATCGAACCCATGACCTCCTGTACATCAGGCGAGGTAGTTAACATCTCGTCACAGTGGCACCCCAATCAGTCAAAGGAGATGCGGCTGAGACTCGGTGCAACTTGGTGCAACTCGGTGCAACTTGGTACAACGTGGTACAACTTGGTGCAACTCGGTGCAACTTGGTGCAACTCTGTGCAACTTGGTGCAACTCGGTGCAACTTGGTACAACGCAGTACAACTCTGTAGAATTGGGGACAACTTGGTACAACTTGGTGCAACACGGTGCAACGCAGTACACCAACGTGGTACAACGTTGTACAAATCGGTACAGCAACGTGGTACACCTGACACCCGGGTTTCATGATGGGCGGCTATCAAAGCGGCAAGGCAGTGCTACCGGCTCGGCGTTGCGAGCTTCTCGGCAGCCACGTCGCTGCGCTTCACCGCAATTCAGATGAATCGCAACCGGCGCACGACAGCTCTCGCCAAAATTTCACACACACACGCAAAAAAGCAATTTTTCTCACGGAAAAAAAATAAAAATGTCTTGTGTTTTGATGACTCCAATATCACATGCACAAATCAACTACATTGGCGCAAGCCGCAGACTCTGCAGCGACGATGACAGCACCTCCGATACAGAATAGGGGCAAGCGATGGCAGGTGTGGATTTTAAGTGATTTATGAGCAACAAATATATTCCTTAGCCAAGCAGTGTGCTTGCTCGAGTGTGAGCACGAGGGGAACTTCAAAACCATTTATCATAAAAACATTTAGCTATTTAATCAGTTTAGCGCAACACACACACAAAAAAAACTGCTGACAATGCACGCGCAACTTCTTATTCACGCAAGGTAATGTGTTTGCTGTGAAATTATGGGAGCAAGTTTAAGTTTATTTCACCGCAGCAATTTCTTTTTACTGAAAAACACTAAACCCATTATTGCAGTGACAACATGCTTTACCGCTCGTTGAAACTCATTACACAAGGTACGCGACCTTTCGAGCCAATTATTTACGTGCATATTTTTTTTTGCGCTGAAGAATATTCAAAAAGTTTATTTTTTGTTTTGTTAAGTAATTTTTCGGAGATGCGCATACAAACGCATCGTTCGGTAATGTCCAATTGGCAATAGTGCACAAGCACAATTAAAATAACAACACAACAAATGTACTACGATGAGCCAAGAATGTCTGTGTGTCCCGCACGTGACGTCACTCCACGTCGACCAGCCCTCCTCATTAATACTCATGAACAGGTGACGTCCTCCACATGGACCCCCCCCCCCTCATTAATAATAATTAGCGGCTGACATCACTCCAAATGGGGGCCGAGGCGCTTCCTCCCCCCTCCTCGACGTCAACTCACAACCCTCACTACAAAGGCAGAACCCTCACATCACGCGATCTCCGTAACGCTATTGAGACATAGAAGTAACAAGGACGTCATGATGAACAAGGGATTATAACCTTTAAATGAAATAAGTCTGTGTCAGCGCGCCCTTACAAATTGCAAACGAATGGATGCAATGAATATAACACGTCGTGGTCTGCTTTCCGCTTGCAAGTTTCAGATTTACTGAAGTACACCCGTCCTTGGACGGGCAAAAGGCTAGTGAATCTCTAATGCTGCTAGAAAATAACTAAATAAATAAATCGCCATAAAAGGGAATGTATCAGGATATCACATATTTATGTGCTATTAAAGAGAAGGGGCATTGTCTGAAACGTCGCCGGTTATATATTTCCGTCTTAAGGCCACAGTGTTGTTGAGGAATGAGCTGAATTTGTATTTATTTCACCTACACAACCGCTTTCATCTCTCCCGCGTTTATTCTGCAATCGCCGGCCGTTTGTCGCCGCGTGCACGCGCGCCACCGATAGCTCGCGAAGCTCACTAATTAATATCACCCCCGTCCGTTCATCTCCACGCCCGTGAATGCATTCGTAGCGCCCTGACAATCGCCTTAGCAAAGGACCTCCTCGCTGGGCGTGGGAGCGAGTAATCGGTGCCGGGTTAATGGGCCCTGCGGGGGGGGATGCACGCACCTCCAGCTCGATGCGGTTGAACTCGTCGAAGCACGCCCACGCTCCGCACTGCGCCAGCCCCTTGAAGAACTTGCCCATGGCCCTGTAGTCCAGCCCGTCGGAGCAGTTGAACACGACGCACTGTGGGCAACGCACGAGGGCACACCGCACACACGGGCCGCCATGGTCAACGCGGAAAAACGGCGTGTAAAGGTGCAGCCCTGCAGTTGCTCGCTCTGACACCGCTGCATCTCCTGGGTCGCATGCGGCCCTTTGATCCACCACATGCGGCGCTATCGAAGGGGCATAACGTAGAACATAGTGCTATCGCAGTAGCAAAGAATAATGTACGTCTCCCACGCTCTGCGAAAAACTTGGTCTGTTATAGGTTTGTCCACCCATACACTAGACGACGGTCTAGAGACCCTCATAGGAGAACACTTTCCAACCTGTGATCCGCAGACCAATGGTACCCCGCAAAGACGTGGGGAGTGATCTGTGAAACTGTTGCAGATCCCTCGGTTCACTGTCCATCCCTCACAGTCAGCCAGCAAAACTTTAAAATCTTTTGTGGAGCCCTGTCTCCCTCCACCTTTCTCTTGCCTTCTCTGTGCTGTATATTGCAATGTATCTCAACGTCTCGCTTTGCAACGTGTTCTATTAATCTATTCTATCATCTATTCCTGTCCGCTCTTCCACCTCTCTCTCTATATTACTCGACTCCCTTTACTGCATCTCACCCACTTCCCTCCCCCTATCTCTCTCCATGTTTCTCTCTCTCTCACCTCTCATTCCCTTTATTCATACCTCTCCCCTTTCCATCTCAGTATATCTCGATGCTCTCTAATACTCCCTCCCACTGCTGGTCACTTTCCCTCGATCTCCTCTTTCTGTTTTGCTCTCTCTTTCCTCTCCATTTCATGGCCGTTCACTCTGTCTCCACCCCTATCCCCTCTATTCCAATTTGTCTCTCCCTACCTAATCTCCCTCCTCTCTCCCCTTGCCTCTCTCCCCTCTCTCCTCCATGACATCAGCGTGATTCATGAACCCGGCTCAACGCCGTGGGATGGCGAATGATTGTCACCGTGCAGATGTGCGCGGCAACGTCACCATGCACACACGCACTTGGCCGTTCACCAGGCAGGCAGACAAGAATCCAGGCAGGAATCCAGCCAGAAAATAGTTTTCTTATATAGTATGAAATACCTTCGTTTTTACTGAATGATGGCCGACGATGAATGTTTGAAGATTGGGAACCACTGCTTGAGAGGGTATTTGACCTACTCTTCCATGCTCCCAGACGTCCTCAAAGAGGTGGGAGAACCCACACTTTATTTAACAACCCTCCAATTGACTGCACGTGAACCCATTCGCACTGCTGGGTGGGCCAGAGACGGGGCGAGGGGGTTAAGAAACCTGCAGCATTGTTTCAACTGCCCCACTGGGGGACTGAAATGAACTGGCGACCCCTGGAATGCAAGCCCAGTGTGTTGTCAATTATACTACGTATGTTGATCTTCTTTCGCACCATACACAGCCAACCGTGCTAATCGGAGGTGCGGAGGAAGTACGACTAACTAAACACAAAAATCCGCTCTTGAAGAAATTAATTTTTGATCAAGATTTAAAAGTTCCAGTAGCTTAACCACTACACCACTGTGGCAGCATCCAGCATGGCAAATGGCAAGAGGACGCGATCAGAATGAATGTGGTTCAGGAGCACGACAATTAGCGTTGACATTAACGCAGCAGAGCTCATTGTGACTTTATCGAAAGACCCAAGAATATGAATTCCTGCAGTCACGAAAGCTTTAAGTCAAGAATTACTGTCGCAATGGTTATTAAGCTGGGCGAGTGTGTCCCAACCCTCCACCACCCGACACGGCCAATCAGTAAAAAAGGTGTCACGTTGACAAAAGACAAATAGTTCACTACTTTAGCCAACCGGTGTGTTGAAGAGTGAATCCACAACATTTACAATTTTTGACCCCTTTGTTGCAGCGCTGCGATTTGCCATTAACATGCTAATCTCTCTTTAACATGCGAATTTTAACCTGGCAGCCCTTTGATTGGTGGAAAACCAACCACCGTCAGGTTGGCTGCCCACCACTTACATTATCATTGGCTGCTGACATTTGGGCTACGCCCATTTTACACCCTTATAAACAGTTTGCCTTGGAAGCTAACCCCCCTTTTCCTGAAGACGACTGCTTGTGTTGCGATCGAAACGTCGTAGTTTTTGTTATTTTCTTTGAACCTATCTACGTGACTTTACCGAAAGACCCAAGAATATGCATTGCTACAGTCTACATTATAGGCTGCCAGTACACTCACGAAACTTAATAACGAGGATACAGTCTACATTATAGACTGCCAGTACACTCACGAAACTTAATAACGAGGCTACAGTCTACATTAGTGGTTTTTTGTTGTTTATTATTTTTATTCGCTTTATTTATTATTATTACTTTTCTATTCAGCAGAGCTATGCTCCTGCTCACAACCATGAGATGTGTATGACCCACGAACAAACAATTCTGAATAAACCCAAATTCACCAGATATCAAAAGCTCCAAACAGTTGAGCCTGGTTCGTGGTTAGAATGGAAGAGTTTCATGCTTAGTGCAGAAACGAAATTTCGAATATAACTATAAACTTTTTTTTTATTTTACCAGGTAAGGCCTACTGAGCAATGTAGCTCTGTTTCAGAAGCGACTTGGCCACAAATGATAGCCCAACGGAGTGGTTTGTCACCTGGAAATTGGCAGCTGAATACTCTAAACGCATGTTGATTCTAAATGTGGAGGGGAAAACTGAAGGACCCGGGGAAAAAATCCACGCGACCACAGGGAGAGAAACACGCAAACTCGTTAGTTAACGCCTCTACTGTGCATCGCCTAATAAATAATTAGCCAGCATTAATAATGTCCCACACCTAACAAAGGCCAGCATCGATCCCACTTGACCAGGATACTGGAAACGATAATTGACGTAATAAAACTTTAAGTGAGATTCGCACATACACACAGTGTGTACACACGTGCAGTGCTATAATCATCGGTGCTTCATATGTCTCTGCTGTTCCCAAATTGTGGAATAGATCCAGAGCGATGCAAGCCATATCTTTTCCATCTAATCCGAGGTTTTATTTAAAATTTCAATCGCCCTGCCTGTGAACGTCCGAGATATTTGTTGCGTATACCTGATTTGCAAAAAAAAAACATTTACTCCCGAGCTCACAAACCTTTATTATGCAGCACGGCAGTGCAAATACCCGAAGAAGGTGACTGTATACCCACGAACTCCTCCCGCTGCTGCTGACCCAGCAGCACGAATGGGTGCATCACAGTTAGTCGATTGGCAGGTCGAATATGGTGGGGTAAAGTGTAATAAGAGCCATGTATGGCTCACGTGGCGATCGGCTTGCCTGTCCCGCTTTGTAGCCAATGAGGGGAGAGCCCGGGAGCATGGCCTCGGCGTGATCACGGCATGTTAGCTAAGGTGATTGGCTTGGCCGATCTTGGCCTCAGCTAATGGGAAGCCGGATCAGAGGCGTGGTCCCGGGAATTGACGGGGAGTGATCTGGAGCGGTCAACGCTGACTACTGAGGATTGGCTTAGGAGTACCACGTGACCCAGGGGTTAAGAGGGGGAGAGACGGAGGAGTCGGGAGCAGACCTGGGAACGAAGAGAGCAGGAGCCACACGCGTATGGGGCTCTGGGTGCCACGTGCGCGGGGTGCGACTTCGCTGGCTGTCTGCCCGCTTCCCGTTGCCTGTCAGCAACGGGGAGTGTGTGTAATTGTGGAAGTGGAAAATAAAGGACTGATTCCAGAAGCCGTCTCGAGAAGGTATGGGTACTCCCAGCTCTTTCAAGACGTCTTAGCAACGTAGAAGAGTAGACCAAAATGTTCAGCAGAGGGGCTCTTTAGAGCACGGTTGGCTACGTACAGTGCAAAAGAAGTTCAACATACACATACATATCCTCCTGTCAGCAGTGGCTTGGGCTGCGATCATCCTTGTAAAAGAGCTGTTTTAGCACCATAGGCTTTACCAGTTTCAATAAAAGTCTGAGTCTAAGCAATGCAATGCAGGGCTGTAACCTGAACCTTTACATCACAGTCGCACACAACAATTATTGCATTCATGCATTCACGTCTCTGCATTGAGATTCCTCGTCAGAGGGAATGGTCTCTATCGAATCAGGTGGGGCAGTGGCAGGGTGTGCGTAGCATCTTGCCTGCTTAGCCACGGCCTTAGCCAGATCCTTGCAGGTCTCTGTCTTGCCCGTTCCAGCTGGGCCTTCGGGCGCCCCACCCAGGTTCAGCAGCAAGGCTCCCATGAGTGTCCTGCAAGCGTAGTCAAGCAGGCCACCCAACCCGCGCACGCGCACAGGCGCGGAGAATCACGGGTTACTGAGCGTCGCACAAAGCCATTCGTCCTTTGCCATCCGCTGTGCACATTCGTTAACCTGCGTCTGAATGAATTCCGTACGTGTGGACGTATGTTGCGTGTGCATGTTGAACTTCTTCCACACCGTACGTAGCATAACCGCGCTAATCGGAGGTGCGGGATGTAAACTGGAGTAGCCATCCGTGGGAAAGCAAAAAGATTCGAGCTTCATTGGACTAAGATGAAAGTTAAATGCAATGATTGCATTGTGATAGTGGTATTTAAATTAATTGCTATGTTAGTGGCGGGTTGTGATAAAAAGAATGAAGATGCTTGTGCTATTGTTCATGGCAGCATTGTCCATCATGGTCCTCACAGAAAAGTATATCGGCAGGTTTTATGATGGATCTGGCAGTATGGTGCTGTGGTTCGAGCGATTAAGCCACAATTGGACAGAAGCAAGTTGCAATCACAGTCAATGGTTAATTCCACGCATTATCCTTCTGGGATTGATAAAATAAGAACCACTTTGTGGAAAGTCAGCAGTAGAGAGATTAGCCCCCATCAAAGTAATGTGGAATTTCAACTGTTGCATAAAATAGCAATAGCATTACAATGGAAATTGTTGACTAAATGGTTACATAAATTTTTTTATTGATGATAATGCTTACATTAGATGACTACAATAGCCGGTGTACCGGAAGCAGTGGTGAGTGTGCAATGTGACGACCGGCGTATCCGTAGCGGCGGTGAATGGACGGTGTGACGACCGGTGTACCGCTATCAGTGGTGCGTGTGCGATGTGACGACCGGCGTACCGGTAGCAGCGGTCCGTGAGTGGGGTGATGACGAGGCGGCCCGTGTTGCCCAGGTACTCGTATCCGTAGGGCACGCCGGTGGTCACCATGCACACGCGCGTGCCCCCCACCTCCCAGTAATAGCGCAGCTGAGCGATCCACGGGAACTCGGCGGTGCCGCGCACACCGGCCTCGGCCAGCCTCGCCACCACGTCCCGGGCTGTTTCCCCGGGGCACAGATGCCGTCGTTGAGCGAGGACAATACTCAGGCGCTGAACAATTCGACTCGGGATTTATCTCCGTGGTATCGGCGTGCAGCTGCATATGACGGTGACGTATGAAGGGCGGCACATGTGCATCATGAAGAAGCACCGAAAACAGGGTGCAATGCTTCATACGTGTATATATCTATATATATATAATCATATTGAAGGGATATTGCAGAGATAGGCAACAGTTATAACTAAGCATAAAAGATTAGGGTCATGAGCGTAGGCATCAATAGCGACAAGGAGTTGGCTGCACGGAGGGATGGGGGAAATTATCTCCAGAACAGAACAGAGGCAGAAAAGGAACAAGCGCCCATTGAGTCGCAGATAAAGAGGGGGGGGGGGGCGATTTATTTATCATCGCTTAAATAAAATGTGATTCACTGACCAATAAAGGTCTCTGGGCCCATGTCACAATTTGTTTAAACAAAGAAAACCCTGGACCAATTGGTCAGTGGCCATGAACGTGATGGTAATTCAATGGTAAAGGAGACGTATTACCTGGTAGTTTCTTTCATAATGTTGATTGATTGGACAGTATTGTTAATACCCTGGTAAGTCTCACTGATTATTCAAGACTCTGGGTTGAGTGGACGTCCAACTGGGATCGAAACTCGTCACGTTTGCAGTCTGGCACGGCTTTGCCAGATTTGGCCATGCAATGCAAGTCCTCGGCAAGTCTCAATGACCCTTCATTTCGCATTGTCAGCACAATCCTCCTTGTGATGTTCTGACGCATTTATCTTTTGAGTCAGTTTGGCTCGAGAGAAACTCCACAAACACCAGAGGAAAATGCTCAACTGATACAAATATTGCGGCGAAGTGGAACTTCTGTACTGCCCGCCATTGGCCCACCTAGTTGCCTGGGCAACCAGGTGGGTCTCCTCATGCACATCACGATTCCATGCTCTGCATGTTTCATCGAAGCCCTCTAAAGTCACTCGATAACAACTTGTGGAAAGCTGTCAAGTTTTAGATTTGAACAACAGCACTGATGCGTAATGGCTAGTGCTTTAAAGAAACATCTCTTCAAAATCAACTCAACAACAGATTGCACTATTTCGTTAATTCGTCACAGAAACACCAGACACTGCCACCATTAGTCTCATATAATGTGGCTTCGTGGTGAGCACAATGAACACTGGAATATTCACCCCCTGCAAGTGAACAGTAATATCAATTTACGTCATATCAATTATTTAACACGGTGAAAGCCTGCTACTAAAATATCTAATTTTCAAGGCAGACCTGCACAACGTGTTACACGGGATAAGGCCCGTTATTAATGTTCACAATCTAGTTGGGGGTGATTTGCAAAACTAGGCGTTGGACTGTCACTTGCACACAAATTATCTCATGATATTTCGAGTCCACTCTACAGCAAATTAATCGCTTTGTTAATTTCTCCCAGAAATTGTATCACCGTCATTATCAGTGGCCTATCCACTGTTGGATGAAGGACACTTGCATCCCTTATGATTCTGTGATCCCTCACAGTCAAGTCGGAGATTTTTTTTCGATTTAAAGCTTGCGTGACTGCAGGGATTCATCTTCTTGGTTCTTTCGGTAAAGTCACGTAAAATGGAAATAATAAAATAATAAAAATAAAACATCATAAAATAATTCTCACGACGTTTCGGCCACAACGCAAGCAGCTGTCCTCAGGTGAAGAACAGGTCTGTCAGAAAGACAGCGTCTGAATGAACACCACCAGGCTTGGCAGCGTATTTTTAAGCTGGGTTGGAGGGTGAAGAGGGCCTTGACAAAGGAATTTGCATTAGCTGCAGTAACTAGCTAATCGAGTCTCTCACCTTTCTGAAGAGATGCCGCGACTCTAAGGTAATACCAAACGCATTTACACTAACATCTGTTGCTGTAACTTCTTCTAATGCTAAACGAATTATACTTTAGTTGTTTACGTGGTGGTTTTAGTTACTGCAGCTAATGCAAATTCCTTTGTCAAGGCGCTCTTCCCCCTCCAACCCAGCTTAAATATACGCTGCCAAGCCTGGTGGTGTTCATTCAGACGCTGTCTTTCTGACAGACCTGTTCTTCACCTGAGGACGGCTGCTTGCGTTGTGGCCGAAACGTCGTGAGAATTATTTTATGTTTTATTTTTATTATTTTATTATTTCCATTCTACGTGACTTTACCGAAAGAACCAAGAAGATGAAGTCGGAGATTCTTCAATCTCGACTTATTAAGGATTTCACTGCTTGGTAATTTCTCACAGAAATAACCAGAAACTGAGCCATTAGTCTGACATAAACCCGAATCAGTGGTGAACCCAATGAATCTCACTGCACATGACCTGATCACACCGCTCCACCTGCAGTGGTCTTCCACTCTTCCCTCCGGAATGCTGGAAAGAGCCTCATTCATTGGCCATCATCCCTGGCCAATCCCACTAACAAGTCAATGTGTGGTCTCTGATTTGCATTGTCCCTTATCCACGTTCTTCTCTGCATCTATCAGTGTAATTCTGAGCATGCATCTCTCCTCATGTCTGTTTGCGCACTATTTATTTTTTTCTATTTGCTTTTTCAGTGTCCAGCTGAACTTGATAACAAAAAGCAACATATTCCGACAGAAGAGAGTGATCAGTGTATAGGACCAGCTATGACATATGGATCAGACATGCATCAGGAATTTCTTTATCAGGTGAAACCAAGCCCTGGGATGATTGAAATAAAAATAATCGACATCAATTCATCTCCCCGCATAAACATGTAAATATTCATGTTCTCCATCAGTCAAAACTGTCGACTGATCTTTAAGATATTGACAGCAGAGTCAGAATGTAAAAAATGTGTTGCTTTGTTGCCAGATGCTATTAGTACGAGCACTCCAAGTAGAGAATGGGTCCCTAGTCAACAATAAGAATGTTACCTGTTTCCTTTTGAAGTGGCCGCAAATATAAAACAAAGACTGCATTGACCAAGTAGGATCCTTTATTTAAAATAAAAATGTCTTCAGACTTAGTTGGAGCAATGACATTTGTTCACAATATAGGAACATAATCACTGCCACTTGCCATAAGAACGAGGAATGTACAACACTGGCTCAAGAACAGGGACTAACACGGACTCACTATCGTTTGAGTGGTGACTTTTGACTTGTACTCTCATCGTTCCATTTAATAAAGGTAATCAATGCGTGTTATTTACAAATGCAACAATGCAAAAGATGGATTAAGCTATTGACAGATAGCAAGAGAGAGGTCATGGTGTCAACATACAATTCCAAACGTGGCTGAAGAAAAATCTCTAAATAATATATGTGAAGGTGACCGGGTGGCTTAGACATTTAGAGATACAAGGTGTAAGTCTATGTTTGTGTGTTTGAGTCGATGTGTGTGTGTAACTCCATGTGTGTGTGTCTAAAGTCGATGTCTGTCTGTGTGAGTCCGTGCGTGTAAGTCGATGTGTTTTTATGTGTGTGGGTCGATGTCTGTGTGTAAGTCGATGTGTCTGTCTGTCTTTTTCGCCTGGGCAACGCCGGGTACTTACCGCTAGTAAATAAATATTGGTTTGACTACCATGTAATGGGCATTACTCTCTGTTGCTGAGAGAGTGGGAAAGTGCTGTAACCTACTATGTCCAGCGGAGGTCAGTTGAAATGAACCTCAAGGGCAGCTCTGCGATATTTGCTTCAGTGGATCGTTGTCTAACACGAAGGGTTGCACTGCACCTGACAAGATCCGAATGGATTCTGCATCTCTTGACCTGGTGCCGATCGCACAATCGGGGTAAAATTTTGGGAAAATAAATATATAACAGTTAACCTGGGCAGTGGAACTAACATGGACCCATTCGACAGAGTAAGCACACTGCATATGTTATATGTGTAGTGGTGTAAAATTGGTCACTACGGCACGTCGCGGCGAAGTGTTGTAAAACAAGGGAATATGGGTGCAAGAGGCTAGCACACCATACAGTCGGTCACTAGGGGCGTGGTATCGGGTGCTCGCAGAGAGAGGGGCTGATGAGTCCTACCGACAGAGTAGGGAATAGCAGCCACTCCTCCAGCGCAGCGAGTCATTGCCACATCGGGTGAAGCACGTGATTGGTGGTTGGGGAAAGGTGACCGAGGGGACACGGAAAGTGTAGCCGGGTATCTTCTAGAGAGTTCCTGAAGGGGGTGTGGTTAAGGCAGAGCCGGGCAGGTGGGAGGTGCAAGGTCGTCTGGAACCTTCGGGAATGTTCCAGAGGGGGGCTACGGCTGAGGGTGGAGCCAGGCCGTGGCGAGAGGGATAAAAGAGAAGCCCCGATCGCATATCGGGGCTGTCTGCAGGTGAAGTGGAACCCAAGTGCTACAGCCTTTGTCTCCATCTCCGGCGTCGTGGGTCAGATATCACGTTGGCGGTTCTGACCCGGTTATAGTTACCCCGTGTGCGCAAGAGATAGGCGCGTTATAGTCCCGTGTGTCACGAGTGTAAGAGTTAGGTGCATGGTAGTCCCGTGTGTAACGGTGTTATGTAGTGTAGAATAAACGTTGTTGCCTCCTAAATAGTGGTTCCGAAGTGACTCACTACATTTAGTATAATGCAGTGATTAACCCGAGTGCAGGTAGCTCACCAGCTGTAATCTTCTAAAATCAAGATCAATGCCGAAGCTGATGAATATTCATGTTATTTATACAAGTATATATCCACAGTTGGTGATAACCCATTGAGAATCATTCAATGTGTTCATGGAGCAGGTCGGCAGTATGGATAAAGCACTTGATACACAACTGGAAGGTCACGATTTCAAATCTGGGTCATGGATCAACAGCCAATTATCTGTTTGGGGTTAATAAAACTGAGTGCCACTTTGTTATGGAGACTTACTGGTCCCTGTCATAGGAATATGGAATTTCTGCCACGAACGAAGGTGAACACCAATACCACACCATGCTTGAGCAGCAACACTTTGAAATAAACTTGACACATTTACTTACCAATAAAACATTTTCAGCCCCTTGTCATTTAACTGCTGCATGAAGGCCTCCCTGTTACATTTTCGTCACGGTGGTTGTTTGATCATACGTCACCATGCTGGTCAGTATGGGTTGGTTAAGAAGAGAGCCCAGGACTGGTTAAAATATAACTCACAAATGGTGTTAGCCATGCCCTGGTACTCAAACTCGGGCCATCAGATTCACAGTGCAGTGTGCTAACCACTGCTCCACTGCTCTGCCACCAATAACTGTTATTGAATTATAAGCTACACATTTTTGGGAAGTGCACTGATTTAAACATGACTTCTTTAATGACGTTAGAATTATTTTGTACTCAGTTGTGCAAAAAATAACACGCATGAATTGCATTTTTAACACGTCCGCTTTCGGGACCGATATTACGATTGAATAACTGATTTTTGGGTCAGGCCGCGTAAGTAAAATGTGTGTCCATCTTCTTGGTTCTTTCGGTAAAGTCACGTAGAAGGGAAGTAATAAAATAATAAAAATAAAACATAATAAAATCAAATAATTTACCGAAAGAACCAAGAAGATGAATCCCTGCAGTCACGAAAGCTTTAAATCGAAAAATAAAATGTGTGTCGTTACACACTCCTCCACCCGAGACGGCCAATGAATAACGTTGTTACGAGAACAAACGTGGCAATTAATGTCTGCTTTAGCACCACCGGTGTGCCTGCTGGGAGAGCAATCCACATTGAACGATCCGCTATATTGATGACATCGCACCAAAATCTTGACTTAAAGCTTTCGTGACTGCAGGAGTTCACATTATTTTTATTCGAACTAATCTACGTGACTTTACCAAAAGAATGACATCACACCGCCTATTCAAGGCCTAAGACTGGAGGACATTTTCACATTTTCGGCATCTGCCAGATGATGACGCCGCTTGTAGCTACCAGCGACAAGTCCGCACCCGATTGTGTGCCGAGGAAAAGTATTACATTGGCACGTGTGTTCACGTAACAGCTTTATTCGTTGTCTGTGTCGGGTGGAGGGGGGTTTGTGACACACATTTTTGCTGACGCAATCCGACCCAAAAATGAATTATGAATGCAATTTCTTGCAGGGTGCATCCGAAATTGAGTGCAGCGGAGCCTTCTGGAAATGCACGTGACCTCGCTTAACACATACGTCTTCACACATTTATTTATTCATTAATCATAAGCAAACAAACTGCTCCCAAAGAAATACGTGCCATTACTTGCTGAGCTCCGGTATCACACTGCATGAAGAAATGTGAGAGGTTGTTTTATCCACTTGCAATGATTGCAAAAATGTAAAGCAATATAGGCGTGGGGGGGGGGGGGGTGGCAGTGTGACAACCACTGCATGATAAAAACTGACCACCTCAGTTCGATTCCCGGTCCATGGCTAATGCCAGGTTGTGGGTGATGCCCTGACCAGTACCGGGCCACACTTTTTGACCAAGCTGCATTGACCAGCGTGGTGAAGTATGGTCAAATAGCTCTACAAGACAACATGGCATAGGAAGGTATTCATACAGCAGTGGATTTACAAAGTACTGTAAACATAAATACACATATAAGCACTATAGCCTGACGAATCCACTGTTGACATAATTGAGTGACGGGGTCCAATTTATTAAACGATTATTTAATATTTAATAACTAATTTAATGTTAAGTCAAGGCCATAGTGTGTTTGTGACTAAACAGGCATTGCTGACATTCCTGTCATGTGGTACTCAATACATGAACCCTGAAGGGTGATAGGCTCAATAATATTCCCCATTGCAATTTGAACTAAAATCTTCTGACTAGGAAGTGAAGAGCTATAGCTACCATGCCACCTGGCCAGATTTTTTTTGTGAGACCTATTGAATAACTCCAAAAGCAGTCCCGTGCTGTATATCTATTGGGACCATTCTCAGACATCATGTGAGGTTGTACTGACTTGAAGGGAGTTCCAGAACTAAGACCACCTCATTAACGACGCCAACAGCACAATCGAGATCAACATTGCCCTTACAATCCCTCACAAAAAAATAACATCCCTGCATAATATTATGATGGTCAACACAATTTAGAATTTGAGAACCGCTGAGCCAAACAAAAGACTCGGTGTAATGTAAGCACACCGGACTTGCCATCTAGAGGTCACCGCTTCAGATGAAACGATGGTGCCAGTTTACTAAATTCCCCTGCCTCAGTCCACCCAGCTGTATAAATGGGTGCACCACAGACATGTCACGTGTGGCAGGGGTAAAGTGTGGGGACTCCCACCTCTTCCAAGACGTATGACCAGCATGGAAGAGTAGGCCAAAATTGCCCTCCCTTGAGTCCTCTCTAGTGGAAGCCCTTCTGCTGCGTGGTGTCATTAGCAGGAAATTACTGGGCTGCACCATTACCCTTTTACACGGCCGTGCAGACTCAACTCAAACATTTATAGACTCAAGGCTGATTGTAAGTCGAACACACTAACTACGCGCACCATGCAGCGGGTATAACGTAATCTAGACGTGCACCGAATTAATGTAGCATGTATACTTATATCTTCCGCATATGGCACATTCAATACAATCGTCGACGCTAATTAAATCGAGGACCGAAAAAAGAACACGTTCCCTTGCCGATGCGCGCGGTGCGGAATGGCGCACACTCGCAGCCCCTTCCCGCACGGCACCTCAAGCAACAAGCTAGCGGCGCAATGCGAGCTCGCGCGGCGAGGGATTACCGTGCACGTCGACGGTAATCAGAGCTCCCAGCGTGATGCGAGCCATCTTCGAGAGCTTCCCACGCACCATCCCCACCACCTCCTCGATTTGCCTGCCGCTCTGCTCCAGATAGGCGAGCAGGCCCCCGGGCTGCTCCATGGCCTGCGGGATGCACAAACGGGGACACCCCCGATGAGGCGCCACCGTGGCGAGATGTTAAATACCTCGCCACGTATACAGGAGGGTCGTGGGTTCGATTGCGATCCCGACCATGACGCCTGTTGTATATTTGGAGTTTGCTTTTCTCTGGGTCCTCCGGTTTTCCCGTCCTCATTTTAAAAATCAAAACCAACACGCGTTTAGAGTTTTTGGCTGCTATACATTTCCACACGATAAGCCACTTTGTTGAGATATCATTTGTGGCCGGGTCGCTTCTGCATAATAACTACACAGCTCAGTGTGTTTTACCTGGTAAAAAAAAATGTTTAATAGTTTAGGCAAAGCTGCCCGGCCCAGCGGTGAGAACGCTTTATGGAATTAACGACGACTATGAGTACGGCGTGACTCACCTGTTACCTCGCAGCTGCACAGCATACCTGGAAACGTTTCGACAAGCGTGTTCTTTAAATGTATAATTATTATCATTATTACAATGTCGTATAAAAATATACGACCATCATATATTCAATGTGACTGTCCGCACCTAGCAAGTTTTATGGCCGTGGTGTAAGAGTCGTTCTCTATAGATGTTCACAGTTTTGACCTTTCCACGGACACAGCAATGCATTCTTAATCTCACATTCATTCGCTTACTTCTAAAGTGCAGTGAAGCATCGTCCCATGTTTAAATCTGTTTGCGCTTTATTTTTTTCCTGTAACCGATCTGTGATAGCTTGACTCCCGTACTCTACAGACGTTCACATATCCGTCCGGTGAGCACATCCACCAATACCGTAGACCCCATGCAAGTCGGATATTCGGCAATAATTCCGCCAGGTGATGTAAGGTCTGGTGTCAACGTTAATCATCAATGACAAACGAGAAAACCCCAAAGGCTACAAGTTATCTATTTGATTCTGGGCCTCAGAGAGGAGTCTCGTTGACCAGCACGTGGTATTGAAACATGCCGTCACCCTGCGTGATCCACTAACCCTGCCTCAGAGTCACCGAAGTAAAAGCGCCACCGCACCCTTCAAAATATTTTGAATTCAACACACTTCTTCAGACTTTAATGATATAGCACAGTGGTTAATTAAAATTTTATTTCAATCATATGCCACACTGAATATTATATTACCATCATTACGATTGTCAAAACATGATAAAGGCATTTTGGGCTTGTTAAGGATAATGAGAAAATATATGACGTTTGGGCCTTCGGTTGCTTGGGCGAGATTACATCAGTGCTCTAAGAGAAATGTATTGAATGTTCAATGAAAACCCAGGGCTGTAATTATTATGAGTGGAACATTATCCCAGGATGGAAACCCACAGCCTGCATGCCTCAGCCATGTTCGCACAAAAACCTCAGTACAATTTCATTTTTATTTATTTTTCCTCCCTTCTTATTAAAAAAAACGTTCAGAGTGAGAACCATTGAAACCAACGCAGGCAACAGCCTGTGAGAATAAGACATCATACAAGATGCCCGAGGCTTAACTATTAGCATTAAACGTCACCAACATGTTTTCATTACGTTTCATTACGGCAATTTAGCCGATTCCGTGAGGCTGAAATTCATTGAACGTTTTGCACAACAGCGTTTGCAGCGAAGCGGCGTTGTTTTTCAAGAGCATCCGACGGTGTTTTTGTCGGCCTGTGACACAGACGCATACACTGTGGGTGAGCGCTGTGAATAGAGCACCCAGCTGACAATTAAAGAGGTTGTGAGTCAACTCAGCCAAAGTTCTGTGGGGGGAATATTTCCTGCCATAGCAATGTGGAATTTCAACCAATGGCTCTGTGATCTCAACGTTGATTTGCATTTTCCCCTCACAAATCTTGGGGCAAAGAAAAACTCTTTGTTTCTTTCAATGGGCGTTGAACCAAATTCCAAATGACATGACGCACATGAAAAGATTGGGAAAAATAAATATTAATATGCTGCAATCGCAAATTCAAATCCCACCCAGGCGTTAATCGGCTCCTTTCCCCCCCTGGGGTAGAAGCCATTTCTACCGTGTTTTGGACAGTGGCTGTACTGAGGAGAAAATGACTCCTGCCATAAAAAAGTGACATTTCCACCATTGGCTCTGGATGGCCAGCGGAGACGAGCACACGCAACTTGCTGCCAACGACGCATTCAGAGGCTCTGCAACACCCGTGATGACCATCGGGCATTAAGCGGCAGCACCGGGTCCCAAATGCTGAGCTTCTGGTGGCAGCTGGTTTGTTTGGCATCATCGAGGGTCGCCTGATTTGTGCCCAGCCGAAGATGGACCGGCCACGTCATTCGGATTCTCGTACGAGCGAACGTTAAACTGCTTTCGCAACGTACGTAGCCAACCGTGCTAATCGGTGTCGCCTCCCCTAACAAGTCCTATACAGCGAGCTAAGATCCGGTAACCTCCAGCCAGGAAGCCAGATGACATGCTTCAAGGACTCCCGGAAACAGAAGCTACACATCTCAGACGTGCCCGATTCAAACCTCGAATGGCTGGCACCGCGCCATCAAAGCGGGCACGCGAGATGGTGGACAAAAAACTTGCACTGTGCATCTGGAGAAGCACTGCTCAAGAACGAAAGCAGCTTTCATCCCAAGCGGTGAAATGGTGCAAGCGGCTACGACGCAGCAGCGTCGTCTCTCCCATGCCAATCTGCGGAGCATCACGGAGACCCAGCAGAGCAGCTGTATGTATGTAGAACTTATTTCACATCGTACGTAGCCAACGGTGCTAATGGTAGGTGTGGGGGAAGGACAACAAACTAAAGACAAAAAGCAGTTCTAAAGAAGTGAATTTTCAATCTAGATTTAAAAGTGTATAGCTTCAGTGGCTTCCTAATATCGGAAAGAAGAGTGTTCCAGATGGCCGTAGAAGCACATCTGACAGCTTGCGATACGGTGACCGTCTTTGTTCAATGGCTAGACAAAAGCCGCTTTTTGCATGATTACCAGAATTCGCTTGATCATTTATGCTCCTGACGATTGTCAATGTCATCCTGGATTCCTGAGGGACAGCAGAGAGGAGTGCCACTCGATACTTGCCTCAGCTGCCGGACAGGTAGACAAGTTGCCTCTCTTGACAATGAGCAGAGTTTATTTTTTAAGTTATCATTAAAAAAAATCACAAAAATTGCTGAATTGGTAAAGATGTGATTTTCTACATTGGGAATATAAGGCCATTCAACTACACGCCTGCCCAATGTAACCGAGGCGCTCATCAGTGTAGGAATCTATGTTATGTCCTTGCCACGGCCTGGATTCGCAAGTTCATCTCGCTAGAGGGTGACCTCCGACTCCTTAGGCAAACACGGCTGCAACGGCAATCGCTCAACAAAGGGCGCCCTGTTGTACCTCTCTCCCATCCACGAGCAATCTATAATCTCCAGCGTTTGTGCTGCTGGATAATCAGCCAGCATCACTTGCCTTGCTTGTGCTCTCACACTTGAATGGATTTGTTTTTCGAAGCCGGTTGAAAAATGTACATTACCGAGCAATACAACCCTTTTCAAATAAATGGCGATGACAGCACCAGTGCCGCCGCTGATTATAATGACAACAACATCATCAAGCGCCGTAATGCTCAACAGAAATAAAAATGTGCTCCTTCGGGGAATCTCAGCTCACACGAGGAACGTTGCGAGCCGCAAAATCACATTGCAGCAACGAAGCGGTGTGTGTCGTGAATGGCTACTGCCTTTCACATTTGGTTTACTAAGTCATGCACCGATGAAATTATTTTATTTAATTACTTACTTATCCACATATGCTACACTGAGTCATAGAACTCTTTTTCAGGAGGGTCCTGCCTCATTGGCCCAATTAATGATGAGCGTATTTGTACAAGTGGGTGGGAACTGGAGCATGCGGAGAAAAACCCACGCATGCGAGGGGGCAACACTCTATCCCTGTACAGATGGAAGCAGATGGGGATCAGTCCACTTGCTGTACCGCCTTCTCCTGGCAAGCCAGAGGATGGCACTTGTGTGTGTCTGATCCACCAACACTCGCTGTCTCCACAGTGCTGGACTACAGATCACTGCCTCAGCATTGATAATTTTTTTTTATTTGAAGCTTTCGTGACTGCAGGAATCCATACTCTTTGGTTCTTTCGATAAACTCACGTAGGTAGAAATAATATAAAATGAAACAAATCACGACGTTTCGATCGCAACACAAGCAATTCTCATCAGGTGGGAACACCACAGCAAGAAAAAATAGCCCACTTCAGCATTTTTTCTAGCTACGTGACTTTACCAAAATAACCAAATAGTACACATTTTGTTGTTTGTGGTTTTTGTTTTGGTGCCATTTCTTAATTTGTTTGTTCATTTTTGACTTTGCTTGGTAGCCGGATTTTCATTTGCTCGGCAATGGCTGTAAAAGATGGGATTAAGTCCTCATATGTAATTAATGTATGGCGTTATAGGATGCTATTAGCATGAATGATGCTATATAAAATAAAATATAATAGCCACCACCTCTCAACGTGATGAGAATAAGACGCTCCTGGTTGAACATCAATCCCAAAATATCTACCGTTTAATGGCTTGAATGTCAGTTCATGTTGGCTCAGGGCTGAGAGCCAATTTTGCAAACTCGCATTTCTATGGCAGTCTTAGCCTACGTGTGGGATCTCATCTGATTTATCTAAAGGTCATCTATCTATACATCTGGGTTGGAGCGCCGCCCTGTGAACAAGGCAATCCGAGTCCAATTTCTGGCCATGGCTAACATCAGTGGAACGTTATGTCTATACTTGTTCTGGGCTTCCCCCAGTCACCAACCACCACACTGACCGGCATGGTGAGAGGAGCGGTCACACAACCCCCATACCCAACATGTGGTAAGGCCTTTCATTCAGCAGTGGGTTCAGACACTTGACTCAGACTTCATTAGCTCAGCTGGTAAGGGCCCAGTGAGCCCAGCAGCTCTGTTACGAGGACCACAGCCCAAGACCGTTCGCTGCCGTGGCAGCTGAATGAGGGCAGCACCGGGTCCCAAGCATGCTGAGGTTGTGGAGGCAGCTATTGCGGCCGGCATCATCGAGTGTCGCCTTGATGAGATGGTGAACAAACAAAAAACTTTCACCGTTGCAGCTGGAGACGCGCTGCTCAAGAACAAAAGTGGCGTTCATCCCAAGAGGTGAAATGGGGGCGAGCGGCTACTACGTGGCTGCACGCAGGACAACGCAGAGTGGGAATGTGCAAGCCAACGAGAACAAAAACGACTGATTATGAAGATGAAACCCACGGATAAGCAAGAGTGCTTAAAAACAAATAGAAAAAACTGGTCAAAAACGCTGTCACGAACGTATGAAAATATTTTTTTTTATCGTGCATACAAAGGGCTGTTTACTGAGACTAAGGGCTTCAAATGATCACTATTTGTATTTATCTATATCTACATATAACGACCACTGGTGAGTTCATATACTCTAGGAATTATGGGATAATGGGGGAAAACTGAACCTCAACCAGGGTACGAACTCGCTCTTTCCAGGTGCGAGTCATTTTAAAAGTATAGTTCATGGAACCTCCCAAGCGTTCACATTTAAGTACGGGTTACGATAAATTATCTATCATCGACATAAGCAAACACCAGCACTACGTCTACGCATATATCTCTATATATTCTGTCCCTTGGCGAAATGCACTATTAATGCACAAAGTTTATAGTGCGTGAATAGCTTTTAATAAAACTTCGAACAGGATTTATTTAAATATATATAATAAAAAGCGATACATCGTAAAACGTACAACTAAATAATAAAAAAATCGATTGGCTACATTTAAAACGAACATTTTTTTCGCTTTTCAGACCGTGATTCGTTTTTATGGCGAGTCGATGCATTTGAAATAGCTGGCTATGACTAGAGCAGGCCTCGCAACGTGAGAAGTCACGCAAACGGATGCTCACGAGGGCGGTGTCAATCACAACGAGACCGACAAATGAAATGCGAGAACGTCGCCGCTCGTGCGCTGCGGGTTAGGACGACCACGATGAGATCATTTCCACGACCGTCTTCTCAAGCTTCACTGCCACTTCTCACGGTGAAGGGAGCCAGCCACCTCTTCTCTCATCAGAATATTTTATTCACACTGAAAAAATCCGATGAGCTATGCAGATCTTTTTCACCGATGTCCAGCAGTTAGGGACGGGTCAGAAAGTTAAAACAAACAAGGCAAAAAATACGCAATCCGAGTGAAAAGTATAGGAAAGGAAAGAAAATCATTAAAATAAATACGCAAAACAGATGAAGTGTACGAGTTAAAATTTCATGAGTACACCAATTCCCAAGCATGGGCAAGGCAGCAAAACAACGGCAAAAACAGTCCCAGACAAAAACCAAGACAACACCACACATTAAAAATAAAATTGTATATTCTAGCCATGCGCTCTTCCCCATCCATTGCCCTCAACCTTGCTCATGTCCTCTGCGATTGATCAGAAACGTTTTTTTTTATATATGATGCTTAATTAGCCACAACAAATGCTCATTGGCAAAAAGTTGTCCACTTGCTGCCAAACATTACCATTAATGAAGGGCGCACTGTACGTCATGTATCCAAGTAATTCAGTTTCATGCTCCGAGTCAATAATTCTGCCTTTTATCAAGTTAATAAACCCAATTTTCACGTGTAACAAATAAATCGACGTTCTCCTTTCGACGTAAAACAATATTACTTTAAAGTCGAGCCGCCTATCCAGATCAATATCACCCGGCTAGATTTGTGTAAATGAGCAAAGGGTAAATAGCCTCGTTCTGATGACGCTACCCTGAAGGTTGGAACCAGTCTAATGTTGTCTGATTAAACAAATGCTGGTCGACCATATTAGACTGATGGACTAAAACATAATTACGTGAGGTGGACTGACAAACCGGTTCATGTATTTAATTACTCACAAAATATCCATGTCATGGGATTTTCGAAAGCGAAAGAATATCCATCATGACGCAAATTTAGTTTTTTTTGTTACACAATCGTGAAAAGGGTCGACGCGTCTTTTGGGTTTGTATTGCGCCGTCGTTCACGCACGTCCGAAGTTTCGCCCCACGCACCGCGATGCTTCTTCAGTCACCGAGTTCGCGAAGCTCCCGGCGCGTGGAGCACGACGTCAAGACGTCACGCCGGACAGCACGCGGTACGGACCCGACAACAACAACACCACCAGACAGCACGCGCAGCAACAACCCCAAATTGCCACAGTATTCCCACGCCGACTGCGTCAAACGCGCGCACATTCCGCTTCTGCACACGCTGCCTCTGCTGTACCTTGGAGACATCGGAGGTCCAGTGGATGCAGCTTCCCGCCAGCACCACCTGGCCGGGCCAGCTCAGCACCCACTGGGCTCGTGGGGACACGGGATACGCGGCCACTGCCTGGGCCATCACCTCCTGCAGCGAGGCCTTCATGGCCCGCTCCACCTGCACACAGCACGAACCGCGGGGTCAGGAAAGCTCAGGCACATTCATCCGTGCGTTATATTGGTCCCTGCATCGTATTAATCCGTGTGTCACATTTATCCATGCATCACATGGTGATCCGTGCATCACTCTGGTCCGTGCGTCACATTGGTCCGTGCGTCGTTCATGCAAATTGCATCACAATCGCTGAGGAAACAAAGGAAATCTGCAAGGCAGCCTGGCGGTAAGCTGGAGCCACCAACAATTAATTGCCCATGCTCTGCAGTCCTTTATATATGAAGATGTTTTCAGACAATTATTATTTTATGCATTACAAAAACATAATGAATGGGGCCGGATTACTCAAGGTAAAACTGATTACGGTAGCATGTTGGGAGTTGACTACTAGACTGTATTTTATTCATGAGTCTGGTAGTACAATGTAATAATAATTTACAGCGCCTCGCCATTCCACTCCTGGATGAGAGCCCATGCTGTGTCAGTCACGAGGGTCGTTTGACCACAGCTCACCACGTTGGTCAGTGCGGGTTTGGTGAAGTCTCGTGGTATATTTTGACATTTGTTTTCTTTTCATTGCAAAGTACGGAACGACAATAGGTTCATGGTAGTCTGTAAAAAAAATGTTTATCTGACAGCAAAATCTATAACCAAAGCAATCTGTTTCTGAATGCACCGATTGCGGTCTTGTTTTCCAGCAGCATTCATTTAATCAGACAACTCCTGGAGCGACTCTGACTTTGTGCGTCTCATCAGCAGAATGGGGCCCATTACATAAATACTACTGGGATGCCTGCTGCAAGAGGCTCTACAACGTAGATTGCCTCGGTCAATAGTGCTCAATCAAACAAGGCCAGGCGGTCTACACGTGAAGACGTGAGTTCCTGCAAAAGTTTTAAAGGCAACAAAAACATTGGAGGCATTGAAGAAATGTTCAGACATATTTAACATGCGTGAATTGTGTCTGTGAAGTGCATGCAAAACAGTTTTCAATCACAAATATCTCCATATGTTTATGCATACATGAATGCCACCAATGTCAGCCAATATTTTTGCCATGACAAATACTGCCAAGGTCCACGTGACCTTATTCTCTTAAATGACAGAGATCTTGCACATACTAGAATGCTTGAATCAGTAAAAATAGTTTTCATAGTTCCGTAAACATTGTCAGTGCTATTTTGATAAATATTGCATAAATGGGGCCTGATCTAATCAAGCCTCATGTGCAACATGTTTGAGATTTGCAAAAGAATGCGGGAATGTGATGAAAATGGAAGTGTTAAGCCAGTTGATTGTTTAAGGACATCACTTGTGTTAAAAGGGGTTGATTTTGGACAACAAGCTATGGGGAATGAATCACATATCAGAACATTTACATGTAAGTGTGAGATGAGTTAATTTAATAATCATTGACAAATTTTGTGAAGAAAGAGTGCGGTCCTGTTGAATGTAAAAGTAATTTACAGGTCATAGATGTCCATTTGCCAATCAGCCAGATCAATGTGTAAAGCAATGCATTTTTGTCTCAATGCTCCAGTTCTACCCATGTGCAAATGTTGCCATGGCTGTCAACACATTTCGGTATTCTTAGATTTTTCGGTAAAGTCACGTATGTAAAAAATTAAAATTAAGAAAAGTAAAATATTATTATTTTACTTTTATTCATTACTTTTTTTTTTACCTACGTGACTTTACCGAAAAAACCCTAAAAATATGAATCCTTGCTGTCACGAAAGCTTCAAATCTAGAAACATATTTCGGTTTTATTCCTTGAATACCTTTACTTGCCTGTAAACCCTTAGAGTTAATAAGTATAACCCGTAAAAACAAAGTTTTTCACTCTAAATCCTTTATATGCGTGGCGGCTAGAGTCCTCTCGTCCTCTGGCTTGAGATGGCTGCCACCTATGGGTCAGATGATTGTCTGCCAGTATTAAGCAATTGGTAATTAAATATTTAATTTGTTTTCCCTAAACAGTGTAAAATTTAGGAATTTTTTTTTTCTCGAACATCAATTGTCTCGCACAACGAGTCTGTGTGCAAAATGTCAGCTCGATTGGATCACGGGAAGTGGGTTAAAAAACGACCGAAAGATTTGCACGGTCGTAAGCAAGCAAGCACGCAAGCAAGCGAACTTAATATAAAGGATTTAAAAAGACAGGTAGCTTGCTGTTCTTCTTATATGTAGCTGTGCAAGGGCCTTTCCATATTTGATCATATTATACATCTGCCATCTAGTGGTAATATCTGGAAGTTAAATATGTACCTTGAAAATGAAGCCATGCTCCCGTTGCTCGTGCAATATTCAACAACATTGTTGAGTTTGCAGGTTAACTCATTTAACTTACTGAAATATGTACCTTTCTGTGTGTGTGTATATACATATGAGCAATGTCCTGGACTCATTGCAATTGTATCCTTGTGTGCATGCAACACAAATTACACTCTTGGCAAGCAAATGCATTGCAGAAAAGTTACACTTTATTTTACTTTACCTTAAAATATTAAAGAGTGGATTAACTAAACCCAAAGTAATTTCATTCGGTAACTTTATATATATAAAAAAACACTCCCACCACTATACTCATTAATTTGCAGATTCCTTTTCTTCATCACATTCGAAAAGTGAAATAACTTTACGAGCGCTTTAAATGAAAAGGGGCAAGTCAGCATTCCGCAATCAGCTACGGCAAGTCACACAGCTTGTTACACACTGCAGATGAGACTGAGCGATGGGAGAATATAAATATGAAAAAACTACGAAAGTACAAGTTTCCCTTCTACAAATGAGTTCTAAACCTTTGGCAATTGCTATGTGCAGAAATCTTGGAATAAATGGCAATGCAAGTAATGGATAGAGCACAATTACGATGACGTGATAAATGAGATCGGTGCAATGAAGAGGTCTGAGTAGGAAGTTGTTCTTGCTAATGGTGAATTGAGCAACAAAGGTTATTTTCTTTTCAAAAGTCAGTCACTCCTAAGAAAAAGAGCATTGCATGGTCCTTCTCTCTTTAAAAACTCCGAGTCAGTGTAGAAAAATAATTCACATTCCTACGACAGGGCCATCAAGACCAACAGCAAACTTATATATTTTTTTACAAACAAGACAAAAGCACTGAATTCGAACTGGCTTATTTATTGAGAAGTATTGAAAACGCACGCGTGTGTGTATGCTATACTGGTGTCTTGCGTGCATTACATTTTCACAAATCAATGCAGCGAAAAGGGTTGTATTTCAAAAGAACCGCACGTAGACTTTTGGGATGAGTGTGCAACCTCTGAGCACTTTTCACTTATTCATGGAATATCTTTATACGACCCAACCCCATTTAGCTGCAAACAGCTTTTTTTTTTTACAAGGAGGCAGAGCGGGATTCAGCGACGATGAATTATGGCCGCTCGTTAATT
Organism: Lethenteron reissneri; assembly: GCF_015708825.2. NCBI lineage: Eukaryota > Metazoa > Chordata > Hyperoartia > Petromyzontiformes > Petromyzontidae > Lethenteron > Lethenteron reissneri. The sequence goes on from NC_083808.1 coordinate 11,844,797, forward strand.
TTTTTTGTTGCATCAACACGCAGTGGACTGGATCTTGTACCGAGTGATGCCCGATGTCTGTGAAGCGGCTGAAACCGTGGGTCTAATGTTGCCTCCAAAATACAATGCGGCTTGTCGATGTGTGGCCCAGCACAGGGCTGGGGCAAACTGCGTCCTTCATTAGGATTCCATTCATTAGACTGGAATAGGCTGCCAGTTTCTGATTTGAACAGGCTTCATTGACTATCCGATACGTGTAATGGGTCAAGTTTCACATTATGAAGAAATGCACCATTAACACCATTATTACAATTCTAATCGTGAGTAAACACGGCTCCAAGTCCTGGCAGTCTCCCTTTGCATCGTTACCAGAACCTTCATCACGTCACGATGATCCATGGCTGTGACCTTGCGTCAATTTAGACCACAGGGATGTCCCACCGACAGAAACAGATGGGAATTAGCGACACGAGTGGCATTTAGAATTCCAGGTAATGTCTGTCGGCAGTAACACTCCTCAATGCAAGAGAGATAAGTCGAAGCATTAAGGGTGTTTGCCTCGGCCGGCAATGTGCAGCCGCACAGCCATCATTCGCAAAGCCCGAAGTTCCAGCGGTCCGACATCACTCGCAAACATAATAGAAGTTTTTTTGGGTTAGATCGCATAAATATATAAATGTGTCGCTAAAACCCGCCACCACCCGACACAGCCAACTAGTAAGGGTTGTCACGTAAACCGAACATGCCAATTCGTCACTAGTACAGCACACCGGTGTGTTGGAGAGCCAAGCCACAACATTTACAATCTGAGTACGACGTTTCGTCAGTAATTACAACTGACTTCATCAGGCGACAGCCAGATTCGTGGAAAAGTCCACGCGTTTCGTTCCTTATATAGAGGCGTAGATGTGGTGACCACGCTTAAGCGCTCTTGCACAAAATGGGGGGGGGGGGGGGGGGATTACTGAGTTAAAATCACTCGCAAAGCTGCCAATGTGGCTCCTTTGTTACAAGCTGGGAGAGGGGGGGGAACGCTCAGTTTGGGATTTACTTCTGCGCCACTGTGCGCTCCAGCGTGCAGATGCGATGATTACCTCCGTCGGCTACGTACGGCGCGAAAGAAGTTCAACGTACATATGATGCGATGCCCCCCCCCCACACACACAACCCCACCCCCCGGGGCTCTGATGTTCTCTCCACAAAGATTACACAATCAGTTTTAACACAGCAGCTACTGATCTTCACCCTCATTATCCGTATCCGGTCATCTGGAAAATCTTCATCAGAGGCCCGCCCCCCCCCCCCCCCCCCCCATTGTCTTCACTTATTGCCCGTAATTCCTCTTGTGCGGGTCTCGGGATAGAGAATTTGCACCGTGTTCCATGGCTTTCACCCCTACGCGAGGTTACAGAAGCAATCACATAGGAATAAAAAGCCATAAAGCACAGATGCAATTTTATACCGCTGCAGGAAACCCGTGTCTGGCAGACGCCCGGAGAGTGGAGACGCTTCTCTCGATCAACTCGCGCGTTTCCCGCCACGATGTCTTTTAAACAATAAAGTACTCGCCGCTGGGACAAACGAGAACCGTCGTCTCACGAAAACTGGCGCATCTCATCCCCGCACGCGTAAACTATTCGGAAATTCGATCGTTTGTGTTTTGTCAATGCAATGTAGTAGTTGTGCGTTTCGTCTTGTGGAGGGAAATGAGGTAACACGTAAAAATAACCAGCAAGCTCCCTTGCATTCACGGTGAATGTTGTTATATTTGTTTAACATCAAAAGTGTCTATAAAATACATTGTTAATGATGCGTTAAGCTTTTATCGGTTACGTTCATGACATGTCTGCAGGTATGGATGGGTGCACATGCATATTTCATCATTGCACAATGAATATATGATTAACAAACCAAGGGTCATCTTTCTACAATGGTATCACAAAGCCACCCTCGCTCCTCCTACCGGCAGTAGTGATAATATATGGGGTTTGCCTGCACATAACTTCAATACTCCAAAGAATGCATGCAAGGGATGACGTCTTTCAAGCCATGATATGTTCATGCCTGTGGATGATAACAGTAGCTCATGTGTCAGTATGGGCTCTGGTTCGCCTCAAGGGCCTCTGAGGACAAGGCTGTCTGGTTTTCTACCAGGGCTGAGAGGAGCAGGGTACCGTGGCTACGTGGTTCACGCGCCTTCCGGCATGACAGCACAACACGCGCTACAAACAGCACCGAGAAAGTTGCACGCGCATTGTGGCATCTGCTTTGGGGCAGTGTTTAAGTCACTGGGCAACCAACACAGTGACCCGAGTGTGATTGCCAGCAGTGGATGGCTATCTTTGCCGGTGATTGAAATCAGAACCATTTTGGGCCTCCCCGATGCAGTCTGAGCCTCAAATGAGTACCGAGAGCTGTGTGGAATCATCAGAACTCGTGAGACAAATGTGTCCGGGCGTGGTGCCGACTGCACCGCACCTTCGTGCCATGTGCCTCTATTGGCGCCGGCTAACGACGCTTGCCCCGATAATACAGGGTGTTTAAAAAACATGGACCAGATTTGAAATCGCTATATCTCTGCAACCACGATCCGCCCATGGATGAAACTCTTACCACTTGAAAGGGTGGGGCACAGAGTTTAAAATGATCACCGCTAGATGCCTCTCCCAGCGCACAAACAGCCCCTAGCCTCAGTCATTCGCAAGATGGTGACCCCGCAACACAAGGCGCTTTGCGTTCTGCAGTTCAGCAAGACTGAATCCGTAATTGCGGTGCAGTGTGCGTTTCAACGGTGTGTTGGCATTGATCCGCCAATGTCAAAGAGAATTCGTCGTTGGTACCGACAATTTGAGGAAACAGGCTGTTTATGTAAGGGGAAGAGCACAGGGTGACCACGCACCTCAGAGGAAAACGTGAGAAGAGAGGCGTTTGGGACGAATTCAACAATCGTCTCGATGTTGTCCGTACATCAGGTGGTGGACACATAGAGCATTTATAAAATGGTTAGTAAAAGTTGATAACTCATTAAACCGATTGTAACGTTTTGTGTAATTGTAACATGTTGCCATCGTGAAATATACTGCTTTGAAATTGGGTCCATCTGTTTGAAACACCCTGTATGTCAAAGTCTCCAAAAGGTGGGGAGGGGGGGTGCTTATCTTTGTGTTGGAGCGAACACCACACAGCCTATGTGAGCGTTTCATATCACCACTCCCCAAAGGGAGAAATATAACTGTGCCTCAGTAAACAACAAACTGGCATTCTTAATCTTTGTGCAAACCCGCTCGCGCTCACCTTTTCTATATTATAAAACCAAAAGTCGTGTACAGCACACCAAATTCACTGAAACAAATAAAAAATATATATTTGTTCGAGACAGACACAATAGGGCAAAAAAACATCAGATTAATGTACCTTTGATGATACTAACAGAAGGCAACTGGGATTTTAAAATATTTTTTTTTATTTGTTCAATCATATATTTTACATCCAATGAAATGTGAATGTTTATAGTGTACATACAACACAATCTTAGTACACTGTGGACATATACACACACGCACACATATTTCTCACATATGCATACATATACAAATTACAGGCTGTCCATTCGTCCATCATTGCCTATAATCAGATCTTCGGAGTCAAACGTGCTCGCTGAAGAATGCAGTCACATAAAGATGCAAATGAGAGTATTGGTGCAGGGAGGTGAGGTCTCGGGTTGGGAAGCCATTACATTTCACGGCCAATGTCGAGTAAAAATATAGAGCATATATAGTAAGTAAATACACATGAGCGGACACACACACAACGTACCTGCATATATACATCAAACGATGCGATAGCATCCTGTTATACAGCACCGTGGCCTCGAAGAGCGTGTGCTGTGTTTGTTCGGAGCGTGAACTCAGGGCAGGTGCAGTCGCTGCGAAGAATAGCGCAAGGTGCATTTAGAATTCTCAGGGCTCAAGTGTCTCTATCAGAGGCTCAGGCGGTCAGGCTAAGGCACATGTGAGATTCTTAAAGGTCTCTATTCATGTCAACAACTCAGAGCCAGAATAAATCACCAGTATGATTCTTAGGGTCGAATGATAATGCTCATCATTCATTTACATTGGTTGGTATAAAGACTGTGGCATCAACTAATTCGAGATTGTTAATATTTTTTCCATTGTCTTTATGCCTTTATTTCTCAAATTCAATATTTAGATGGGGTAAAAAGAAAACATCTTCTATGGTCCCTGTGAATAACGCTGATAAAAGTGGAGCCTTCTCATCTGTCACATCTTCTGCGGCGTTACTGCCTTCATCCAATATCACTGTACGTGGTTAGTATTGCTTCTGAATAGGATTTTTCAGAGGCCTTTGGATTACGAGAGCTTGAATACCTTCGAATGCATTTTATTTTCGACAAAAATAAGTATAAGCATAACGGTACCTGGCACACATTAGTTTGTATGTTATTTTTCCCCAAGCTTATCGTCTATAGGTGAATGTGATCGATGGTGGAGAGAAACCGTGCTAAAACCTGGCTTGCCCGTGCGGTCGGTTGGCCTACAAATGATCGATAATTATCGTGTTCCCAATGAGATGCGTGGAACAATGCATAAACATGCAAAAAGCGTTTAAAAAAAATGTTTTCAAGGAAATATTATCACATGTTTGGAATCTGAAAGGTATTGAGGCCGCTATTATACTTCCAAATGGTCCCACTTTTTCGATGACATCCCTAGTTAGACCATCTGGTTCAGGGTGTTTCCTTGTTTTTCATTTTGTGAAGGACAGGGTTTAATTTATATCAAGCATGACAAACGAAACTTCCTCCTCTTCATCTAAAAAACGGTTAAATTCCTGGTATAAATATATCTGTATAGAATGACTAACCATCTAGTGCATGATAAAAAGAGGAACTTGGAGTAGATTAGGTAAAATATATGTAATACTGGCCTTCTATGGCGTGAGAGGAACCAGTGGTATTCAAATCTTTTTCCTCTTTTCGAAAACACATTTGTGGTTGTATGATTTTTCTGCATAATTTTTTCTGCAACCATTTGCAGACGTAAAATTGCCTAATCGGCACAGAAAAGCACATCAATTCAGCTCCCAAAGCAGCGACTGGGCATCTTTTGTTGTTGTAGAATATTCACAAACAGAACTATCGGGTAAAACGCCGTCCTACGGCGCTGTCGAGATGACAACACTTTCGCTGTGGCGATTCATCATGCACTGGGGTTTGCCGAAATCTGGCATGCCAAAAGTAACCAAATAAAATAAATAACATAAAACACCCGTTGTTGGCTCTAGCCTGAAGCATACTCCTATCCTTTATTATGTGAAGGTTTTAAAAACAAGAAGGAGCGATGATGAAGTGGTAACGAATTACTGTAGTTTACGATTTCAGACATCACCTACAGATTACATTTGTAAGGCTTGCTTACCATCAAACCAGAAAATAAAAGTATTGTACATTTTGTTGTTTCCTTTTAATTGTTTAGTCAAAATGTTACATTTAAGTGCTTTCTTCGCAATTCTTCAAAGCTGGCTTATTCCTTCTTTGGGTCAGCTGTGCTACGTGGCCCTCTTGACAGTAAGATCAACGGTGTTGCTACACCGACATCATCATCAACGCGGGCATCATCTCCGTGTCGTTAAGTCCCACTGTAGCCATTTTTCCAAAGTTGGCATAATATCTTGAAGCAAATTCCTCCACCGAAACAACACTAATTGAATGAATGTGGCGCATTTGGGATCAGAGTGTTACACTGTTGGCAAAACACACACTGCAAACGCAGACGGCATGAAAGAAAAAAAAATACTGCGGCAAAAAAATTTGCTGCAAAACCTTCGACTGTATACGACTCCAAAATTTAGATGTAGAATCATATGTTTGGCTTAAACTGACACGAGATATAATTGAGGTGATACATTATATATTGCAAGGCGTGATATGAGATACTGCAGTTAATTATTGAATAGTTGATAATGTTTGGTTGAAACAAAAAAATTATGGAATCTTTGTAATATGTCACAACAGAAGAATACACAAAAGGCTCATATTTTAGAAAGTGCACCATATTCAGAGCAGTGCTTGTATACGGTTGTCAATACACTTCCTTTACTTAAACATTTTCTTTTGGTGCATGCGATTAGAACAGTCGGGATTTAGGCACTGGAACAAAGACAATTGTTCAATGTTATTTTTAAATATGGGATTTGAGAGACCTGAACAGAAAAGCTTTCTTTAAAATGTTTAAAATGTCATATATGACGCAGGCGTGATGAGGAAAGGGCATTGTCTGGAACATCGCATATTATATACTTTTCATTTTAAGGCCATATTTTAATGCATTTTTTTAGTTTTTTCATTCTATGTATATTGAAAGATAGATTTTAAAAAATATTATCTATCTTTCAATATTAAACAAAAATCTGTTATTTTAATTTCGAAACATCAGAATGTAATTATTGTTTTTTTTTCCCAGGGTCTCATGCATTGTTTGGCAAATTCCCTTTAAAAGGTGCGTTTATCGTGCAGTAGAACACCCATGCAGATGCCAGGATAACCTTCAAAAGTCCACACCGATACCTCATTAAACCACTTTCTGAAGTGCCATCTCTGGACCACCTTTCAGCCGAGCAGGTTACGAGAGTCTAACAGGACAAAACCTTGGCCTGTAAAAGCGCTGGATTTACAATCGGGGTGCCTCCAAAACGTGCCGCAGAGTGTCAAAAAAAAAGATTCTGGAGGAAACGCTGATGAAATATTTGTGGAGCGGCACTTCGTACGTGTCATTATTAAGATTGACTTTGCCCAACTAAATGGTTCACTGCACCACCTTGAGCTGAGATGGTCTTTTTTCTAAATTGCTCGGCGGCAAAAAAAATAAATGAGTGAAAGGTGCTGCCGCTGCTGCTGCTGCTGCACAGTTTGATGGCGTACGCACTGGGAGGTGCAATTACGTCAAAAAAAGCACCGTTGCTTTTATGCAAGAGGTGAACTTAGCAAAAATGTTGCACTCACAAAAACGTACGCGCGTTCGTGCATCTGCACACGTATAAGTAAGTCCAGCAATAATATATCACGCAATGTATATTGTGACTAAATACGTATTTATTCTAGATTTCATTACTGTGTTGCGTAAAAATGTCACCAATATACTTACACATATACACCGTATCACATGCACATATTTAAAAAAAACGCAGCCATATACAACAAGACCATCCGCTTCATTTACGTGGGAAATTACATTTGGAAACCGGGCTTATATTCACAGAATATGGCTTAACTCTTGCATACTAATTTCCAATCACATAAAAAAAATACCATACCTCTCAAAGAATTCTTCAAGTGGCTAGCTTAACAATGTGCACAAACACATACAGAGATGAAAGAGATCAATTTTAGCCGCACGGATCGCCAAGGCTGTTAGCAGGGCGACTCTTAAGGATAGGGGTGTGTGGTTACACGAGTGTGGTGCTGGTGGTGGTGTGGTAGTCACCACGCCACATCTCACCGCCGCCGACACATTTAAAGACACTTCACCAGGTGCCAATTTGATACTGAGACAACCTAGGTGAGGCCATGTTCAGACTCCTTGCTAATGTCGATGTGCATGCATGACTGGGAAATACAACCCACGTCGCTAGGATATCACAGGTAAGATAAATCTATCTATCTATCACAAGTGTGTCAATCGCTGCACCATCGCACACACACACACAAGGCACGCGTTCAAGTGCAGCCAAAAAAAGAACCACTCACGGGTAAAAAGTAAATAACTCTTCTTACCTGGCATCATCAACTCTCCTCGTAGCTTTGCGGCACGAGGGAAGAATATTTTTTGTTTCACTTATTATTCACACGTTAGCTTCCAAGTCAGAGTCACCTTGCTTCTTTTCACCTCTCCTGCTCCTCTAACCACCGCTGCCACCACCGCCACAACTGGGCAATTGCCAGCCCGAAGCCACCCACGACCGACGAGGGTGGGGAGAATGGTTGGGTTGGGATGGCTGAGTGAGAGTGAGCCGCGGTTATTCTCAACCGCAGCCGAAAGCCGCACGACAAAGAGAAGTGGGTGGCCGGCAGACGAAGGCAATCTTGCAGACGGACGCTTTATAAGCCCGGCCACACGCTCAGCAAACGCAGTGGCTGTCCAACTGGCTCGCTCGCTCGCAACTGTTATTCTTGCAGGCGCTCAGATCGAGAGAGGAGGGAGGGGAGGATGAGATGGGAGAATGGAGAGGAGAGAGGAGGGGCAGGCAGTGAGAGAGAGAGGGAGAGCAGGAGAACACCGGCACACGGCGCCTGCCCGCTGAAAACCCAATTACTGTCCTCGAATAATGGGAGTAAACACAGGCAGGGAGCAGGGGGCTACGAGGGGAGGGTGGACAGCAGAGGAGGAGGAGGAGGGACAGACGGAGAGAAGGGAGGTTAGCAGAGATGGAGCAAGGGATGGGGAGGGGAGGGCGGGTGAGAGTCGTGCAAGGGGGGATGTTGCATTGCTGGCAAACACTTGGATGCATTTTTTTCTCTGCGCTACCAACTCCAAGTACGTGTGGGTTGTGTGTGTGCGTGCTGCGCGTGTGTGTGTGTGTGGATTAGCAGGAGCGGTGGCGCAGCGGTCAGCACGCTGCGCTACGAACCCAGCGACCCGAGATGGATTTCCTCGCTATGGCCAACACCGGTTATGGGCCTTCCCTAGGTCGACTCAGCCTCAAATTAGTACCTGGTTGCGGTGTGTAAATATCGCCACTGGGGAGACAAAGGCCACCGGGCGTGGTGCTGGCCACCCACCCCCTCAGTGTGCCGTGCCGGCCTTCATAGGTGCTACTCGCTAACAGCACTTGCCCCAACAGTCTGTTAAGGCTACAACGGGGGGATTGTTGTCTTTGTGTGGTTGTTTAACTTTCTACGCTGTAAGCCCACTGACTCTGGTTCAATTCCCTGCCATTGACGATAATAATCGGGGGGGGGGAGGCAATTGGGCGTCTTGATCTACACACGAGGTTGACTCAGCCTCGCGGTGGTGTGTAACTCAGCCTTTAGTGACTACACCTGCTGCAGTGCGTAAAAGTCACCAATGTGGAGGAGACAAAGGCTTGCTGGCTACTGCGCTTTCCACACCACCACCACCACCAACCACCACCTTGCTAATGGCACTTCTACCTGCGGTCCTAAAGGCTGAATCGGAGATGCTCCAATGAATTTGCTGCCTGTAACATGCACGACGCTGCGAGTGTGGCAGCACAGTGATGGAGCTCGCTTACCTTTTCATCCGGGAGACGTGGATAATATTCACGGTAACACACGGTGCTGGTGATGATTGCTATCTCAAACTGACCGGTTCCCTGCCATCTTTGCCCAGCAGAAACTTAGTACCTGGTGCAGTGCATGAGGTCGACAACGAAATCTTTGATGCGTTGCTGGCTACACCAATGCCTCCCTCCTCCATGCCAGTCTTAGTAAATTCTCGCTAATAGCAAATTGCCCATAAGTATATATTGTGCAACGAATGGAGGGATTTTAACCTTTTTTAAATGTATGTTTGGGTAGGGGTTGGAATCGTGGTTCGTTCACAGCCTTACAATTCTGGTGACAGATATTTACATTCTTGTGGTGCCAATGAATTGATGTGTACACCTGGCAAGGGCCTCCCCTGGGTCTGCTCGGCCTAAAACAACGAGTACCCGAAGGACTGCCTGCGTTGTTGGCCATCCCATCCAATCACGTGCCGTGGCCGCCTTAGCCGGTGCAGACGAAGATGGACTCGCCCCAACAGTCTACGAAGTCCCATCAGGGCATCTTTGTCAGTGTGTCTGTGTGTGATTGTGTATGTTTTTTTCACCCACAACAGATCCACAGATTCCCGGGTGTATCAAACTGTCGAACAAGTCGAACGCCTCTACAATCCAGGATTCTCTTCCGCTGACTTTTCTCCGCAAAAAAAAAATCTCAGTCCAAAAAAAAAACACATTAAACCCACTCATTCTCACAATTCACTGCGATTCCATCGCTTACTCCTCAGCCCCACGATCGCGCTGCCCTCACCGCCGACCGGTAAAGCACGCGGAACTTCTGCAATCTCGCGTGGAAAAAAAAAGTTTTAAAATTAAACTGAAGATTGCTCTCTGTAAAAAAAAAACGTGCGTAAGTGACATGTGCCACGATTGTTTATCGACGACCGGCGGCGCGTATTTACTTTCCGTGCTCCAACCGCGAGTGCCGAGAGAGACATGCGTCTGCGCTTCGCACGGAATTTTATCCAATTCGCAAGGTTCGGCCCGAAGACACGGGCAAGAGCATTTGCATCGCGAGGGCACGGAGCTTAGTTTTTGCCGCAGTGTGAAAAACCAAACGGAGGAGCGTAGTAATTGCGGAGCGAAAGTAATCCATACAAGCAAACACGATGTTCCAACAACAACAACAAAAGGAATAAACTATGCATGTCATCCATTGATTATATGCGAACTTTAACACGTATAAATTGTATTTCAGTCCGGTTCAAGGCCAATTATTTCACCAATTGTCGATGCCACTGGGATTCATAATCCATTTTTTGAGGGAATCCTAAAGTCAAAGAATTAACGTAGTTATATCTAGACAGTTTTAGAGATAATTTAAACATTTCACATTAAGACTGTGGCCATTTGTCATATTAACTGACTGCTCCCTGCCTTCCATGCCATTGGGAATGTGGAATTTGTACGTACGTAGCCAACCGCGCTAATTCGAGGTGCGAATTTCCTACTCGACATAGAAAAAAACTACTGCCAATGCTCATTTAAACTTAGCGATATTGATTAATATTTTTTTAACACAATGGCCTCGCAAATCCGAATGACGCCACACATTCCTTAACAATCACCTCTCAGCAGATGGCATGCGTCGGCAAATCTCAACATAAATGATAGGCCAGCTGTAGCAATCGAAGCTGTTAACTCAGTGGCTTGCTGGTGAATGTGCCAACCATCGCGTTATTTGGCATAGGTTCTGCAGCCATGTACAGACATATATAATGGTTCACGTAAATTAATATTCTTCGCATAAATTATAAAGAAATCGCCACCGGCACACGGCCTATTCAAGAGAACAAATTCTGACACAACTCGTAACACAATCGCCTTTTAAAAATGCCATTTTCTTTTCATATTAACGTTCAGCAGAAGATGCCGCCTATTAAACAACAGTCAATAGAGCTTGTTCCCCTGGCCCCAATTGATTAAGCAGAACATGTGATAAATGTGTGGGAATCGCATGGCTGGTGGTATAACAAAGGTAATGCACACAGGCTGCGTGTATGCCTGGGCCTCCAGGGAAAGCTAAATGAGTTAGGCAGGGATGAAATATATATAAAAAGGGGCGAAAAAAATCAAAGCACCCGTAGAATGTCGATAGCTGTGGAGGCAAAGTGTGAGCAGAACCCTGCCTAAAAGAGGATTGTGTTGGCTGGAGAAATTGCTGACAGGATAGAAAAAAACACATCCAATGTCCTGAGTTTTGAGGCACAGGAATGCTAAGCCGGAGCGGCTGACTGGTTACGACACAGTAATTATGATATTATTGATTAAAAGGGAGTTAAGAAATGATTCTGGCACTGGCACTTGATGCAAGAGGAAAATTCCACAGCCTTGTATGTACCGCCCGGCTGCACCAGCATGCAGTGGGCCACATAAAGCGTGGAATCAATGTGTGCAGAAACGAAAGAAGTTTTAAACTTTTTCAGCTGCAATTTTCTGATTGCTGCGGGAAAATTTTAATATTTTATTTTAGCAGCCACCTTTTTTTTTGCCACGCAGGTTCCCTAACACGTGCGGATGGAAACAAATTGGACACGAGCGCGATCAAAGACAAAGATCCCCCGGATAGCCGTTAACAGTCTGTTGGGGCAAAAGTGCTATTAGGGAGCACCGACACAAGAGGGGTGGGTGGCCAGCTTCACGCGCAAGCGCCTTTGTCTCCCCAGTGGTGACGTTTGCACACCGCACCAGGAACTCATTTGAGGCTGAGTCAATCTAGGGGAGGCCCAGGATGAGTTAAGATAATCGGCCACTGGTGTTGACCACGAGCGGGAATTGAACTCGGGCCACCGGTTCGTAGCGCAGCGCGCTAACCGCTACACCACCGTTCCCCTATGAGTGTGATCACACAACAAAGACAAAGATCCCCTGTATAGCCGTAACAGACTGGAGGGGCAAATGCTGTTCGCGAGCACACCAGGGGATGAGTGGCCAGCACCACACCCGACCGTCTTTGTCTCCCCACATGTGTGCTCCTTCTGCAGCGCGTTCAGAAATGGACATAAGAGGGGGTTGATAGCCATTGGATGCCTTTTCCGTCTGCACAAAAAGAGAGCAGCACGTATGGATGTGGGTTCTACATACGAAACCCAACACTGCCTGGGTGTTCACGTGAGTGAGTGTGAACCATGCCAACAAAAGTGAGATCCGTTATTACCTTTTATTTATTTATTTGCCAACTAAACTTAGCGCTAAGTCAGACCGTGAATGCTGATTCTGTCTCTCTTGCGTAAATTTTTGTCATGTCGCTTAACAAGCGGCAGGCTTAAGGATCTGTGGCCGCGTGCGTAAAGTGCCTTGATTGAAATCCTCCCTTCATTTGCACCGATTTATAGAGGAAACTGAGGCGATGTGTCACTTAAGTTGCTTCATGTGACTGACCACTGAATCGGTTGCTTGTCTGAAAATATAAACACTGCACATGCACCCAGTAGCAGTGCCTGCATTCTGTACGCGTGCACACAAACGTCCAGTGTGATTGCATGGGGACCGCATTAGCAGTGGTGTGGAAACACAGGCTGACTGCGTACCACCATCGTTACAGAACAATGCTGAGAAATTAATCTCTACAAAAGAAACATATAATGATCTTGGCAACGTTCCTTCTTCAGAGCAATGGACGAAGGCGAGGACAGAATATTGCCACTTACAGTTGGGGGAGAGCGTTCGCAACGCGGTGCCTAAAATAGGGAATGTGACATTTAGAAATATTACAGACCAATGTGTGGGTGGGTATTGAGAAGCAAACAGACATGCCCATTCGTATAATCTAGCCTCTTCTCTCCTTTATCACATTTTGTACTCTCGGTTCCATCGACCGCTGCCTCCTCTATGTCACCCACGTCTTTTACGTGCAAACAATGAGCACCCCCCCCCTTCCTCCTCCTCCTCCTCAGCTACGCTTTCTCTCCAAAACTCTCTGGCCACTCACTGTCGATTACGGATACCAGCCTGCCTCATTTACACGCCTCATCTCCGTGATCAGCTTAAAGCGTTGCGGACCATTTCTCGGGACATTTTCGTGCCAAGACACTCGCATCCCCGTGATTTGGAGATAGTGGCGGGGCATCCGGTGCCGCCCGTTGCGCTGGTGCGGCCCTTTCTCTCTCAAGAGAGAGCCGGCGGCAATTTCCAGAGGCGACCTCGGATACAGCTGCGATGCCGTGAGGTCACCGCTAACGCTGACCATGAGGGATCTGACGTCACCCGCTGTGCTCATCCAATTAACCCATGTTACAGTATTCACAAAGCAAATGGTAGAGGGCCACCTCTATCATTTGTTTGCGAAAGGGCCTCCACAAAGAGGGAGCTCTAGAGAGCCCCCCTAAAGGGTATTTGGCCTACTCTTCCACCTGGTCAGGCATCTTTGGAAAAGGTTGGTGTACCCACGCTTTACCCCACCACAAGCGAAATTCCGATGGACTAACTCCAGTCTGAATAAAGATTCTGATTCTGAACTGTGGTGTACGTAACACTGCCGCATGAACAGAGGCGGTGGGACGGGATTTAGCAAACTTGCCCGGGTGTCTCAACTGCCGCGCCGGGAGATCGAACCGGGGGCCTCGCTAACCGTTACAGCGCAGCAGAATGCCCGCTCAAATAGATGGACGCTGCTGGAAAATATCGGTCCAGAACACCCATGGGCTCATGGACTAAAACAATGGATTTACTTTTTTTCGGGATAAGATAAAAAACCACCCCTTGCCTATGTATCTATTACCAGATGTACATATGACGGTTCAATTGCACGAGTGCGTTGTTGAGGCGCGTGTGTTATTGCTTTTGAAGGAGACCCTCAATGAGGTGGGAGTGTGGCACCGCCGGACTGCTGACAAGGAGGCTTGGGATAAGTATTAATTGATAGAGCACGGCTCGATAAATCAATGTCTATTGAGCGCGCACAGAGCCGATTTAAATTAGGAAAATGAATTCGCATAGCGCCCAAATAGGCAACCACATGGTCACTGTGCGAGGCACCATAAGTGATCTACGGTTTAACACGTAGGGCTTTCGCGACCAATATTATTCATAAGAGAGGTTTTTGAGTTAGAGCGGGTAAATATGAATGTGTGGTCAAACCTGCCACCACCCGACGCAGCCATTAGTAAGCTTTGTCACAGTAAACAAAACGTGCCAATCCGTTTCTAGTTCAGCACAACGGTGAGTTGGAAAGTAAACCCACAACATTTACAATTCGAGTACCACGTTTCATCAGTAATTACAACCGGCCTCATCAGCCGACAGCTGGGATTGTTGAGAAATCCTCTTGTTTAGGTCTTAAATAAGTGATCTACGTTCGTTATCTTTGTACGGTCACAGCATTTACGCTGTTTCTAAACAGTCTGCCTGGCACAAACACTCGGTGTGCCATGATGTATCAATTAATCGATCAGAAGCGATTCGTATGCTCACAAGACACATGTGGGTAGTAGGAATTGAGTATTTCCGAACGGTATATGTTGCATGTAATTGGTTCACATAATCCCCTACAGCTAATAAAGGTGCTAAATTGGATTTAATATATTTTGTAGTCCATGAGCCGGAGCAGAATTCAATACCGCTAGAGGTGGAAAATATTTAGTCATCCCAGTTTTTTGGTATGCACTGCCAATGAAGGTGAATTATGCGGCAACATTATTTTATATAAAACAAGGTTAGTGCATAATTTAACTTTTATTGGCAATTTAAAGATTATTGTGCAACTCAAGCTTTGCCATCTCAGGTGGTTACCGACAAAATGAATGATTTGGTCTTGGCCCAAGGATGAATTGATTCGTGAAGAGATTAATGGCCGTGAATCGGTATATTTAATTCAATCGCGAGAGGCAAATCACTACGCTGGTAAAACAAATATCTTTGGCCTTTTCATGTTCTCCTGAAGCGGTGATTAATGGTGATTATGAGCACCTTAAAGCTGATGAGAGATATTTTGAATTGAGGACAAGATTTGTCCACGTCTGAGGTTTTTTTTTGCTACTAGCAAACAGCAAATAAGCGACTCCGATGCCTATCGGCCAAACGGGTCTTAATAATAACAGAAAAAGTATACACACATACAAACTAAACATTCGTCACGGAACCTTATGAATCTGTATACATACTTCATATAACTTGTACAAAACTTTAAACCACCAATTACAAGTTGCACAAACCATATTCCTACAGCTGCATGTTCCTTTTTTGTCAATTTTGAATGCACAGATTTGCATTTGTGAGTCGTGTGCACAAAATCATCGGGGCCGAAAACAGAAATTGGAGCTTAAAATGATTCCACATGCAGCACTTTACGAAAACAGGGGAGTAAAGAAACTTGTTTGTAAAAGCGATCAAACTCAAAGTTCCGTTGTACACATTTTTATCCGAACACTCAATTTATTTTATTATCATGACGACAACGTGGATTTGCTGCCTTGGCATAATGGTCGGCACCCTGGACTTGAAAACCAATTCGCATCTCCCGCCATGGGCAGTTGCAACAATGGAGCTGTCCACCCAGAGGTACGTCATGGGTGCACCACGCTTCGTCCAGTGTGGTCATCCCTAAAGGAATAGCCTAAAGACGCCACGTGGGGCTCTCTGGAGCTCCCTCGAGTAGAGGCCCTTCAACCAGCAGTGGCGTGAGCAAAGCAATTGCAGGGCTGCGCCTTGACTATGAATCATTTGTTATGAGAACTGAAAATAAATACCCTCCCAAGTTGTACGCTTTAAGAACCATAGTCCACGAGCAGCAGCCCAAACCAAGGCAAAGTAACTGGTTCTTCGGATCAAGTGAAAGAACCCAGGGCTTGAAGTGTCTACTTAACACACGTGAGAGGACACCTCCTCACGGGGCCTGGGTTGCTGCTGCCTCGTTATTTTTGTTCAAGGTAATCAGCCCTGCCTGTGATTCCTCAAGCGGCATTAATTCGCTATTGTTTTTGTTCACTCGGGACAAATAGTTTGGGTTTGATCTTGACAGTCAGTGATGGGGACTCAATGACACGTGACTTATATTAGGTTTCAAGAGCTTACCCCTTGCACAGTGTGAGCTGCCAATTTAATGTTTTAATTGAAAATAAAAAATAATTGTGTGTTTTGATATATATAATGCGCCGGCGGTCGCTTCTGATAGAAAAGCAAAGCTTCAAAGAATGGATTAATGTAATGCAACTGAAAAGCATGTTATTTACAAAAGTATTATTTATTTTGACATAATTCAAATTAAAAGTATAAAAAAAATAATACGTTTAATATGTAAACATATGAATGTTACGATATGTATTAGCAGCGAAATGATATATATATGGGTCTACAGAATCCATAGCCTCCGTTTTACAAAATGTTCCCACAGATGTCCCTGTACTCAATGGGCAATCTGTGCATTCACCAATGTATTTTTAATTGAAGGACAAATTCCTTTGCTGCCTGAGCAAAGGAAATAAATTCTAAATCGCACTGGAAACCCCAGGCAAGTCGCAAACATTACACATTCCTGTGGAAGTGACCAATGAAATGTGGATCATATAAATTCGCAATTTCATATGGATAGGTTGACCACAGTTGACTTCTTAAATGGGTGCACAATCACCTTAACCGGAAGAAAAACTAATATTAAATAACATCGGTATCAAGGCTCCCACAAGGCCATGCGGGAGGGTGTGTAGCACAGTTTGGCGCCGGCTATCATAGAGTGCGGTCTTGTCGCTACAGTTCTCTGCGGTAAGCACAACATCTTTAAAAACCACAGCGCTATGCCTCTCTAAATAAAATTCACGCTAACCACTTGCGCGTTTTGGAATTTAACTGGTGAACGGGACTCAGGCCCTGCAACTTGCTGTCATCTCTGAACGGGATAGGGTTAATTGGCAGCTGTGAACCGGTGGTGGAAATTCCACATTTCTATGGCAGAAGTGAGTTAACCAATAAAACAACCATTTTTGGATTCCCCCAAAGAGTGCTCGTCAACGTATCGACCCCGAGGGAAGACAAGACGAGTCGACCAGTTCCAGGGAAGTGAACTCACAACTCCGCAATTGCAAGTCAAGCACTCTAACCTCAACACATGAATCGATAACACCCCGTGTGGCCTCAAAACGAAATAGTGTATAATTGGTGATGTTTTGGGGAATGGCCATTCTTCACGGCACAGAGAGAGAGGCCAGAGAGCTGGAGAGGTTGTGCATCACTGTCAATGCAGTATTTCCAAATAATGTGCTCTATCCTTAGTCTAACCAAGAACAAAAGGCACATTATTCGAATGTGGGTGTAATGATGATGAGGGTGTGGGGGGTGAAGGTGTTAGGCTCACAGAATTCACAGACAAAAAGGAGCTCACATGCATCGCGCAGGATGATGCTTGGGTAGCGTTTACCTTGGTGTGGTTTCGGCAGGTGACGTCATCTGGCACTGTGGAAAGCCATTGCTGAACACTCGGAATCAGTAACACTGGAATTGGTCTTTCCACTGAAGACTTGAGGTAAGCACTATAAACTTTCGAATAAAGTATATGAGGCGTGAGCACTCCATCTATTCCATCACGAGCTAATGATAGGGATGTTTTAATCGTTTACTTAATCTTGGCCGTGCATCTGCAGAGGTAGGCATGAGCAAAGCCCTCCCTCGCTTCACACAAATAATGTTTTTTTTATTTTGCCTTTGCCCTAAACGCCGTGTCACGTAAAAATGGAACGTTGTCGAATATCATAGTGCTCAGGAATATCTAATTACTTTTGTCTTTTACGTCTCTTGTGAAAACACAGGGGTGAGGCAAGATAAAGAGGACCTCGTGTGTACCCGGGAGGATATTGGCCTGAGTTAATTTTCATAAATTTCAGTGTGAGCAGGCCCCCTCGATGTGTCCAAATGCATCATCATATACGCGGATTGCAATCGGGTAACAACAGCGAAAGGGTTTCAGATTCAGTGGAAGGGTTAAAGCCACACAGTGAGTTAAAATGAATAATGCTATGGAAATGTAGCTTGCATTTGCGTTGAGAAATATGATACTACATTTGACATGACTCCCCTCCCACCCATTACTCTTTGGAGGAGTTTTTTTTCCCCCTCCATGAAAATGCAATACCACGCGCCGATGAAATATAAGACACCTCGCACCGCACAATTGACATTTACAAAAGAGTACAGCACGGTAAATCACAAGTCCAGGGAATACGCACATCTCAGTTTTATGCAAATTCTGACTTTAGGCCACCGGCGTACCTTTGGATGGACACTGCCATTGGTGTCTTGCCTGGTTCCGATCCATACATTTACCCAGTCAAGTTAGGGCCGCGATCCCTTTTTGTCAATGATGCGCGCATATGAAAGTGCTTGATGGAAGAGACAACCCAAAAAAATTAATGAGGTGTCTTTACTGTAACATCACAGCAATATTGATCCAATAATTGATCAATATTTTCACGTGACGGTGTGCCGCATTACCAGGTGTGAAATTACTCTTTGGTTCTTTCCGGTAAAGTCGCGTAGGTATAAAATAAAATAAATTAAATCATGACGTTTCGGGCGCAATACAAGCGTCCGTCATCAGTGGGACAATTCCCTTCCGTGCGCTGGGCGAGCTTAGATTGGCTCCCACCATGACACGCATGGGGGGCCCCCATCCTGTGAATGGAGGTGAGAAGCCTCGTGCATGGCTTAGAGTTCATGTTGAGGCTGCACCGATGCCTCACTGTGCAGCTACGTGGCCAGTCATCAGTCACGATCCACGGGCAGATAGCCCTTAGTAGGTGTCCACTGCACCTTTCGTCATTGTTTCCACTCAGTCTTGTGCCAATATGCTCAAGTAGTGCCACATCTTTCTGCCACCGATCTCCTGTGATGTCGTCGTAAAACTATTCTCTGTTCGGCCTTTCCTCTCTTTCTGGTTCCTTCCATTTTCCCGAGAAAACGCACTCGGCTCGTAGTAATACTATAAGCGAGTCAGGCAGAGTGGTTTTCCCTCAGCTTAATTTGATGCTCCCACGCCGATACATGTGGCATCAGTGGCAATGCACAGGAGTACGCACCTGAAGCAATCATTAACCGAGTCCCATCACCGAGGGCCTCGAGAGCAGTATGCCTTGAAGCTGCATTGTCATGATACAACGTTTCATAAACGTCTCTTTACTAAAGCTCCACACGTGTGTCAGAGTCCCCAGGACACGCAGCCTAGGTAGTTGGCATGTACACAATAAGAGCTATTTGTTTTTGTTTTCCCTTTCAGACTGAGCATGTCTGCATTGAACAGCTCAACGGTGCAGTGGGAGAGGTTATTAACGCAGAGCTGGGCACGCCATTACCAGGACAAACCTCTCGCTGGGCTTTGGCTCACATTAGCACTCAGCACACCTGGCGCGTCAGGGCATTTAGTGCAGCCGAATAGAGAGAGAATAATGCAGTGGCCCAGGGGGGGGGGGGGGGAGGCGTCACGCGCCACTGCGGGCAGCCGTGCGGGCAGGCGGGAGGGTGTGATGGACCCCTCTGCACGACTCCTGTTTACAGGTTCTTGTGGCTTTCGCACGGGTTAAGAGAGTGGGGACCTCAACGCCAGTGCCAACGTGCTTGCCAGGAGAAAGAATTGGGTTTTTCAAATAGGCAGAGATGTGCAGGGCAGACATCCGAGCACGTTGATATATCGCGCTACGTGGTGAGAGGGCCCGATTTCCGCGGTGTGCTCGTTACGGAGCCAATTTGCGCAGCGGTGATGGATTGATTCCCACAGTCGCCCGGTAATTTTCCGAGGGCATTAGGTAAAGCGCATCTGCCGTGAAGTGGACCTTAAAGACCCAATGACGTCGTTCATCAAGAGGCGATCACACTTGAAAGGCCAGTGAGATAGGTCAAACCACAAAATGTGACAGTCTGTGGCTAAACAAAATAAAAAAAGCTTGATTGATATTTTCCCAGCGTGCTTGCCTTGAGTTGTATTTGCAATAACATAAGGTGTCTCACGCAGCAGTTAAACAAGTGGTACTGTGTTAATGTACGTTTCATCGTCAGATGTACGTGTTTACGTATGAAAGTGATGAGACGCGGTAAAGCGGCGGCGCACGGACTGCACGATTAGCCCAGCGACCGGCGCGAGATTCCCAGCCGTGGCTGATGTCGGCGGCGACAGCTGAGCTGGTGCTTGGGACCCTCTGCACCGAAGCACACTTAGCAGCGTGTTTGGCCTATCACAAATAATAATTATATACATTTGTAACGTGCCACACAATATCCGCTCGCTCTCGAAGAGAGAGAACGACTCAGAGGCGCGAGGAGGAACCACGGACGAGCACGAAGGCAGCAGCCGGGTGGTGAGCCGATGCCAAATTCTCCCTCCCCCCAAGCTCTGTGGTCCTCTATATATTAAGGTGTTATCGGCCAATTAAATGAGTGGGAGGAGATCGGAAACATTCGGAGAAAACCCTGACATGCAAAGGGGACACAACTATCCCATGCAGATGAAACAAATGGAGATTGGTCCACACTTTCTGTGCTGCCATCTCCTGGTTCGTCAGCATATGGCACCTCGATGTCCCTGGGAAAGGGAGTTCCAAAACACGTGTGATCCACCAACCTTTGCCTCCACAGTGCTAGATTACAGGCACGCACGCACCACCACGCATGTTGGCCAGACATCTTATCAGAAATGAGAGTACCCACACTTTATTCCCACCACACGCAATCTCCGAATCGAGAGGCGGATGGCGGGGAGGGGGGGAGGTTTAAGAATAAACGTTTCCATTGTTATCGCTGCCACACCGGGAGATGGGGTTGAGCCGGCTACCTCTGGGTTGCAATTCCAGTGTGCTGACCATTAAGCCATGGCGGCATCCCCATGTGTATTATACGGATGCATAAACCGGAGAAAGGTGTCTTCCCGGAATAAATATGAGCCTTTTATATAGCACAAAGAGGTCCGGAGAGAATCATTTACTTGGATTAGAGTCCAAATAGGAATCTGAGTCATCACAATCACAAGCTTGGGTGATAATGGGAATCTATGTGCAGGGAACGAATGGCAGTTGAGAGAAGGCATACCTCGAGGGGCAATAGCTATGGGCTACGTTGTGCGGTCATGTTGTGGAGTGAGATCTAATTACACGTACGCGGGATCACGGGTGCTAGTGTTTTCGCACAACAGTGGAACTGACAATGGTTGATGTCAAGAACAATTGCATTGCAGGCGGTATTCATCTCATCTCACGAAATACCGTAAATTCTACATGTTGTTCTCGTTGGCTCTTAAAAAAGGTAAAGGTGCAGCCCTGCAGTTGCTTGCTCATGCCACTGCTGGCGGAAGGGCCTCCATTAGAGGGAGGTCTAGAGATCCTCCTCGCAGAGGTGACTTGGCCTACTCATCCATGCTGGCCAGACATTATTAAAATAGGTTTATACGAGAAAAAAAATACTCATGAATTAATTGTTATTGATTGCCAAACTTTTGGACATTGGCAAGTAAAATAACCACCGGTGGAAATTCCACAGTCATATGTCAGATATCAGACGATCAGAATCTTTATTTAGACTGGAGGAATCCGATGAGCTATGAAGCTTTTTTCCATAGATGTCCAGTTTGTCCAGCACTACCCAAAGGACAACCACTATCGACCACCCAGACAATGGTAATCATATTATTATTAAACCTACCTGGGTGATGGGTTGAGTACATCCATGACTGGGATGAAAGTCACGACCTTGCGATCGGGAACAGAGCGGTCTGCCAAAGTACCGAAGTGGCCGGACTATGATACGATGCCATAATCAAACCCAAGATCACGCACACTCTCATTAACGTGTCGGCACCATGGGCTGTCTGTGGCCCCACGCTTGGCTTCCTAAGCGCACCAGGACTGCTGTGAACAAGGTGAACAGCTTGTGACCCATTGTGCCTGGGAGCAATGGGTCTGAGTTCACCTGCTGCCCTCACCAAGTCCCCTCACGCCCCTGACCCCCCCAATCCACCCACACCCACCCACCACCACAAGACTCACCGCGTCTGAGCGGCCTGATTTATTCCGACAGGAAATCACAGGACTATAATGAGAGTGTTCACAAGCCATCCGTTAGAGAAGCCCTGCCGGAGGCCATTAAGGTGGCAACGGCAAGAGCTGGGGAAAGGCAATGCGCTGTTCAAAATGAAAAACCAAATGCGCGCATCGCCCATGTGTAGCCGCAGTTCTTATAATCTCACGGTTCGCCCATCACCCACTTTCGTCCGCACACCACGAAACAATGACTTGAGGAAGAAAAGAAAAACGATGGCTTGAAAAAGTTTTGTTTCGCGCAGATCCAATTTAAAACACGCGAAGCGTTTTTGCTGTTGTTGCTATGACTGTTACTAACAACAACGTGACTTTGAAGGTTTTAAAGAATTATTCGCTGGACCGAGCGTGGAGGAATTCAATGGCGACGCAGGATTTCCAGTGAAACACAAAGAGTTTCAAGTACGTGTTTAAAAGTCGAGGAGCATGTTGCCAAACGCGCGAGGCCGCCGATGTTTGAGGACGGGCCGACGTAAAAACGTAGTGGCAGGACCAGATGAGGGAGGCCTGATTCTTTCTGAAGTGACCTCTAGGATGTGTGGAAATTACATTGGATGACATCTCTTTGCTGTTTTGCTCTCCTGGATAGGGAAAGTATATAGAGAAACTTAATCAGTGGAGAGTCGAAGACGAACTCCTGCGCATGCTTAATAAACAGTCCCTTCTCCCGAGTGAAATAAGAATGAGGCTTACACAGTGGAATCTGACATCAATGCACTGCCGCTAAGCAGCTAAGAAATGTTCAAAAGGGTAACAATTCACACGTGTTTGCCTGCCATTTTAATATATGTAACAATAATAATAGTCAATTCCAGCCAGTCTCAAGCCACCTATGCATAAACACTATAAAAGAAAAAAACTATGATTTAAATTTTATTTTACCAGGTAAGGCCTCCTGAGTGATATAGTTTTCTCTTTTTTAAGCGGCTAGGCCACAAATGGTAGCTCAACGAAGTGGCTTATCACGTGGCAATTTATAACAGCCAAATACTCGAAACGCATGCTTCTAAATGTGAAGGGAAAACTGGAGGACTCGGAGGTAAAATCCACACGACCATGGAGGAGAACATGCGAAGTCAAAATATACGTGCGTCAGGGACGGGATCGAACCCACGCCCTTCTGTATACCGAGCAAGCTAGTTGACATCTCGCTACCATGGCGCCCCATGGATGGATGATGGCTTCCACACACCAAGTGGGTCTTCGGAGTGTTTTTTTTACCATACTTCACCATGCTGGTCAGCGTGGGGTTGATGTAGTGGAAGGGCACGGCCCGGTAATCAAACTCTTAATGTCGTCCTAACCCTGCCATCGTTTCAACCCTGCCATTTTAATGACACAATTTTAATAGCCTCCCACTGCTAATCAAGCTTGTTTTCTCTCTCCTGAATACTTAGCTTGGCTATATGACCTTGACCGAGCTGGGTCATATCACCAATGTCACCGAGCTAAGAGGGGGACACACACACACATGCCTGTAAGCTCATGCTTCCATGGCAGGGTTGATTGCTCACACAGAGATCACCGTGTGCATTGTGCATTGAGCAAGGCTACAATAGAAAAACAGCGAGAATGTTGCTGACCTGTGGGTAAAGATTTTAGAGAATTGACCTTTAGTATGTTTCTTTAACTTCCTGGCACTCCAGTTTCCTCTTCCCCATAAAAAAAAAAACTTCAAGTGGAAGTCACCAAACATCACTAACAGAATCCCCATTATTTAGGAGTCTTGAATTGAAGTGAGGGTTTTCCTAGATTCTATATATATTTTTTACAAAACCTTTTTATTCCTTGACCCAACTGCTTCATGCCAACTGAGTGGTGATGGCTACACACTGAAATTTAGGTGAAATCCCAGTTGTGAGTTGCCTCAGCCAATCGGCTCCTTTGTTGGAACCCATCGTATTGACATTTAAAATGTGGACAACTTGCTTGGAGCCACAAAGGGCATTCATCACCTGTCAGTGCACATTTTTTTAAAACCAAGAAGCGCTTTCACTTCTTAAACGGCGAAAATGCTCGATGCTTATGATGATGAAGATGCGGACGACATTGGCAATCATGATGATGATGAAGATGCCCACAACATCGGCAATCATGATGATGATGAAGATGCGGACGACATTGGCAATCATGATGATGATGAAGATGCCGACGACAGTGGCAATCATGATGATGATGAAGATGCCGACGACAGTGGTAATCATGATGATGATGAAGATGCCCACAACATCGGCAATCATGATGATGATTATTATATAATGGCAATGGTGATGATAATGTTGAAGACGTTGAAGGCAAAACATTTAATGATAATGCTGCGAATCACGAGTATGATGACGATTAAGTAATCTTAATGAAGTTGTTGATGATGACAATGGTCGTGATGATGAGATAATGATTGTGATGATGCTGCTACTAGTTCTGATGATGATGATGAATATGATGATAATATATGAATGATGGTGGTGGCAGTAGTGGTGTTGATGATGTTGCAATAATTATGATTATGATGATAATGACAAATAAGATATGTTAAATGTAATGGTGGCAGCAGCGCTGTTGATGATGTATGTATGTTGAACTTCTTTCACACCGTACGTAGTCAACTGTGCCAATCAGAGGTACGGGGGAAGGACAACAAACTAAACACAAAGAGCAGTTAGAAAGAAATTAGTTAACAGTGCATAGCACCAGTGGCTTCCTAATATCGGAAGGAAGAGCATTTCAATCGGCCGCAGAAGTGCAACTGAAAGTGCTCGATGCGGTGACCGTCTTTGTTCGATGGATAGCCCAAATGCCACTGCCTGCTGTGAGAATGACCGAGGTTTGCGTGATGGTTTATGCTTCTTGACGAGGCCGGCGAGGTATTGTGCTTAATTTGTGGCAAGCCCTTTGTGTTTAATGGGCGCGACCGCAGCGGCGCTCATCGCCACGGATGACAGCCGCGCTTCTGCGGCCGTCTGGAACGCTTTTCCTTCTGTTAGGAAGCCACTTGAGCTATGCACTTTCAATTCTAGATTGATGACTAATTTCTTTAGCACTCCTTTTTGTGTTTAGTTTGTTGTCCTTCCCCTGCGACTACGATAATTATCACTGTTGGCTACGTACGGCGCGAAGGAAGTTCAACGTACGTACACACACACAAACAGTGGCAACGATAGTGGCGGCGGGGGAGGCCTGACGAAGGCTCATCATGTGCCGCAGCCATACCTGGAGGAGCCACTTCTCAACCAGACCCCGCGCATCCGCAGGGACGATCCTCTCCACCAGCGCCACCCTCTCGCCCTCAGCCGACTCCATGTGCGTGATCTCCTTGTCGGCGTTGAAGGTGAGACACGCGATGCCCTCGAAACACTTCTTGAGGTGAGGCTGCACGCGCTGGGGCTCCCTCGTCTCCGAGAGGATCTCCAGCAGCTCGTCGTTGGACAGGAAAAAGAACCTTCGGAAACAAAGGGGCCGGGAGAAAACGATGAAGAGCAAAGCCTCGCTCAGCGCAGCGGAGGATAACAGCAGGGCTCGGTGGCACCTCCGTTTTACACGTACGTACGTAGAGCAGAAAACCGGAGCGTAACTTTGTGCAACTGTCACAAACGTAGCCAAATAAACACCGAGTGAAGTGCAGGCAAATACGTTGCACGTGAAGAGCAATATAATGCCAAGTATGTGTCTGTCAAACACGCAATGAGCAATTATGTTTATCAAAAGGATCCTGAAACGGCACATTTGCCGAATTAGTTTTTAACCAGCGTTTTACTTGCGGCAGGGAGGCAGAATACAAGGAGAAAATCCTCACAAACGCTTGTGGGAATAAAACCCAAAGGTTCGCGTGGACAAGTTGATAAACCCATTTGCTGTGCTGTTCTGCAATCTCCTGTCCCCCACTTGCAGCCCAGCAGCATTTGGGAGGATCACAAATAACCAGAAGGCGACCAAACTCTGGCCCCCAATGCGTCGGATCGCGGGCATGTGGGCAAGATGCCAGGCCAGCCTATTGCTTGTTGTAACAAAGTCGATAGGCCAAGATCAGAACTTCTCTTGCTGGCAGCAAAACGAAAGTGTGGGGAAAAAATCGTCGCCGTGTCTTTTGTAAAGGTCGATAACCAGGGACGATATGATTGCGGGTGATGTATTGCGTGCGATAACCGTCGCAGAGAAGCGGGTTTTCAATATTAGTTTTAAACTAAGCAGTGCGCCCACCCTCTTGCGTGTTCTGATAATGAACCGCGATGACTCGCGACAGCAAGGAAGGTCACCGTTTTCAGCCAACAAACCGAAAAAAAACGCGGTTTTGTCAAATCCATCTGAAATATAAGTGAACGATATGGGAGCTCATTATCACCCGGCAATCACAACAACAACGAGAGTCTGCAATTCAAAAATGTCATGTTGTGTAATGTTAATTTCATACACGGACTCATAAGAGCAATATATTACGATTCACAATTCATTTTTTAGGGGTTAGATCGGCGTGTGGGTATGTCACGAGCGCTATGCAACCTCAACCGCCTGACACAGCCAGACAGTGACTTGCCACCTCGACGAATGTGCCAATTGGTTTTGTTAATCAGCAGACTGGTTTATTTTTTATTTCACCAGGTAAGGCCCACCGAGCTATGTAGGTATTTTTTTAACTGGCTGAAGGTAATCACCTAGGATGGGGTTAGCTCTTAAGGTAAAGCATAAGCATGTTCAGTTTCACATGACAATACAAAAACCAGGTGAGACTTTTTGATTAAAAAGAAGCCGGGGTGTATATTAGTATAAAGACAAAGATCCTCTGTATAGCCTTAATAGACTGTTAGGGCAAGTACTGTTAGCGAGCACCTATGAAAGATGGTACGGCATGCGAGGGGGTGGGTGGCCAGCACCAGTGGCGATGTTTATACATGGCACCAGGTACTCATTTAAGGCTCAGTTGACCTAGGCGAGGCCCCAGGACCGGTTCAGATAATTACCACTAGTGCTCACTGTGAGCAGGAATCGAACTCAGGTTGTCGGATTTCGTAGCGCAGCTCACTAACCGCTACACTGCACCTTCAATCACTTGCATCGTTCAATCACCATCTGCATCTGCTAGCAATGCTGGCACGTGCCTGTAATCCCATAGACTAATCCATAGACCAACATTGGATGGCAGTGTCTCAATATGTTTCACTTTAATCACCAGTCGTGCTCTTTAAAATAAAAGGCACGATGTGAAGAAGAGTAGATTCCAACATCGTGCTCTTAACAGCAGCGATATTTTTCATTTTACAACGACGGGTAGAAGATGCCACCTTGGAATGTTTTAAGGCTCTGAGCATCTACACACTTTTTATTGGGTTTGCAAGGTATTGTGGGGATCCCCCATGATGCCGTAGCCCAACTATTTTGACCTTTGTCATGTACAGGGTGATCCTTTTGTCGACACCTCCACTGATTTCTCACGACCTTCATATTTTCTTGTTCTCCTCAACAGCCGATCAAATGCTGTGAAAGCAAACGTTGCAACCCTTACGGAGGAGAAGATTTAATAAGTGCATTCAGATCGGTGTGAAGACGTGCATAGGCTTTGAAATGGAATGTAGTTTTATCTACACTTTGTCCCCATGTCTTAAGTAAGAATGATTTTGGCTTGCAATATACACAGTAATCGCTCGGGCTCAGGCAGAGAGAACCCAGAAGCACGAGGCACCATCGACAAGCGGGAAAGGCAGCGAGGCGGTGAGCTGGCGCCAAATTCCACCGCAAGCTCCCGTGGTCCTCTACGTACTAAGGTGTTTTCGAACAAGTAATGAGCATTTACAAAAGGAAGGAGATTCACGCGTGCGAGGGGGCCACGTGAGGGTTTCTTTTTACGCGATTTCGCTTTGTGTGCCCATTTTTCGGAACGCATCTACCACGCAATGCGAGGGAACCCTGTATACGTGAAACACATCGGCAAGTGTAAAGCAAAAACGCATCAGGCAGTGGTAAACAAAGGTTTATGGGCATAATACCGTGGCACATATGCCATGCTAGCCTCTGGAGATGCTCACTAACAGCTTCCCCACACTAATATGGGGGTTTATTTTGTTATCTGTGTGCCCGCGTGTGTGAAAATGCTGAACTATGAATTTTCAACTAAGTCAAGAACTGGAAAAAAACCCACAAAAAAATCCAATCTACTGTGTAAACACGGAGCGTATGGGAATAACATGTGCATAGTTAGCATAGTAGCAACCTTGCTATTTAATATATCCCTTTACAACCCTTCATTACGGCCACCAAAAGACTTTCTCAAACTCTGTTTCAGAGGCAAGGTTATATATTGAGCGAGCGAGAGAGAGCTCACACAGACTCCAGGCTTCAGAGACGAAACATAACGCGATGTTAATTTTCAAATTTCAGATATAATCCAGATATTTAACGACCACAATTATAATTGAATATTAGTTTGGCCAAATGCCCAGTATATTGTAACCAGCATTAAACTATGAAAAGTAAAATTAATTAAACTTTTTTTAATTTTACCAGGCAAGACCCACTGAGCTATGTAGCTTTTTTTCAGAAGCGACTTGGCCACAAATGACAGCTCAACGAAATGGCTTATCGCGTGGACATTTATAGCAGCCAAATACTCCAAACGTATGTTGCTTCCAAATGTGGAGGGAAAAACCGAAGGACCCGGAGAAAAATCCACGCGACCACGGGGAGAACAAGCAAACTTTAAATGTACAGGCGTCAGGGTCGGGATCGAACCCACAACCTCCAATAAACCATGCGAGGTAGTTACCATCTCACCACCATGGCGCCCATAGGGGTACAATATGCAAATTGATGCGACTGGCCACATAAAGGAGACCCTTTAACATTTAGTTTGCAGGGGGCTTCAAGAACTGCTTTAGACATCCATACTCTTGTTATTAACCTTTAACTAGACCTGCTGTTTAACAGCACATGACTTAATTGTACGAACTATATGGCCTGTAGAAACACCATAGCTCGTGCCATTAGTTTAATTGAGAGGAAATTCTACAGTGTACTTAATCCTGAATGACCTTCACCCAGATGATTTTTATTTCCCTGCTGTAGACTTGAGCTTTTCTTTAATAGGCATTAAAGTGGTGCTAAATAAAATGCAACATTGCCACTGCTCTGTACATACGCAATTGACCACGCATGCGCACTGACTCATGTATTAACGAGTGAACTGTATGTGGCATTTTCAGATTTAACTGTTGTGTGCAGCACCCTTGTAATGCCTTGCCATGCTACAGTGCAATACAAGTTGTCATTATTATTCGTATTATTATTATTGTTATTCAAGTCAAGTAATCAAATTGTCCCAATCCTCAATTTAGCATTAGTTGGTGTTATCTCCATTCACGGCCGTGAGGTGGAAATAAACATTCTTACAGCAGAGGTGTATCTACCATCGAGACAACTACTGCCTTCCGAAACGAAATGGTACTGATTTTGTAGACCTTTGTGGGATGTATAGGCCAAACTGAACTTTAACCAGGAATTAAACTTGCAACAATCCAATTGCAAGTTGATTGTTGTACTACAAGCACAGTCGTCCGAATAAACTGTGCTCTAAAAGCTAGTGACCTGCGTTCAATTCCTGTCCCCACGTTGAATATCAGTGGCTTGTGATATCCGAACCAGATTTGTCCCTCACACCCACTCCCTTCACGTAATCACACTTGCTAGTGTGGTAAATTATCATGCAATGCCAACGACTGACAATGCGTGGGTAGGCCGCCAACCACCGGCAGATTATAATAAAGGGCTGGAGAGTATTATTTATTTTGAGAAAAAATCATGACGATGTACACTACGAACCAACATTCATGTCTACAAGACAAAAGTCCTTCTCTGGGACAACGTTCTCCAGCGGAGTTTCTTTGAGGGAGGCAAGCGCTTGAACTGCTGTCAACCTTCAGAGTCTCGTCAAAACAATGCCACCAAGTCACCCTCAATGAATAAACGATCATCTTCATGAATCACGCTGTTGCGTCGACCCCATAGCACCGGGGTGCTGGAGGGGGCCGAGCCCCCTTCACCATCCCTATTCAAGGCCCTCCCTGCAAATTGTTAAAGTAAAATGGAACATTTAATATCAGACGCCCCCGAAGGTTTTGTATGCCTTTATACAAGGTCATGCTGCAGGGTTGCTGTGTGCGCACAATATATATGTGCAAACATCAACATGCTTGAACACACTTCCACAATGGATAGTGATTCACACAGCTTTGATATTGTTGTTGTGGCTACCAACAACAACAACAGCTGCAATTCGCCTCGAAGTGGCGGTGATGTCACCACTGCGCTTGTGCCAGACATTGTGGATACCTCAAAGACAAAGATACCCCGTATAGCCTGAACAGATTGTTGGGGCAAGTGGTGTTAGCGAGCACCTATCAAAGCTGGCACGGCACACGAGGGGGTGGGTGGCCAACACCACGCCCGGCAGCCTTTGTCTCCCCAGTGGAGATGTTTACACATCACACCAGTTACTAATTTGACGCTGAGTTGACTTAGGGGAGGCCCAGGACCGGTTCAGATAATCGTCACTGGTGTTGGCTGTGAACACGAATCAAACCCGGGTCTCTAGGTTCGTAGCGCAGCGCGCTAACCGCTACATTACCACTCAATACTGTAAATACCCACACACACAATATGCACACAAACCTGGGAAAGAAGAGTCGCTTGGTCTCTAGGTAGTGGTTGAGGCCCTTCTGTATGTCCTCCAGCAGAGACTCGGCCTCCCTCAGCTTGTCCAGAACCCCTTCCTGAGCCACCACAGCCATGACCCTCGTATCCGCCTTGGCAAGCCCCATGATGTTCTGCCTGTAGAATCGAGGATGGGAGGTCAGTGC
This sequence comes from Lethenteron reissneri, assembly GCF_015708825.2. Taxonomy (NCBI): domain Eukaryota; kingdom Metazoa; phylum Chordata; class Hyperoartia; order Petromyzontiformes; family Petromyzontidae; genus Lethenteron; species Lethenteron reissneri. Next base: position 11,875,926 of record NC_083808.1, read on the forward strand.
GCCGTAGCCCTGTGGGCAATGTGCAGCACGGGCTGCAGCACAGTAGCTCGAAGGTTGCCAACACCATGCCCGGACTGCCTTTGCCTGCCTAGTGGAGATGTTCACACAGGGCACAAGCCACGCCGCCGACGTGTTTATTCTGCGCGGCCACAACAACAACCAAACATCGGTCAAGAAGTGTCGCCGCTCAAACGAGAATCGGATTTGTCGCTCGTCTCTCTGTTCCCGAGGCCCACACAGATGTGGCGTCGTCTCCATCACTAAACACTCGACGGTGCCGCTCCTGTGTTGCTCTGTAAAATTCGGCTCACGAAAAGTTAATTATCCGCTAATTATAAGTACCATATATTTCAGCTCTCGCGTAAGATGGGTTAGGTACATTTACCGCGAGGAAAAAGATGTCTGTTATACAGTGAGTCGTTGTTTACTCGATTAAGGCCGTCAACCCGCTGCTCTTGAGAATTTAGTCAATTATTTCTCGAAAAGGTCAGTGCACTTCCTTGTAAAATAATGAGTCTTGATCGTATCAACTGGTGATCTTGAGGCAAAGCTGTACACCCCATAGTTCCACAGTGTGGGAGAGGGCCCCCTCGATTGCATGGACACTGTTGACTTCCTATAATGAATGGTACCACATTTCATCATCTACGGGCAGGCGACGGGCTTGAGTTGAACCGGTATCGATGAAGTGGTTAGCACTCTAACCATCGTGTGACACTACTCGGATCGTAGCTTAAACATGCTGCATATGAAACAAATTTAGCATAGAATTACGATATAATTATGCAGCCGTGTGTGTGTGTCAGACACGCGTGTTCATCATTGCGCAGGTATAGAAATGCTAAAGTTGGAATGAGATGAAGGCTGGAGAGCGGAGTCACCTCGCAAGGTTACACTGATAAAAGGCAGGCATTATTTGGCCAGTGAAAGTGCTAATTACAGACAGCGCATGATGAATTTGTTTATTTCACTGGAACTTCTCCAAGACGAAGTCAATCCTGCCAAAGAAAATATCAAGGGGGGGAAGAAAGAAAAAAAGCAAGCACCACAGAGTCACCTTTCATCACTCTCCATTGAGAAAAGCATTGATTTTTTTAGAAAGAGAAAAATGACAACTTTAACAGAGCAGCGAATCAATGGGGGCAAGGGACATGGTCTATCCATCACGTAACCCGTGGGGTCACGAAAAAATAACCCTCGCTGGTAATTAAAAGGATAGTGCCAGCAGTGGTGCTGTGGTGCAGCGGAGGTGCTGTGGGCAGTAATTCAGTGCACGGGTCTGCAGCTGAGCCAGCCACCAGAGGCTGTCTGTACCTTGAATAGAACACAATGGGGCCTGCTTGATTGATGTATAACATTATCATGACTCCATTCTGTGTCTCCGAATATAAGCACGCCAAGACGTTGCCCATTGCAGGAGTGGGTGGGGGGGGGGGTTTATATTCTTGAAAATCGTCGCAATCGGCAAATCCACGACCTGCAAACTCAAAAGGCAAATGGGGAAAACGAGGGGTTTGGTTCGCGGTTCGTCATACGACAACCCTCCCCTCTCCTTTTGTTTTATGTTACCCTGCATTAACCCGAACATGAAACTGTAAGTATTTTTTTTACGTAAAATATAATTTATATTTTTTATCTTCTAAAATATTATTTGTGCAGTAAATGTATAGAATAAAAAAAATTATGTAGTGTACAGTTTTGTACTGTATACGTAAAAGCAAACCTGAAAATAAAGATGAGGTTAATTTCATATGAAGTGCAAATATGCAGTTTAAAACAGAACAACCTAAATATACTTTTACTCACTATGAATGATGATGGCGATGATGGTGCGTGTATTCTTCAGCAGCAGCATCATCGCAAGCGGTACAGTTAGAGCACGGTACTTCTTCTACGATGCGTACAGAAAACCTCACGAAATGTGAATAACCGAGCCACAGGGGTACGATCGGCAAACTATACCTCAATAAACTCGGCGCGAATGGTCAAATCTTCGCTGGAAAAACCCGCGATGGACGAAATTTGAGTGTGCAAATGTTATTCGTCAATCGGATTATTGGATCTCCAGACTGATATGATTCAGCAGCATTTGTTTAACAGAGCAAAGCATGGAGCGGTTTCAGCCTACCTCGGGCTCTTCAGCAGCGTCAGGTTAAACAAATACTGCAGGGTTAGCAAATATTATTGGCAAGAGCACTCCATCTAAACGTTGGGGCCTTGTTCAACGAAAAAGCAATGAGTGGTATGATGGATGTAGCGGCTTTTGGCCATCAGTCTGATTGAATGGTGGCAGATTTTGGATAAAATCAGAACCATTCTGTTAATATTAAAGTTGAAATCGCGTGACACCAATTCCACGCAAACACGTGACTAATGTCTGCTGATATTAATTTCGATGCTGTTGGCTGGCCAATAGTGGACAGAGTTGTGGCATATCCATCTTGAGGAAGAGAACCCCCCCCCCCCCCCCCGTTCTTTGAGGGACCGGGCTGTTGAGGAGTGCCGCACCATTTCATCCTGATTCAGGAGTGCAACTCGATGCCTCCAATCTGTGACTTTTTTTGTGGAAAATCCCCGAAGACGTTTGGAACGAATTTTGGTAATGTAGCACCAATCAGGCAAGGGTTTGTGAATCATCACGCGACAGAACCCCGTGAATACGTTGGGAGAACATCGGTCCCACCACATTGCAACGGTGGCCCAACGTTGGAATGTTTACTCGGAGATTGTTCTGAGTTTATGAGCTTCATCATCATCATCAGCAACGGCGTAGAGGCAAGATTATTGTCACTATCATCTCTATCGTCAGTATGCAATAATTGGTCATCAATGTTATCATCATACACTACATACACGTGCACGGATTAGGGCTCGTATAGTGAGTATTACACATTATGCTGTAATTGCTGCCCCAATCTAAATCTATTGCAAATTATATATGCACCCAAGTGATAGCCAGGGGATAGGCAAACAGAAACTAATGAACAGCAAATCAACGGCTTATCTACTCCTGAGGGATAGCTAATCAACAGCTCGTAAATGACAAAACAGCACAGGTACCACTGATTAAGAGACAGACATCAAGAGCTGACCAACAGCTGATCAACAGTACAAAGGGAAGTCAAATAAAAGTTAATTAACATCTGAGAGACAACCTATTGAACTGCAGATACAAAGACTGATCCTCAGCCAAGCAACAGCTAATCAGCCACCAACCTGCTGCTTATCAACTCAAGTGACGTCCGACCTATGGCTGTACAACAGAATCACAATGTTTGTGCCTTGCACTATTGCTGGGAATCCATACATGGGTGGGGGAATTGTTGTGTTGTTGCAATATTCACCACAACCACCAACAACAGCCATTCGTTACTAAGTGGCGTTGACGTCAACATGGGCGATTGTGCCAGGCCATTTGAACTTTAAGGCCACGTCAAGTGTCGAACGCCAACTGGTAGGAGGTCACAGGACAGACCCAGGTGTCATGGGTTGACTGACTGGTGAAAAACAACCCTTACCTCCTCACATCACCACTAGCGTCGTCATCATCGTCATCATTAGCCATGATCCAGCCACTGCTCAATCAAAAGCGCCTCAAGTCGTCATTATCCCTAATCTGTCTGCTGATGCAACAATTAATCTAGTTGTTACACACTAAGCTGCTCGTCTCATTGCTCCATGTCCAAGATGGACGGACCCTTGGACTGTACTTGGGTTGCCACTCAGTCATTAGTCTCGATCGGTAGCCAGCACCCCTGAAAGTCATGTGTCCTTTCCAAGCCGTATTATTTGTCTTAACAGCCATAATGAAGTAGCTTGCTTGCATTTATTCGCTCAGCCGTCCGTTCTTCTTTGCTTGTAATTTGAAGCATGCACAACTCCAAGCTTATCTGCAGAATGTTCAGATTTTTTTCTCCAATTTTCTTTGCCAATATCCATGTTTCTGATCCATCTGCCAAGGGGTCGGTTTACACTGATACAAAAAAACTGTCCCGATCAGGTGAATTAGTGTGGTGTATCCATGATCAAATTCAGCTTTCCGAAAGCAATCCAACCTGTTCTCACCTGTTCATTTATCTCATCATTATGATACCGATCTACCTTTAATAACTGCCCTAGACATACATACTCTGATGCGTTTGCCAGTCATATGCCTAACGATCTAAAACCTGATATTATACAGGACAATCCACAGAAGGCCTTACAACTCGTTACGTAAAATAACGCAACCATTCACAAATACAACTGAATACAATCCTGAGGGAATAAAACTGAATAAAGCTAAACAGGATCAAACAACTCTTCATTTGATTAGCCAATTTGTTGTGTATACATTTTTGCTCACATTTATCATGAGCCCAACTTTGCGGCCTTCTTTATTAACCTAAATAAGGTTAGCCAATGCTCTCAAACCTTTCTCTCTATATATAAAATTATAGAGGATATTGCTGGGTGGCTCCATCATTTAATGGTCATCACGCCTGCCGACACTTCAATTCCACCCATCGCTATAAGCAATTTCTATTGGAAATTGCCAAAGCATGTCACCCAATCCAAGCACTAACCAACCTTGACCTTACCGATATGGTCATAGGCCAATGCGTTGTCACTTGCAGCGCGTGAGAAGACCACTGTGTGTGAGTGTCAGTGGTCAAGAGAAAAAAAAATCAAATCAAGCTGACAAGCCAGTGCGATAAAGGAGCCCCCCGTTATTTTTTGTGAAATCATGTCAATGTCTGTTGCCAATCTTCTGCACAAAAAAAACTATAGATATGGGTTGTTGGTGATTTGCACGGTCATTTGCGTAGTGGATAGTTTTGGAGTTTTGAAAATGTCTTGAAAGCAAGTGTCTTCAGATAGAACGTACCGCTCAATGCAACAATAGTTCTCAGGCATACGTATGGGTAGCTTATCGGCTCTCTGAAAAATTGTCACCTGACAAATCCTGCCCGAGTCTTCAGGGCTGTTTAGAGAGGCTCTACTTGGGAACGTTGGCTAAATCTTACAGGGCACTGCTGCGTGTGGGAGGCAATTGTAGTGCCTGGAGCCAACCGCCGCACATATCAAAGAAGCAAAACATTTAAAAGCCTGACTTATTGGTCAGAAACTTACTTGCCACCCTGCCATGCAAAAATATGCTTGCTGTATTGCACCTGCCTGCACGTTGTTTGACGAGCATTCACACAACGCTTGGCACCCAAGTTTCAACAGTTTATAGATGTGCACGTAGGAAATAGGTTATGAATGCGCTATATGCTCACGGGCATGATTTATCTTGAGGTTAGCAGGACATCAGTGGAGAAGCTTAAATTGTTGTCCCCTTTGAAGGTCCCAGTAAGTAGTATGCAACAAGCAAACACTGTCCATCACCCTAATGTTTGGAGATTGCCATGTTATGGTAGGTCATAGAGAGTTGGAGTTTTAAAAATACTAAATAATTTGGAATGAATGCAAAGAAATTGACTCGTCTGCAGTGTCGTATTAAGCTAGTGCGGGGCCTGTAGCATATGCTATAAGGGAACCCTAAATAAATAAATAAACACGTACATTTTTTACACAAATGTTTAACTTGCATTTGCTCTTCAGCCAGATAATACGACAAATCGCTAACCTCAAACACCCAGTCGTTCATAAAAGTTGAAGGCAGTATAGTACTATAGTAATAGAGCAAGTGCAGATTCGCTGAACCGGAATTGACAGCTTGAAAGTATTTAGCGCGGGGCCCTTAAAAGTGCGTGGCCCGTAGCATATGTGTAGTGGCATAACGCGCGCAGGGTTTGCAATCAGCAGTTGCCTTTATGTAAGGGGTTTCAGACAAACGGGTCAGCTAAGGATAAGCAGGTGCAGGCGGGTGGCCTCGGTGACAGCAGACAGAAAGACGCCAGCAGTTAGGGAAAGGCAGTGATTAGCTGGCTGCAAATGCAAACGCGGAGGAGGCGCCACGGAGGCGAGAGATAGTGGCGATGAGGGGGAGAACACATGCGTGAGGCATGGGGAGGACGCCGGCTTAATGAGGGCCATCTGGGGGCACTTAATGAGGAGGAGGAGGATAAAAGGGGAACGTGGGAGGCAGAGGAGTTGAGTTGGTTGGAGTGAAGACAAGGGAGAATTCAAGAGAAGTCCGGGACCCCGCTCTCCACACCTCGTCCTTTCCAGCGGCGTTGGCTGATCCCCCGCTGGAGGCAAGGGCGAGGTTGGAGGAGTGAGGTTAGACAGGCTAGCAGTAGAGAGGACAGCAGAGTGCAACATAGCAGGCTAGCGGAGCGAGAGGGGGCGGAGTGGAGCGTAGCAGACGAGCAGGGCAAGCGGGAGAGTTGCGACAGAGTTACGTGGTGTTGCACACGAGGAGTTCTGTACGAATAAAGTGACATAGGGGAAAAAGAAGAAGTTGTCCGCGTGAAATAACACCACTACATATGTAGCTACTTTTTCTACTAGGATAATCCGGAACTGCTCATCTGTGTGTGTTGGCTGGACTCCTGTATTGTGGGGATCATTGGTGATGGCATCGGCCTCGGAAGGCTTTCATTCAGCGGTGGATTGACCATGGCTGCTGATGATGACGTTGTCGACGAATCTGCAAGTGTCTGTGTGCTCTAATGAGCTGTAAAGTGGTGCCTAATTCCTTCAGTAATGATCAGACCTTACTGGAGATTTAAATTTTCTAAGACTGAAATGTAATTTAAAAAAACTGCCTTTAACGATCTACGCATTCCTTGAAAGAAAAAAAACTTCTGAACAACAGCTTACCGACATTTTAGCGCCATCTGCTCAATAGCCAAATGCACGTGTTCCACTTAGCACTGTCAATACAGGCTGCAGTGCATTCCAAGTATAAACACAAATGTACAGAAAATCAACGTGGCAGACTCAAGCTCAGAAAGTGAATTTCAAAGGGCGCTCACATTTGTTACTGATTTATCGGTCGCTGCAGCACCTGACACCGGTTTGAAAAGATAACACCGCCTAAGGTTTTATAGTCATGGCCAAAATGTGCAATTGTGTTTTTACTATTATTATTTACTATTATTATTTTACCAGGTAAGGCCTCTCTGAGCTGTATAGCTCTTTTTTAGAGGGAAACCTGGCCACAAATGATAGCTCAACGGGGAGTGGCTTATCGCGTGGAAATTTATAGCAGCCAAATACTCCAAACGCACGTTAATTCTAAATGTGCAGGGAAAAAACGGAGGACCCAGAGAAAAATCCATGTGACCACTGGGTGAACATGCAAACTCCAAATATACAGGCATCAGGGTTGGGATTGAACCCACGACCGCCTGGATACCAGGCGAGGTTTTTAAAACATCGCCACCGTGGCACCCCCCACAATCAAGTGTTTCCATGATCAAATAGAGATTAGATGCTAATCTATGTCAGCAGTTGTAAGCCAATAGGCCTAATTCAACATTCCTATGACAGAGATAACTCTTTGAATCGGTCCTATTATGCGTTGCTGTAGAGTATCATGGGTTAAAGCATATCCGTACACAACTCCGTTATGTTGCTGCACATACAAACACAATTACATTTTGTAGTCAATCCACCTTTTCGTTTTCCAGACCAAGATTCCCCAGCAGCATTTGTTTAAGCGAGCCACCTCTGGATTGGTTTCCATCTTCTTGGTCTCATAAGGAGGATCAGTCTTATCAATATCATGCTGCTGGTTTGCTGGATGCTACTGGCAAATGCTGGACTACCTGGTCTCCAGAGCCAATAGACTGATGGACTAACAACATGTTTTTATTGATATGTGGAGTTATATTTACATATATGTTTTCAAGAATAGAACTACTGCTGAATTCTTGCGAATTGGTAGTCATTGCATTGACCTCATAACCTTCCGATCTGCCACAGCGCAACTTTAATTATGTGTACATTATTCTCTGCCCTATTGGAGAACGTCAACTCTTGGCTCGGCTATAATGAGCAGATGAATAAATGAATGAATCAATACTTTCAACACCGAGCATGCGGCTGGGATTGTTTGGCATTTGGTCGTGCCACCTGCCTGTCAACTTAATGTGACCACCGTGTAAACAAGCTACTGCTACCTCAAACTGTGATATTATATTGCATGCTATAACGCTTTAAGCGCCGACCAACGCATGCAGGTCACACTATGAACCCAGATTATGAGAGGCATGGAGCCAAAGCTTCGCAGAATATGCAACAACAGCATCTGTCTACGCAGCAGATTAACTTGCCAGGAATGTGCATTACCTCCTTCAAATTAAAACAGATCACTACCTATTGCCAAGTGTGAGAATATGCTGTGGCACGCACATATATACAAGTAACACAACATAAAGGGTAGATCTACCAAGTATGCTATTTTATTTGGGTATTGTGATTACATTCTTTTACATTTAGACAAATAAACGAATGATCGACATTTAAGGCATGTACTATGTGTACAATAGCTGATGGAAATACAGAACACCAGAATGCCAGCAAATATTGTTTAGCCAACAAAAAAAGCCATCGTAGAAGCCAATTATTTCGTGAGGTATTTGGATGATGGCGCATGCTGACAGTCACAGACCTTTGCAGTCAACACAAAGAATCGGGAGGTGGCATCTCACTTTCAGTATTCATGACACACTTGTTGAGTGACACTGCCTTTCAGGGAGACCACAGTGCGTGTTCTGGCATGGGCTGCTCCTTGTAAGCCGTCTCTGCTCAGACATATGCGAACGAAGCGCGTACATCCATCGCGCTCTCCCATCAGTGACAGGCGCACAATGATGCTACTTTACCGCCTCGCCCACCCAAACGGCACAGCCACCGCACATGCCGTAATAATTCATTGATTTACTATTTATGGTTGTGTGGCTGTCTTGAGCCATTACCAGTACGGATCACCCAGTGTTACATTAGAGAAATAGCCTTTGCAATTTATTAAACTGCACTGTCACCTACCACAGGTATGCCAGCCCAGCCATGATGAGAAATTGAAAAATATATACGTGGCAAGACTGAAATTGCAACAAAAATATCATTTTTAAAAATTACGATAATGTGTTTTCATTGCACACATATATATATTTTACTTTTAAAGAAATGGGAATAACCTGTTTGCAGGTGATATTGCAGAAAAAATAGATCAAAATGTAAAACACTTTAACTATTTATTGCTTTTAGAGGCTCGTGGGAGATATGGTAGTAGCCAATCTCCTGAGCTGTCAGAGCTGTCAGACGGAGCGATAAGTCACACTTAAAAACATCGCAAATGTAGAGATGTAACCAGCGGCAGAGAAAAGGAATCATAGCCTGAATGCTCTCAGAACTGTACAGCTTTTATCAACAGTGGATTTACTGTAGTTGAAAGTGTGGGACATTTTTTTTTCACCAACAAAAAAACACGTCCATTTTCTCTGCTGAAAATGAGGCCATTCAAAGAAAGTTCCAACTCTGCAGAAGGGCGGTGTTGTCGATAGGGCACTCGAATCACAATCGGAACTCACAGTTGCAATTTAAATCCCCAAATCTTTAAGCATCAATTCAAACCCATCAATCCAAAAGGGTCACGTAAAATGAGAAACGCTTTGCTGGAAGTCAGCGGCGCTTGCTGTATACACATACCGTCTCCCACTCCTGGAATGAAGACATTTCCACCAGTGGACTTGAGGCCACACGTGAGATGAGAACAACCTTAATGAGTGTGAACACTGGGATTTGTGACTGTGTTCACAGGCTGCTTCGTGAATGCAGCATGAATAACAGTGCCCTGAACACTGCGCTACCACTTTCTATTATACAGCACACGAGCATCAGTGTTTTCTTTTAGCAAAGTCATCCCTTTTAATAAAGTCTACTTTATTAGATATTCTATAATAAGGGAGCTTCAAAATAAGCCTACACTTAGCAATATTTTTTTATCTCACTCTGGACAGTTTCGACCGCCCTTCATAAAGTCAAAGCCACATCAGCCGCCACTATCGGAGTCAATTCATCGTGAGACAAAGGGCCCCCATTGTTCCCGTGTCACAGCTTTTCGAGGCCTGTGCAGCTTCATGACCCTGCTCTGTGATCCCCGTGCTGTGCTCACGGCGCTCACAAATTCCAGCCGGGGCTCTACTCAACCCTTCATTCCTCTTGGGTCAATAATAATAATGATACTACTACGTGTACCACCTTTTTGTTCTTAATAATTCAATTGTGGTTGTCCTGCGGAGAAGATTGGCCCCCAGTGACTCGTGGACACCGATGCCCTCACTCGTTTTGAGCGTGAAGGTGCTCTTATTTTTGATGACTACATGGACACTTCAAAGTTATTTATCAGCGGAAGTCTGCTGTTCGAAAAGGATGGACAAATTGAGCATAATGTGTGTCACAGTACGACAATAGTAGGCCGTAATCTAACGCCACGACTTGCAGTACAAGGTTTTTGGTTTATGCAGCGACTCTCACATCAGTGTAAGCATGCATTATACGTTGATTCATTGCCCAAGATCCACTTCATAGCTGTCCAACTTCAACATCAAATCCCTTACAAGTAATAAGGTTTTGTTTAGTGAATCGACTATGAATGCTTATTTTTGATATTTGTTGGAGCTTTGTTACTTTTGTGGATACGACCTGCATGTGTGTGTTATGTCATCACATACTCCACCCCCTAAATTTCCCATAATTGATGGGGCATATGTGGAGGGAGTAGGGTAGTTCCCCTACTTGGACTTTTGACGAGTTCCAGTTTGGCAGCAGAGGTCTCAACTCCGAATCAGTCAAGCAGCATTATATTTTCATCAGCTGCCTAACGCTCTGTGGAAGCTACCTGGCCCATCACTCAATGAGAGGTGGTGTCACGATTGCCCTCTGAGGAGGAGGCTCGTGAAGGATGGCACTGGAAAGTTGGAGGCAGTCGCCCTCCAACAACAACAACAGAGGGTGGAGAATCGTAGCTCAAAATGAGCAGAGCACCACGTGGCTACAATGTGGCAAGCTGGCACAGTGGGGAGCACAAGTAGCGCATCTGTCGCTCAACTCGGTTAACTCATAACACCTGCGTATTCTCTGTGATCTCCTACCAGAAACAGAATATATATATTTACACTGGAGGAATCCGATTAGCTATGAAGATCTTTTTTCACAGGTGTCCAGTAGGAGCGTGTCGGTAGGTTACAACAACAAACACTACGAAAACCGATAGGAGCGCAAAGTATAGGAAATGTGAGCGAGTCACAAAAAATAAGCATAAATAAAGAAATTGCTTGTGTCGGTACAAATTACTAAAGTACATCCATTCATGCGGATTTTTCAATGATAAATGCAAGCTTGGGCAAGGCAGCAAAAAAAATAATAAGAACAATTCTCAGACCACAGCAAGAAAACACACAGCAGTCCCTCAATAAAATTGCACACCAAAATTGAACGGTCGATACGCAGGGAAGGATCAAGTCCAGCCTTCAATACTGCCCGTGGCCTCATGAGTGCATTTAGCCTGGCACAAGTGCTGCGGTGATGTAAAATGGTGACTTATTTTTATGTACGTTAATGTGAATGATGGCGCAGTGGTTAGCGCACCACACTCTGAACCTGGCTGTGACCCGAGTTCAATTCTCCCTCAGAGGCAAATTTGGCGATGAATATCTGAACCTGTCCTGGGCTCTTCTAAGTCGACTCAGCCTTAAATGAGTAACTGATACGGTGTCTAAACATCAGGCATGGGGCTAGCCACGCCACACCCTCGTGTGCCGGAACTGGCCTTGACAGGTCCTTGCAAAGAGCAGTTACCCCCAGAAGTCTGTTCGAGGCTACATGGGGGGATTTGTCTTTGTTTTGTGGATATGTTTGCTTAGGGATACCATTTTCAAAAAAGATTGCTGTAATGTGAATCGTGAAATTTTCATGATAAATTCGTTATATCAACGGATGCCTCTTCATTTACAAAATGTGCTATTCGGGCTCATTGTAATGATATTACGTGAATACATACATTGATGTAAACCCCATAATTTAGCCTAACAGACTGCCTGGGCAAACGCTCTTAAGACGGCACCTATAAAGGACCGCATGCCACATTTGTCTTCCCACATCAGATAGCAATCTTCACTTGCATGAACAGAAATCCAGCCCAATCTCAAAGCGATTATAGCTCAGTGCACGAACCACAAAGGCACCCTCCATTACGAACACAAAGATCCCCCAAAATAACCCTGGACATACTTTTGGTGCAAGCTCTGTGAAGCGAGCACCTATTAAGGTCGGCATGACACACGAGGGGGGGGGGGGGGTGGCCAGCACCATGCCCTCCAACCTTTGCCTCCCCAGTGCTGATGTTTATACGCCACGCCATGTACTCATTTAAGACTAATTCAACCTCGGGGAGGCCCAGCATCAGTTGAGATATTCATCGTTGGTGGTGGCTATGAGTGGGAACCGAACTCGGGTTGCCGGTTTTATAGCACAGCGTGCTAAACACTACACGATAACAGACAAAGATCACCCGTACAGCCTTAACACATTATTGGGGCAAATGCTGTTTGCGAGCACCTGTGAAGGTTGGCATGGCACACGAGTGGGTGGGTGGCCAGCACCGTGTCCGGCCGCCTTTGTCTCCTGAGTTGTGATGTTTACACACCGCACCAAATACTCTTTAGAGGCTCAGCCGATTGAGGGGAGTACCAGGACCGGTTGAGAAAATCGTCACTGTTGTTGGCAATTAGCGGGAATCGAACTCGGGTCACCGAGTTTGTAGAGTAGCACACTAACCGTTCCACTACCACTCCCCGATGAGGAAGTGCACACACTCTCACACACGTATAAATATCCACGCATAAGCCCTGACATATACACACGCGATTATAAATACATATCTTCACAAACGTTTGAAGTATTTTCCCACGTAATGATATTACTCTTTACATTTAAATAATGCTATAAAAAGTTCACCTTTAATATGTAATGACGCATGTATTAATGCATTATTAGTATTTCAATAACTTGTTTAGATTATTATTCAACACTCAGAGCGGACTGTGCCGGAACCTTTACGCTCGTCTGGTTCCGCTGGCATATCACTGGAGGTGATACATATTTTAAATGTTCTACAATTGTTATATAAATATATAACTAATGTGTATAAATTAAACATGTTCATGGAATACAACTACCATGAATTTGGTGTTGGGGGGGAGGGGTCATATATCGCTGAGTCATCATTATTCATGGGAATTGCAATGGAGCACCTGTTGAAGTTTTATAGATTTTAGCTTTTCCCCCCTTCCAAATTCGGTGGCCCTGCATTAACCTCCTCATTGGCATTCGAAATATGAACTACAAACAGATGGAGGCATGAGGCAGACGGTGACATGCCCAGCACACAGACAACAGGCAACTGTATAATAAGTAAGAAGCAGATGGATAGAGAGACAAACGTGGACAAAATTGGAAAACCAACAGTTGGTTTCCCCACTGTCCAACCCCACAGACTCCGTCCGATAGCAAGAAGGAGGGTGGTGTGGCAGAGCAAGGGAAACATCCTGCGGAGCCCAGCCTCGCAGTTCTAGCTGAGATTGTGGCTCTGAACAACACAGTCTTACTACTGCGGCTGTATGCAGTGACTTGCATGTCAACTGTCAACTTGTAACATAACTAGTTGCTCACCTTCATTTGTGCCATTCTTGAAAGCATTAGATTTTTTTAATTGTAATATTCTGAAAGTTGCTGTAGTCTGCCTGTCTGTGCTCTATTACGTCATTGAGTTTGTAAATATAAAAATATAAATATTGCGGTCATATACTGTTAATGCCCCATTACTTATTTATATAAATAAAACATAAACGTTGCATCGTAATAACATGTGAGCCCGAACGGGTAACATCCAGCATGTCTGGTGCCATTCTGGTGACAATGGCAATGTGTTAATACGGACAACTACCCTTTATTTATTCAGGAGATCCTCAGGAATTGCTCGGCCTGAATCGGCGTTTTCTGAGGTCTCATCCATTAGAGGGGGGTTCTTGCCTATAAACATCAATCAGTTAACTGGCATTGGTTCGAGCAAGTTCAAAATCCAAGTTTCAAGTTTATTTTATTTAACCAGGTGAGAAGAAGCAACTAGGACTTTGTCCTGGTTGGGTGACTTTTGACTAAGTTTGGAATTTGGCAAATTTGGCAAATTTGGACTGTTGACGTTGCATAGTTTTATTATGGCTAATACACCGGCAGTAATCATAGTAATAATGCTAATTTGTAACGCGCACAATTTACCCTTGCCCGAAGAGAGCGACCCTCAGGTCGGTCACTGGATTCCAACCGTGAAAATCTGCCACAGGTGGTGAACGCGTTACCACTGGGCCATTTCACTGCCCAAGCAAGCCTGAATCTGCTCATGGAACAATGAATGTCAAAACCCCGGTCCAGAGTTCGCTTGTGTTGAACCAATGCTGCATGTAAGATGCACAACCAGAAAGCCTATGGGTTGCGTAAAAAAAATACTTTATGTTCTATGTGGTGAGACAAAATTATGGAGAGGAAGGAGGCATTATTTAGTTGGCTAAAAAACATATCCAAAATTATGTTTACTTATTACGTCGTGGTGTCTGTTGTGTGTGGGAGGAGGAGGAGGAAATCAGAGGCTTCTAAGAAAACAGATCGCAAACCCCCCTGCTGTACTGCCATTTTGTGGCCACCTTAAAACCCAATATGTTGGGAGTTTGACAGCACCAGAATGAAATGTGCATTTCCCACAAAAAACATATCTCCAAAGTGTTGGATTACAGCCATGCATCACGTGGCGGTGGTGTTGGTGTATCACCAAGAGATGGGGGTCACGATATCGGTGTGACACCCATCTGCTGGTTGATGAGGTGATACATTGAACGGACAGTGTGTAGAGTTCTGACTTGTCTGCAATTGGAGTGTGAGCTTCTCAGCTGTGCAGGTCGTTACAGGTTCTGTGATTACCAATCATAGGGAAAAAACAAGAATCGTAAGCCTCAGAGACTCATTCATTTGTAAAAAAAACATACCTACTCGTATGAAGGTAAAAGTGCAGCCTTGCAATTGTACGATTAAGTAATTTCGGCTGACAAAAGGGACTTCACCCGAAGGAGCTCTTTAGAGCCTCACGGTATTCCGAAAAAGATAGATACACAAAGAGATTCCTGATGTGATACCGAGAAGCATAGCTCTGCTCATATGGTGCTGTAATTACGGTACTTCCTCGTTTTGACGAGGTAGATGCATTCCTGGAAAGTGCCGCGTTCAGCGACAATGCGCTAAGGCGAGTAATTACTTGTATATACGTATAGACATTCCAGGCCATAAATATGACACATTGCAAATTTGAATTACACTTGTACAATAACATCAGCCTGCAGTCATCCCATGGCGGGATGACGATAAAGGCGTTGCGCACGAAATGCTCCCGAACAGAAAAGCCGTGCTACAGCGAAAGACGCGCAAGCGTGACGATGCGTTAAGTGAGGACTTTACTGCAAAGCACTCATCTCGGAACCGGAAGGAAGCGTATTCAGATTTTGATTGGTTGACTCGGCCCATAATCACCTCGAGGGCTGAAAAGAAGCATCACGTTGCAGGGAGCCAACAGTCACACGTGTGGAAGGTCACGTGCGGTGGGACAGAGTGTGGGTACTCCCACCGCTGGAGGGGCTCTGTGGCCCCCTCTAGTGGAGGGCCTTCTGCCAGCAGTGGCACAATTCAGAAATTGTAGGGCTACACCTTTACATTTTTAGATATACAGAGGCTACAAGAATGCTGCCTTGCAGATTTTAAGATGGTTTAAAAAGTTCAAATTAAAAAAGACAATGATCTTAACAAGCTCGCACCTGGCTAAAGAAATAAATTGCAATAATGCATTGCAATTGGGCTGACTGCAGGCTCTAATGTTTATTACTATTATTATTCAAGAGCCCATACAGAACGTGAACATCGGAGAGGGACTGGCCGAAGGTGCCTGGGCACACTGCCGTAGGGGCAACGATAGGAGACATTTTTTTAAAGGGAGGTGGAGAGGAGGGGAGAAGGGACGGGTGGGGGAGGGAGTGAGAGAGTGAGAGAGATTGTAACCAAAGATAACCAAAAATAAAATGAAGAACAGCGCCGAGTGAGTCTGTGGCTCTCATGGTTTTAGTGGACTGATTCAGTGTCTCGGTGATACGGTGTGTCTGCATGTGTGTTGGACTTCTTTCGCACCGCATGTAGCCAACCGTGCGAATTGGAGGTGCGGGAGGAAGGACAGCAAGATACAGCGACGCTGTGAAGTTGCCACACGGGCCTTACCAGTTGGCGTCGACCGTCTCGAACATCTTGCCCTCGACGGGGATTTGACTGCGAATGTCGGCCGAGCCGAAGATGGGCTCCAGGTAGAGCCAGGCCGCCTGCACCCTCAGCCAGGACTCCAGGATGTCATTCAGCAGCCGCTGCACACAGAGGAAACATTTAAAAAGGGGGCTTAACGCTCAGCTGTTTCACAGCCTACCCCCCATGCCTCCGGTTAACACAGTTGGCAATGCACGGCACGAAATAAGTTCAACATACATGATTTATTATTGATATCTGGGTTCGGCCAAAAAACGTGGCCGAATTTTTCTCAAGTTAACCTCCATTACCTGACATAGCAAAAAAATATGTGTCACGTGTACAAGCATTTGATGCACCAATAATTATTGTTTCAGCTCACTGGTAAATTGAAAAGCGATTCCCACAACCAAATTTAGCAAATAGATACAAGTGGTTGATAAATATTTGGGTTGTGAGAACTGTTCTTCAACTGGCTGGTGAGCTGGAACTAAACAATTATCTGCCCATGACACGGTTCTACACGGAGACAATTAAATCTCTTTAGCCGCGTTGGGTTAACATCACAGAATTTGGTCAGGTCACCACGTGGCCAAGAATCAATTATTCATTTCAAGAGACTGCAAAGGCGGAGTAATAGGAGCACATTTTCACACAGCGCTCATGATCCAATCTGTTCGAGTTAACAAGGTAGGAAAAAAATATATAACTTACAGTCCTTTGTAAGTTACAAAGCAACTTCTGGTTAAAGGCATCCCCACACTTTCAGTCATGGGGCTTGTTTGAATATACTTCAATCTTGATTTGAAGCTTTCGTGACTGCAGGAATCCATACTCTTTGGTTCTTTCGGTAAAGTCACGTAGGTAGAAATAAAATAAATCACGACGTTTCAATCGCAACGCAAGCGACCGTCATCAGGCGGAACCGATACAGCAGGACAACTGCTGATTTAAATCACATGACTTTACCGAAAGAACCAAGGAGTATGAATATACGTCACCATGCTGGTCACTGCAGGCTGGTGAATGTAGGGGCCCGATGAACGGTTTAGATACCACTCACCACCATAGCCAGTACAATGACTCAGGTCCTGGGTTCATAGCTGCCACTCTCTAATTGCTGCCCCAAAAATAAACTGCTTTCACAAATATGTTTTGACAATCCACAGTTAAGCATATGCAAAGCATCTGCAGTATGGTCTCAATTAATCAACATGGTTTAGTTAACATGCATTTGAATTAATATCTTTTTACAAAATTCATAACTTCAAATTTAAATCCAAGAGTTAATATGATTTAAGAAAACCAATTTTTGTAACTTATCTTTCAAAGAAATTCTACAATTTTATTTCTGATAAAAAATAAAAATGAACATCAATACCTAATTATAATGTACTTTTAAAGCATTGTACATGACAGAAGCAAGAAGTCATCACTGCCAGTGCTGTTAATGTCTATATCTTTCCATTGCTTCCTTCCATCCGCAAGATTCTGTAATCATGGCCCAGTTTCACAACGTGACTTTTAAGGCTTGCTCTCACAGTACCACACACAGTATCTGCTGCAGGTCTTTACACCTCGTGGCAAGCCTCTGGGTTGCTATTCTCATGCCTGTCCCATGCACATGTGCCCCGACCATCACAACCTTGTTTTCCTGACGAGGGCTGACCTACATTGCTTTCCTGCAAAAATCTATTCTGAATTTCCAATTTGCTTATCGTATCTTGACAATAAATTCGCAACACCTACCACAGAAGTCAACCGGTTCAATTGCTTGGTGCGGCATTTGAAAAAAACATGGAAATTTTCTTAAATACCCCCCCCCCCCATCTCTAACCAACCAGAAGTACAAACGGGTACACAATAATTGATGGACAGGTCAGAGGTGGGAGGGAAAAGTGTGGGTATGTTGATAATTGGTTTTTTACCCTTCTATCTGGCAACAAAACTGACACCTTTTTACAAGGAGTCATGTTTGCATAGACCGCAATACCTGCAGTCATAATACAAAAGAACATAACTCTGATAATGTGCACTGTCCTTGAAGTTGTTTGGTCCACACCCGAGACAGCTTTCCTTAGAGCCTAGTCTCACTTGGGTTGGACCAGATGACGCCAAAAGGTGCCTTTTGGTGTCATCTGGTCCAACCCATGTGTGGAAGACCGTTGTGGAAGACCAAACCAAAAATATCCTCAAGAGGGGCTTTCTAGAGCTCACTCTCTCTCAAAGGAGGTTCTTCTTCAGCAGTGATGTCAACAATTAAACGAAGGCTGTACCTTTACCTTTCACCGCGTCTATCTACAATTAAAGGGCAGAAGGTAGTTTTCTTGATGCTTTGTTAAAGTTCAGGTCTCTCTCACCTCATTCGGTATATATCAGTCCTGCCTCACACCTCCGACTCTCAAACAGTGCGCTTCCACGTGTGTTCTTACTTTAATAAATATAAAATCAATGACGCTGTTAGGTAAAGCAATAACATATTAATATATGTATCTTGTTCCCAATGAATTAACGGGACCAATTGGGAAGTATCAGGGGGTGTAATAAGAAAGAGGCGATGCACATTTGAGCAGGCCCTTGACGCTGTTGACCTGTCCCTGACCCCTCCACACATTACCGCAAAACACTTTTAATGACCATTTTGCGAACCAGATGTGGCCATTGCTGGGGGTGGTATTGGTAACGCGGTCACGGTATTGAGCTACATGTTGGGAGCAAGCACCACCCTTCAGTCGAAATAATTCCACCGCGTGTGGCCATATGAACGTATGTACGTGTTTTGTTTGAACCGTGGTTGGCTGACATGAATGCAGAGGCCTACAATGCGAAGCGACCACTAAAACGAGAGCATAGCAAACAAGAACTAACACATTTCTTGAATCGAGGAGGGTTAGAGATACTGGGGAAGAGAGACGATGGGAGAGAATTCCATAATTGAGAAATTGGAATGGAGGTAGGAGACACATGGTGTGTCCCTGTCCTAGGGTGGATTAACACAGCGCTGATGAGAAGACAACAGCCAATTGGATAGAACGAATCCCAGATACTGGTTGGCGGGCGTCGAGGCGTTGATATACTGGAGAATGAATGGTAGTAGCATTACAGGAACACTGTGAGCGACTGAACGATACTGACTGGAGGCAATCAGAGTCAGAAAATCAATCAACCAAACTGGTTTATGTTGAATCTTTCACTCAGTGCTCAAGTACAAGGAATAGGTAGGTAAGGGAAGGGAAAATCAAGCTTATTTGATGCCATTTTCAGTCAGATTTTCAATGTAGCCATTTCTTGACAGGACATAGATAAAATGGCCATGCCAGAAAAATTAATGGATTCACGATGGGCAAGAGTAACATTTGTTAAATGTGATTGTAGGAACCCTTTGTAATGTGTTCATGAAGAGTGACGATGTGATTGGAATGCTCAACTCACAATCATGAGGTTGCAAGTTCAAACACAGGTCCAGCGTCAACTGACCTTACCATCCCTCTGTGGTCAAAACTAATCATATTCTTAGGTTTTTTCGGTAAAGTCACGTAGGTAAAAAAATTAAATTAATAAAAGTAAAATAAAATAAAAATCACGACGTTTTGGAGGCAACACAAGCTTCCGTCTTCAGGTGGAACCGTCACAGCACGATAGCTGTATCAAGTGAGAGAAATTCCAAGAAACAGTATTTATATATACTGGTTGAGGGTGGGAGGAGCCAAGGTAGGCCCTGGATATTATTTTTGTGAGGTTCGGTGCGGCTGAAGCACGCTCTTAGGAGCATTCCTACATAACAATAGGCTCAGTCAACCATTCTACACAACAAAGACTAATTTCCTGGCAGCGATTTAAGCCGCACCACCTCTACATAATAATAGGCTCAGTCAACCATTGTACACAACAAAGACTCATTTCCTGGCAGTGATTTCAGCCGCATCATCTCTACATAACAAAAACGCTCAGTCCCTTTTACACGCACCTTTACATCATCTGCACCTAGTTTACACAACAAAGGCTCATTCCTAACAGCGTGCTTCAGCCGCACCGAACCTCACAAAAATAATATTCAGGGCCTACCTTGGCTCCTGCCACCCTCAACCAGTATATATATATACAAATACTGTTTCTTGGAATTTCTCTCACTTGATACAGCTATCGTGCTGTGACGGTTCCACCTGAAGACTGAAGCTTGTGTTGCTTCCGAAACGTCGTGATTTTTATTTTATTTTTATTTTACTTTTATTAATTTTCATTTTTTACCTACTTGACTTTACCGAAAAAACCTAAGAATATGAATCCTTGCAGTCACGAAAGCTTCAAATCTCTCTAGGAAGTCATCAGTGGTCATCATTTGGAGGTGCTGTGGGCCTTGCCATAGGAATGTTGAATTTCCACAATTGGATCATGGCCACCAACACAACTGAGCTACCACACAGGGCCTTGGTCTTCAGATACTATGCACATTTAAATTCTTATGACTCTGAAAAATGCTTGACTTGTCACGTCCTGCTGTTTGTCGTTTCTCAAACGTAATCCCCGGGGTCTCCAATAAACAAAAAAACAGGCCACACATTTGAAAGGCTCCGACCTGTTCTCGAGTTCAAGTCCTGGCTCCAAACTTAGCGCCCATCCGCCCCCCCCCCCCCCCCGGGCATGAGTCATCCTCTCACCCCCACAATCTCTTCATTTGCACCTGGACGAGTGTCACAATCCCTTCCATTGCTGTGCACCTCTCGCATCACCCCCCCCCCCCCACCACTACCCTCGCCTGGAATTAACCTCTGAGGAAAAAAAAAATCTCTCACCTTTTCTTTCGTCCCAAAATACGATTGTCTCCAAAATTTGTACGCCATTTGTACGCGTTGATCAAGGGGGACTGTTTTGATTTAAAGCTTTCGTGACTGCAAGGATTCATCTTCTTGGTTCTTTCGGTAAAGTCACGTAGAAGGGAAATAATAAAATAATAAAAATAAAACATAATAAAATTATTCTCACGACGTTTCGGCCACAACGCAAGCAGCCGTCCTCAGGTGAAAACCAGGTCCGTCGAGGCGACAGACTCTTTGACTTTACCGAAAGAACCAAGAAGACAAGGGGGACTGATTATGGTGTTTAAATGAAGTTCACACCGGTGGGTTTGTATTTGAGTAGCTTTTCGAAGATGTTGATCAAAGGAGGGATACGTTCAAAATCGGCCCTGTATGAAGAGTTTTCCATTCCTTATGCACTGAAGATTCCCGCGCGGAGAGGTTTAAAATGTGGGAGATGGGTTCAGCAATGAGGTGTCCACACAATGAAGGGCAAAGGAAAGGAGATCATCGGTGCTATCCGAGGATGACGTGTTTTGATGTAGTTAGCATGTCAGCGACATCCAAGGCACACATTGGTTTCAAATCAAACTCTGTACAGGGGGTCTTGCGAGACTTGTAGTATTGATGTCAGAGGGGGGAGGTTTGGTCTGAAGGTTTTGCTCAAGATATGGCCTACAGAGACAGTGGGAGTTTAAACTATTTATGATGTCGGTCGCATCAGAGGATGTTCGGACACAGATTGGTGATTTGCATTTTAAGTCAGTCCATTTTCTCAGAAAGACCGCAGATATTTCCACGTAGTATGCCTAGACCTGATCTATTTGTGAAGTCATCAGCACAGGCCGAACATTTCGCACTATGGTTGTATTCCATGCCTCTCATGAGAAGAAGGATTAGCAGCCTACTGGCACACTTTGGAAAAAATGGAGAATTACATTTAGTTTGTTGGTGATTTGGTGTCACAGGCTCGGGCGCGTTGCAAGTGGAGATGCCGGTACAGTAACATAACACGTATGTGTGTTGAGTTTATATTGTATGTGATTGTGTACAACTGGCAATGAGTTCGAGCAATTGTTTTGCTCGAACTCATTGGCTTGTTATGATAATGTCTTCATGCTTTCCCTTTCCCAGGAGTTCACCGCCCCCAAGTCCACGTATTGAGCCTGAGCACAATAATTCCCAGGTATGCTGATGAGATCAGAGTTATCATCAGAGTAGGCTCCTGGGAGGATAACACGGCGCACTGATGGGGGCCAGAATGAGACAAGGCGACGAAAGGAGGTCCAGAGTGTACACGTTCTGGTCTGCCGATGGTTGAGCATTAACATCTTCCCAGAATTCTTGATTTAAAACGTACACAATTACGATGACTAGTCAGTGTCTGTGTATTTGTACACGGTAGATGTCTCATTATTTTAGATTACGTGGGATCAGGCAGAAGACGGCTTGTGTAGCTTGGTGCCTCTACGCTTCCCCGGGAGGTGGCTATTCCACAGGATATGTGACACTGAGCCTCCCAGAATTCAATGTGAACAGAGACGATGTCAAATTAACTCACGTAGAGGCACTGAAAGGAGCTAGCTTTACCTCCTCTCCCGAGTACCTCCATTGTAGAGATGATGCGATAGAAGAAGAAACAAAAGTAAATTTCACGACCGTAACACCATTAATCTCATGGACGACCAGAGCAGCTTGGTACGACAGACATCCACATTGTACTGGATATAACGCGATGGGGTGCCATCCGTTCTGCGACGGAGTTGATCGGAGGCGGACTTTTCTGTCTGCTCCATCTCTCCCGTGGATGTCCATGGGAGAGCCGAAGTATGAAAGCTACACATGCCCAGGTGACGTAGCTCTCAACGCGTGTGATCATTATTTTATATGATACGCTACATGTTGCGAATATCACAAGGACACCCATCCATGCCCCCACCTCCCCTCTGCAATGCTGCTGCTCGAGTTAATGTTTAATCTTTCCCTTATATCTCTCGGGTGAATATTGCAGCAGCGTTGATACGAACGATCATCTCCCTTGCTCAATACACCCTGCTCGAGCTTAAGCGATAACACCGGATTATATTTGCATTATCTTTGATGCCGGGATGCTCTGCGTCTTGTATGTGCAGCACAGGGGCCTTCGCTGACAGCTCGCGGGTCAATAGGTTAGCTTTCGAAAGCACAGCAAGCGTCAATGACACGGCAGGGGCACAACGTCGTCTTCTTTTCACGGCTCACGGTCATCTGGAGAAGCTCTAATTTCACATTGAGGCGGTTGGTTGAGCCCAATCAGTGAGTGGAAGATGGCAGCCTTCGGAAGATGGCGCCGCGGTGGCAGACATGTTAACTCCTCCGTCTGGTGTTCAGGAGGTCGTGGGTTCGATCCCGACCCTGACGTGGGTTCGATCACGACCCACAAAGCGGCACTTATTATAATCAACCCTTGAGATATGATGGGCTGTCGTTTGAACTCGTTCTCCTAGTGGAGTGCTCAGCCAAAACATGACCCGAAAAGTTTATTCTACTTTGGATTTATATAGCGCCATTTCCAGGGCACTTTAAATAAATATTAAACACGTAAAAGTCCTGCAACTGCTTCCCCATGCCATTGCTGGCAGAAGGGCCTCCTCCATGCTGAGCAGATATCTTGAAAGTGGTGAAAGTACCCACAGTTTGCTCCACCACTAGCAACCTGCTGAGAAATTAACTGTAAGGGGTTTATGAAATGTGTCCATTATATCAATTGACGTGTTTGGAGACATAGCATGCACGTGTGTGTGGATATATATAAATAATTCACACTTTATATCTGTAAGCCCTCCATTGACTTATTTTTTTTACTGCTGCTACAATTATAGAAAAACAGTGCTTCATAATTGCTACTTTTAAATTGAGCTAAGTCATTAACTCTGCCACACTACAGCTATTAGGCATGAATGGCACATCAAGGTTCCTTATTTTATTTGAGAGAAGATGCATTTGAAAATGCGATGGCCTCACCAGCTTGGCCTCCCAAGCAGTCAGTTCCTTCTCAAATGGAGCGATGAACGGGGATCCTTTGATTGTCGTCGTCTTCACCATGTGATCATCCAGCAACACCTGCAGAGAAGCACATGGAACAGAGCATTGTGAACAGGATCTTAACTCAAATGCCACAAACCCATCTTGATGTTCTTGTATGTGTGCGATTGTGAGGAGAGCTTTAGGAAAGTGGTTATTGCATTGTGGTACAATCTCGACCACCTCAAATTGAATTCCACCCAGCAGTAAATAACTACCCGGTGCAGTGTGTAAACATCAGCATTTGGGAGACAAAGTTGATGGGGAATGGTGATACCCACACCACTGCTTCCGTTTGCTGAGCTGGCCTTAATAGGTACTTGCTAAAAGCACATTCTCCCACAGTCTTTATACATATCTGAGTGTGAGTATGGCTGTGCATGGTGATTTCCTATAATACACGTCCTGTCATCAGGCTTCAATTTCAGTCCGTGTGCGTAAGTAGCTATTGGTATCTGAAGCGTAAAGCCTTCTTTACACGAAACCAATTTTGCTGGGAGTCAACAGTTTGATTCTCAAGGCGAGCAAGCAACGCATGAGCATCGTAATCCAGACTTGTTTGTCACGCTCCATCGTTCGGAGCGACGTGCAAAACGACAACTATTAAGAAAATATACACCCGAATATATAACGACCGTCTCAATGACTATAGGAAAGCACAAACACATATAATACAACGCTCGGTATGGAAATCGGTGGGCAATGCATTTAAATGCCATTACTCAAGAACAAACAAATTCCTTTTGAGACAGGCACCCCCTAAAAATGAGCCATGACTTCTGAACGGATCTATTCCGCATCAATAATTAAAAAAAAATATATACTACTGTTGGTGTGCAGTATTCCCTCATTATTCGCGAGGGATACGTTCCGGAGATGCTAGCGAATAGCAAATTTCGCGGATAATGCGATTGGTCTGCAAAAACCTATATTTTTGGTTTTATGAATTACCTTAAACTAATACATCACTTTATTGCTCATCACTTGATCTCATCCCTTCTCTCTCTCGATGGAGTCGTGGAGAGTTCCAGATACGATTCGTGGACGGCCAAAAATTGCGTGCAGCAAGTCCGTGAATAACGAGGGAATACCGTATCAGCGACGACGGGGCTGAGGCTGCGTGAAGGCAGTGCTCATATTTCATCTGTCAAACGTGTGGCTTGAACCCGGGCTCTCTGAAGTGCTGGCTCAGTGATTTGACGTCGGCCAGCACCCGAAGGCACAGTCCACACACTCGCGTGCGTGTTACTTTCTGCCGCTGTTGTATTTTCACTTTTTTTTTTACGAACTAACGACGAAAGCTCTGGGCCTAAGCGTAAATTAGGGACGGGCTCGCCTTGAACAAACAGTCTCCATTTAACAATTTGCATCCCCACAGTCTTGGATATCTGTCGGCCATAATTTTTGGAGGCTGAGTTGAGCTAATTATACAAATCCTTATGAAACGTGTGGAACTTCCAAGATATACAGAGCAAAACGCTTGCCAGTAGTTGTTCATAGATAAAGTAAAGAGCTGAATGATTTATTTTGGCCATTACGTACTCATATAAAGATTGTCATGTGCTCATCTCTGTTGGTGAAATTCCACATTCATATGACAGGTCGTTCCCTTGCACAGCCAATATTGACTTTCCGTGAAGTAAAACGTTTAGAGAGATCGTGGGCTGAGATTTGAATTGACCACTTTCTTTTTGTGAGTCAAGCATTCTGCTATCGTGTCACCCAGTTAGACAATTTTAAACTCGTAGTTATGCACACACACGCAAAACAAGGATATAGCGTCGGGGGTGAGGTAAAGCGTGAGTCCTCCCACCTCCTCTGAGGTGTCTGGCCAGTGTGGCAGTGTAGGTCAAAGGCGTCGAGATTGCCTCTCTACATCTCCCGCGAGTTGAAGCACTTTCACCGGCAGTGATGTGATTACACAGGTGATTGCAGGGCTGCTCCTTAAACCTTTTCATTTAGACAACATCAGATTTGTGTGCGTGCGTGTTATATAACTAGAGTGTTTAACTTAAGGCGTAATTCCTCACTGCTCTTATTCTACTGTTCCTGTGTGTGTTGTGGGAAAAAAATCATGCCTCCCTGGCACCTCTTATTAGACCTGGCTATGACGTAAAAAAGATCACCAAAATAAAATTCCGCTCTCTGCGGAGCAGCGTGATTTATCGTGAAGTGAATAATGGATTGTTGAAGCTCTCATGCAGCTAGAGCAGTTCCCAAACTGGTACAGCGTGCTCCAATGATGTTAACAATAGATGTTAAAAAGACAAACATCTTAACACGGTTAAATAATACAGAATATTGTGAGTTGAGTTTTCTAAACACAGTGACACACGGCCAACAAACGTTGGTCTAATGGAACCAGATACGTTAAATATGAGGTGGAATTGCACTTAATGGACAGACATGTCAGTTTGTTATATTTCAGTTTCTACTTTGTATGCTTTTAAACTTGCCCGAGCGGTGATGTTGCAGAACACCCGACTCACAGTCAGTAGGTTGAGAGTTCAAATGCAGCCTATTATCTCCAGGCTGGAACACGAGAAGTGAACGGCGGTCACTCTGTGGGGTGCTTGCCATCGGAATGCCGAAGACTCAAAATATGAATTAACGTTGTTGTGGAAAAATAACAAAATAAAATAAGCGGAAGATGTCTCCTTTATATGTCCATCTCCATACACAAAAACGTATTTCTTACACAAACTAAGAGCTGAACGGCCTTCTGAGAGTGAATAATTGCAGCAGAAATGATTTAAAGGGAACAACAACTCTAGACCGGTTTTGACACGCAGTGTCTCACCAGCAGTCAGGCTTGCTTGAATCAACGCTGCTGAACCACCTAACGCACCTCCGATTATCACGGTTGGCTATGCAAAAAAGTACAACATATATACACACACATATTATAGGCAATGGCTCTCCTTACGTTGTATATAATCATTCGTACTTTGAATATTGCAATGTATATATGCAATACACTTTTATTCGCATATTTATCTCTTGCTATTGTATTACATTGCAGGCTTAATGTATTCCTCTCGCGGTGGATTGGTCATGTCCCATTATGATGAAACATGATTTCTAAAATTTCTATGTTCAGTTACAATTGTATTATAAACGTTGTATATTTGAACAGAGTGTATAATTATGGAGGTTTCCCTTGGTCACGACAATAAAGTGGGTCATTTAACCATACTTCACCACGCTGGTTCGTGCCGATTGGTGAAGTGGGGGACACCCAAGACCAGTTCAGCTATCACGAACTACTGATCAGTTTAACACGTAGGCTTTCGCGAATGGTGATGCCCTCAATTGGTGAAGTGAGGGCTTCACCATTCTGGCGAATTGCCCGATGATGCTGGATGTAATTACCAGCGAAACGTCGTACTCAAAAACTGTAAATTTTGTGGATTCACTCTTCAACACACCGGTCTACTACAGTAGTGAACTATTTGTCTTTTGTCAACGGGACACTTTTTTTTACTGATTGGCCATGTCGAGTGGTGGAGGGCTACAACACATTTATAAATAACGCGATCTAACCCAAAACGTTTATTATGAACGAACTACTGATGTTCACCGGAGCTGAGAATCAAACTCCGGCCACTGGGTTCACAGTGCAGTCTGCTAACCGCTGGACCGCTGCTTTCCCAATGCGAACTGTATTTCAGAGTTGTAGAACTTGCACTTGCCCTTTGCATGATAGCTACGAATTCAGGAATATTCAAGCATAAAAAGAGTTGTTTGCTCAAGTGAAGCTCTCTCTGCAGGCTTTGTGAGGCGTCTTCATCTGTGAGTGCATCAGTGAGTGAATGTGTGGAGAGGGTTGGCATAGTGGGTTTGAAACGTACTACGATCCCAGTGAGCTGAATGCAATTACCACCCATGCACATCGCCAGCGGCAAGCGGTACCTGAACCTGTTTTGGTCTTTTCTAGGATGACCCAGCTTGATATGAGCACATGGTGCAGCATATAATTAGCACCGCCATGAGGACAAAGACAGAGTGATATTGAGCTGGCCACACTACTTTTTTTACGTGCCATAACAGCCTTAATAGGAGCTCGCCAACAGCACTTGCCCGAGCGGTCAACAGATGGGATGAAGATATTTCGTACAGCATGTCTTTGTATAGACGTATTAGTGTTGTGTCAGTGCATGCATTTACAATTGCATATTTGTCAGTGTGCACTCCTTGCATGGAACACTCAGCTCCTATATCAAGCCCTGGCCACGAAAATGTCAACTTGATAAACAAAACTGTCACTTCTAGGTCGGATCCAGAGGAGGTCTCGACCATGAAAACAGGGGAAGGAGGAATGACGCCTGAAAGATACCCCTCCCTTAAGAGGAGTCGGAACCCTCAACAAGGTACATCTGCAGTCAGCCAGGACGCCAGCCTTTTCTGACAGCCCGTCAAGGAAAGCTGGGGGCAGCGGCTGTCTGAACCACTCTGCGCATGCAAAGCACACAAGGGGTGAAAGGCTTGTCTGTTCTCTGCTGAGAGTGCATCATTTGCACGAGCACTGTCTCTGTTAGGAAATACAAAGAAATATCACCGATGTGTCAAGGGTGCACGTATGTCTTGTGCGTGAAAATGTGTGTGTATGTGTGGAGCGATGGTGCAATGGTTAGTGCATTTGTGCTACAAATCTGGCAGCCTGAGGTCAATTCTGAGTCACATATCACTCAATGGTGATATCCTAAATTATCCTGGGGCTTCCTCGAGGTCAACTTAGCCACCGCACATGAGTGTCTGGTGCAGTGTGTAAACACAAGCAGTGTGAAGACAAAAGTGGTCAGGTGCGGTGCTGGCCACACCATCTTATCACGTGCTGTGTCGACTTATGATGAGACCTTGCGACTCACAGCGCTTACCCAAGCAGTCTGCAGGGCTATATTGGGAATCGCTGTGTGTAGGTTATTTTTCAGTGTGTTTGTTTGAGATATGATGGAAAGGCTAGGAGACGTGTGTGTGTGTGTGTGTACGTCAGTGTGTTTGATGGGTTATGTGCATGTACATGTGCGTGCACATCGCAGCTGGGAAAAATGTCTCAAACGTCAACATCAAAAACGATCTTGGCTGTCACAATTTAATTTTCTTACCAACGATAGCAATTTATTTGCGGCGGTGCAAATGGACCGAAGTCAAAGTGTCTTCCTGCTCAAACGAGAATGGGGAGCAATGATTATCACCGAGCGTGACCCTGAGCTGGTATCATGGATTCTATATTCCTATGGCAAGGAGCCAATATTAATACAGGGAAACCACAGTTGCCTTCCCACAAAGCCGTTCTCATTATCCACGTGAATTTAAATGGCGAAGGGAACTTTGGTCTGGATTTAAACTTGTAACCCTCACATTGTGGGCTCAGGTTAAAAGCTTTGCTGACAAAAGCAACACGAATTGTGCGCGCAATTCCAGGTTACGGAACCAGGCAGCAATGGAGTGAACTGCAGAGGTCAGTAACTAAGAGGAAGGCCCAAAGGCAGACAATGTTGGAGGCCATGGTGTCGCCTGCATAAGTTGCGGAGTTTTTGGCAAGAAGGCAACAATGGCAAGACATCACCCATCAATGACCTGGACGCTGTGAATTAACACTCACGCCCACTTCTCTTGACAGATAAATTATCAAATGTGCTTTGTCAGCTTTTCCTTTCCTCCTATTAGATACATTGACATTAACAGGCGTGATTGGTGTTTAACGTTGCTTCGTTTCCTCATTAAAGAGTTTAAATGCCAGTTGCAGGTCTCTGGGAAATGGTGTTGTTTAGGATACATTAATCCCACTTTAACGTCATTATTTACACATTTAACGCTTGCAACTTGCTATTTGAAGGAATAAAACGACCTCAAAGTGAGAAATTCCATTTGAATTAAGGAGGTTTTTATAATTGCACATATTTCAAAAGTGGTGACTGCTTTTCAACAAAATGTATTGAAATGCTTCATAACATACACGGTCAAAACATGAATATTCAAATACTACTTTATAGTTAGGCTTTCACGAACAACAGTATGCTTCATAATGCGTTTCCTTTGTGTTAGACCGCTGTGTAGGCAATACAATCAGGTTGTCACGTCGTGGGTAAAAGTGCTAATTGGTTGGGTTTTTTTTTCTTCAGGACAAGCTGGAACGTAGAGAAGGAAAATGTTTATTTGCTTTCGATTGCCAAGGGTTTCTCTGGTGGTGGGAGGGTTACAGTCAACAAAACACAAATTGACATACCTCCACGACCATCTAACCCAAAATAAACTCAAGTTATGAATCAATCTTCAAATACAATATCTCAATAAAAAATGCAATTTCCTGGAATAATAACGACACAATGAGCGATCCGAACACAAGTCTGTGCAGCTATTCTATTTAAAAATGTATATATACTTCATGGATACAGACATCCGCACCGCATTAACATTTGCACATACGTGCTTACACACATACATAGCATGGACATGCATACAAAATAAAAACATCGATGTAGTTTCAACTTCACGTAACATTGCCTTCCTCAAACAATTGGGATGATGCTCAAATTTGTTGGTGGCCCTGAGATAGCGGTGGAAATTCTACATTCCAATGGCAGGAGACGAACCATCCATAGGACAACAGCTGACGCTATCCCAACATGTGGCACACACGTGCAATGTAAAATGCATTGTTTTCACGTCATAATTTTTTCATTCGAATTCTACATCAGTTTTTTTGGAGTCAGAGTCAACAGGGTGACGATACCGTCCTTCTCCAACTCCGACAGCCAGCAAAGTCCGACATCGTGTCAGGGCCTGAAGACCGCAGCGCAAGAGCAGTCCCTGGTACTTCTCTCACACAATACTGGACCCGTGCCCCTTCATGATCTGTAAACGATGCTTCGCTGCAATTGCCAGACATTGCACGTATAACTGCAATGTTCACCATCTTTGGGTTGGGGCAGGCTATATTCAGTTTACATTTTTCTAAATCCTTTATTTTAAGTTCACTTGCTTGCTTGCTTGCGTGCTTGCGTGCTTGCTTGCTTGCTTATGACCGTGCAAATCTTTCGGTCGTTTTTTAACCCACTTCCCGTGATCCAATCGAGCTGACATTTTGCACACAGACTCGTTGTGCGTAACAATTAATTTTCGTGAAAAATTTTTTCCAAAATTTTACACTGTTTAGGGAAAAAATTTTTTAATTACCAGACATTCATCTGACCCATAGGTGGCAGCCATCTCAAGCCAGATGACGAGAGGATTCTAGCCGCCACGCATATAAAGGATTTATAGTGAAAAACTTTGTTTTTACGGGTTAATTTTTTTACTATTCTATTCTATTTAGGGTTTATATAGCTCCCTTTCCATGGCCCTTTACAGCTGTCTTGAAATCATATTTATTACTGACTATACTAACTATACATGTAAGACAATTGAATGTATGACTGATCATATTAAATACACATGCAAACCAAGTGCATGTATTACTGATCATACTAAATACACATGCAAGACAAGTGCATGTATTACTGATCATACTAAATACACATTCAAGACAATTGAATGTATTACTGATCATACTAAATACACATGCAAGACAATTGAATGTATAGCTGATCATACTAAATACACATGCAAGACAATTGCATGTATTACTGATCATACTAAATACACACGCAGGACAATTGCAATTCAAACACATTCACGTCATAAGTCACAAACAGCGACGGTTAACGAAAATTATGAAGCAAACCTAAAGAGTTGAACTCCCGGAATTACTAACGGGATTTTAAAAAAGACGTCCAGCTGGCATCTTCATCAGAGGATGGGCAACGATCTATGTCCGTATATATTACGAGAACGCATTTATTACTGACCATACTCCGTGCAACGTGCAACGACGCAATGCCCGATCCACAAATACAACGGAGCCATCGCAGCGATAAACTCCGCTTGCTCCTGACGCGGTTGTCTGGCTTGACCACCTGAATGTGGAATTGCAGCTGTTGCTCTGCATCCACATCAGTCGTACGAAACAAGAAGAAGGCTGACCATACCGAGGCCTTCACATCTGTACGCTTGAGAACGTGGTCGAAGCGTGCGCGTGTGGCCGCCTGCTGAAATCGGGATCTCGGCAGGCGCGGGTTTGGTGTGACGAGACAGTCACCGAAATCCCCTGAGCCGCCCAGCCAACTCCGTTGCATTTGTCTAAATATCACTTCATACGTAGTAACATCGAATGTCATTTATATGGTCAACAGGAGACTGTAACCCCCTGCAATAACCACATGCCCAGGGCTGGCAATTGATATTAACACCACCGAATGCTCATTTGAGCATGCAGACAGTGGCTGTTTGAGTGATAAGGTCGCTTTTAGCAATTTCTGCGATAAAACGTGTATAAATCACACCTTTTCACACAGGCTATATGATGAATTTCCTATCCTGACATGAATTGAACTGAAATAAATGGCAGCAGAGCCACAAAAGTACTGTAAATAATAGTGTCCACAAGGCATACGGTTTCGAGCGTGGCAAACTGCAGGACAATTTGACCGTTTTAGGAGAGGGTATGCACGTACGTACGTATGTTGAACTTCTTTCGCACCGTACGTAGCCAACCGTGCTAATCGGAATGCCTGATCGATCGTGTCCATATGAAGCAGTCTGTAGATCAAGCCGCTCCAGGCTGGCCTTGATAACCACACCGCTGTGATACAACCTGCCCATGGGTTGTTGCCTTAAGGTGGCATCTGCCATCAAGTCAGGCGTTCTCGACGCCAATTGTACCACACCCTGCATGACTCCACGTGTGGATCAATTTTCTTTCTGGGCACAGAAGTGTCGCCGTTTTGAGCATGCGAACAATGGCCAAAGCACAATTGTGATTCCCAGAATTCGCAATGGCACTGCTCGCAAACATACAATTTAGGCTCGTCGGAAGTTAGCCAAGATAAATTACACTGATTGAACCTTAATTACCTTGGTATACTTACATTGATTAATTGATTAATATCGATTGTTACACCCATGATAGATGCATCACACGTGTAAAACATTGTTTGGTTTTGATATGGATACTTTGTATGAAACTGGTCTATGTGATCTCTGCAGCCACGACAGATTGTGGAATTCACCACAATGTAAAATAAAACTAAATGTTTCTTGAATAAAATCTTGACGACAATTCATACAATTTGTGAGGGGTCTACACACCAAGTTAGTCTCAAGTCAAAGTGTTTTGTTCCTGAGCCAGTGTCGACATGTCCATATTCTGATGGCAGGTGGCAGCTTCTAAATAATACAACTACTGTATCTGTCAAAAAGTGGTCCCTGTGTTATCGATCCCAGAGGGATGATGATATGAATCCGAAAAGATATTCAACCTCACAACCCTTGAGAGTTGTCTCCAAGTCAGAATCCAACCTCCACGGGGAGCTATTTTCAGGATCCCACCATCAGGGTTTAGTGCCTCCCGCTTGGTTGCTGAACTCAGGGTGCCACTCTCATGCCTGTCTCGTTTAGCTGCCACCCTCCTCCAAACTCTGCACTTGGCATCACCCGCGGGAAACCTCTCTCTCCTATTTAATAAAGTTGCACCTTCAACACTCATGCACAATCACACTGGTGAGAGCCACGTATGTCCATCGCAAACCATGGCTCATCGTAGTTTGAGCCACTGCACCTCGGTCTAAGGAGATCAATGCTTGATGAAGAATTTCAGACAAAAAAAACTGTCGGAATGCCATCATAGGCAGCGATGAAAATACGAGTGGTGAATCGGCAGTTTTTTTATTCGTTATTTTTAAAACGGGACACATTAAACCTGCTGCGTTGTTATGAATAAATATTAAATAAATAAACATTCCCTTTCTATTGGAAATGTCAACTCGCACCGTGCATTATATAATTATTTTTTCTCGGTTTCATCTTCGTAGTCAACACGGAACGCTGAATTGAACGGCAGAGGAAGGGAAAGGGGGTAAGCCCTGAGTTTTTGAAATGAAGATTGCTCGACAGCCTATTGCAACAATTGCCCGGCGGTGAGCCTATTCCAGACAGCAGGGACATAGATTGAATGAGAGGGAGGAGAGAGAGAGAGAGGGGAGATGGGACGGCTGGAGCGGGGAAGAAGAATAGGGAGAGATGAGGGCGGTAATTGGAGGTGGATGGCATAGAATGTTGCAGAGAGCGAGCGCCACTGGAAAGCTAAAATGGTCTTTTATGACACAATGAGTAGGCATTCGTGTGCTTAATGTAGCCTCCAGACATTTTTCAGACAAGTTCAACAAATTCCGCATCACATCCTGCAGACTTTAAAACGGCGCATTGTGTTTGCACCCTTCGTGAAGCTGACGGGCTTCGAATACCGATGCTGCACCGAGATACCCAACATTTTATTCCTGCCTTTTCTACACTACGCTAACGTGCATAATGCAGCACTCGAAAAACGTGTATCAATTCACACACGCATGCAAACGTATTGGATACAAACAGAAATTATCAAAAAGTCAACACTTTAAGTTTTATCGTAATTAATTGATGCTGCTGCTCTTAAGTCAGTGATATAAATAATACCCTTTCCATAATAATTTATACTTATTTTACCCACTGCGGAGGGCAAAGGGGCCGTTAAACACTGACCAGGATTTGAACTCGCAACCTCCCAACTGCGAGTGCGGCATTCTCATAATCAGCAATTTGTATTAAGACTGCAGGAGAAATCTGATGAGCTATGAAGCTCTTTGTCACTGATATCCAGTAGGGGCAGGTCTGGCCATCGATAGTCAATATTTGTTTCTAATCAGAATAATGATGGGGAATTTTTAAATGATAATTTATCACCAGGATCATTGTGTAGAAAATTACTAAGCGTTAACTTGAAATGCCAATGTATAGGTTTTTAAATTCGCATATATCAGCGGTCGGGAACCTATGGCTCGCGAGCCATATATGGCTCTTCTGGTGACGGCATATGGCTCCCAGACAATTTTGAGTTGAAAAAAAAATACAAAAATCAGTTTGGAACTGATTTTAAAATACTTGTGATATTGCTTAATAATACTGTGTCATTTTGAAGTAAACAGAAATTCGTTTTGAAGATAAATTTCACGGGTCACGGCTGCACGAAGCTCAACCTCACCACGTATGAACCAGACAACAAGGCCATCAGCAAAACCATGCAGCACCAGAAGTCGCATTAAAAGTAATACATATTTAATTTATTATACGTTAAAAATACTATATGGCTCTCAATGAAATATATTTAGAAATATTTGGCTTTTATGGCTCTCCCAGTCAAAAAGGTTCCCGACCCCTGGTTTAGGTTTTTAAATTCGCATATATGATGAGAGGCGGCCATGATTTGTTTTCATACGATTAAAGAAAATAACCCAACGTGACATTTTCACTGCAACTATAACAGAACGGTTTAATTTTTTTTTACTTTAATTGTACGTCAATGAAAACAGTGCGTTGCCATTTAATGTGGATAATTAAATAAAGTAATTAAAATAAAAAAAACAGCGTGTACCAGTTAAGCAAAACGCTCCTGGAAGCAAACACATGGGATTCAGTTGAGCAAATTGGCAACTATTAATAACGTATTGGGTTTTTTATGACTTAGAAATCACGTTGTGCATATGCTGCATATTTCTCCCTCCCTGTTCAGACGAGCAATGCTCGTGGTGTTAATCTCCATTGGTGGCCTTGAGCCAATGGTGTAAATGAAACTTTACTCAGGATGGGGGAATCAGTCTTTCCGGCTGACAAGCATTGTTGACGTAAACACAAACTACTACTATTATTGTTATTTGTTATTTATCTTTATGCGTTTGTTTCCCCCCACCCCACCATCCCTCATCTCACAAAAAACGAGCACGCACACACGAGTCGTGAACATCTAACGAAGCCCTCCAACCGCGGCTGAATAGCAGGTGCGTCAGACGTGAATGGGAGGTTCTGAATTGGTAATAAAAGCCAAGTGTCCTTATCAGGTGCAGCTCAATGCGCAGGGATTAATCAGCAATCAGCTGCACATGAGGCGAAGCACAAAGCGTGTCAACACATCCTGTCAGCCGAACGCGTGGGGTTCAAGGGGCTAAACGCTTCACCCCCAATTCCCCCAGCCTCCCACTGCAAGGCGGGGACGCAGGCGTGAAATTAAATCGTTGGGGGTACGTTGCTTTGAAACATTGTTTTTTTTCTCTACCCTTCTCCTAGCGAGCAGATTTTTGCTCCATTTGACAGCCCATGGCACGCTGCGTTGTGACCTGTGCTTTTCATTACTTCTCTCGAAGCGTCCCAAATAAAATGAAATTCCAAGGTAGGAGGGCTGTTAGTGAGGTTAAACGCTTGGGCTAAGGCGACTCGAGAAAACGCTTCAGCTCCGTCCCTGCTTCTTGAAATCGTCTCGGACCGTATTAACAAAACTGGGTCTCGTTGTTTTCAATGTATAAAAGAATGCTTTCCAAGGAGAATTGTCAATTATCCTGGGATTAAGGACGATGGGAGGCCTACATCCAGCAGTGGGCAAACTAAAGCCGACAATGAGAGCGAATCGTTGTAATCACCGGTCCTGTGTGCCCCCCTTCACCAATCCACACTGACCACACTGGGCAGTGTGAATTGGTGAAACGCATGTGAAGGCCTTCATCCAGCAGTGGATTGACAAAGGGCTGTGAATTATTTTGTTTAAAGGTAACCAGGTGGCAGGGTGGTTAGAGCCCTTGACTCGCTATTTAATTGTTGCGAGTTAAAATTCCATTTCGAGGGTTGACTCAGCCTATCATCCCTCTGGGTTCAATGAAATAAATTAAAACCAAAATCAACGTTTTTTTATGTTACCAGGCCCATTGAGCTATATAGCTCTTTTTCAGAAGCGACCTAGCCACAAATAATATCTCAACGAAGTGGCCTATCATGTGGAAATGTAAACACATGTTTCTAAATGTAGAGGTAAATACCAGAGAACTCAGAGAAAAATACACAGGGCCACGGGAAGAACATGTAAACTCCAAATATACAAGCGTCAGGGTTGGGAACGAACCCATGACCTTCTGCTAGGTAACATCTCGCCACCATGGCTAAGTGAACCATGGTTGTCCTATGATTAGATCATTCCCTGACATAGGAACGCCTCATTTCCACAACCTGCTCAGGACTGACACAGAAATGAGTACTGCTGGTGAATGCTCAGGTGATGGAGACAATGCAACTTGCCTTGAGCTGGATATTACAACGATCCTCTTCTCAATGGTCAAATTATCGGTGGCCATTTAAGTCAAGAATGTATTTCATTTGTCCTTTGTCATTTTGGTAAACCCAGGTCACTCGTGCAACCGATGTTTAGTTTTATGTAGCATCCTTCGTGCAAATTTCACCTCACAATCACTACGAACCACATGACCAACTTGAAGGCAACCAGGCGGTGAGCTGGCGCCAACAATTACCCAATCTCTGAAGTCCTCGATATATTAAGATGTTGTAAGGCCAATTCACCTGGAGAAAGCCCACCCGTGTAAGGGCCGAATACTATATCCCATACCGAAGCTACAGAAGATATTAGTCCGCACTTTGCTGTACCGCCTTCTCCTGTCGAGCCAGGCTGTGGCTCCTCAACGCCCACAGGAGAGGAGTTTCACAACATGTGTGCGCTCCACAACCTTCACATCCACCGTTTTGGATTGCAGTCGTCCATAGCCACCACCGGCTGGCCAAGGGTTAGACTATCTTGGTCTCTTGAGTTCTCAGCTGGTTAAACAAAATAGACGCGATACTTTAAACTTGATTCCTGTTTGAAATTTTGGGAAATGGTTACACCTCTCGTGGATGCGCAGGTCACGTGAACCCCATTACACATTGCTACATATACGACATCGATTCTTGCGCGTGCAATTGCAATGCCTGTATCGTAAGCTTTTCCATCAAACCAATATTAATCGACAAATTAATGCAACATTCCACCCCTATTAATCGATATATTTACGCCTGCAAATTTAAGTTCTGTAAATCTATATGCAATCTAATGTTATTCAGAGGGGTGAAAAGCCAAATACAGCCATGTTGGTTGTTGAGCATTTACGTACTCGTAATCCAGCAACGAGAGTTGAGGATTCAGATACAATTTGAATAATAGCTTTCACATGCACGCACAGCAATAAACTCCCACATTTTACCACAAGGCATGCAATGTTTTTTAAACACACAAAGCGTCTTGCTTCGACTATTACCTGTGCTATTCAAGCTCAGATATATCGTATGAAGGCATTCAAGTCGGCTCTGTCTTTGTTTTATAATGAAAGGCAGCAACTTAGCAGGCAGAGACAGGTACCTGAGGCAGGTATGAAGTGTATATATATATGGGTCAGCGGCTTAACATTAAGGAAGCAAGTGAAAATCAAAAACGTGAAATTTTTAGAGGGCGATAGAACGTGAGGAATTTTCAGGACAGTATAGGCTAAAACACCCAGACGCTGTAAAAATGAAGCTATAATAATTAGGAAGAGTTGTTTCTAATGTGGAAGGGGGGGGGGGGTGAAGGAGGGGCAGGTGAGCTAGATAGTCATCGGAACGGCAGCCAGCAGTCGGGGACCAAGAGGGAGACCTAAAAGCGAGATGGCAGAATGCTGTCCGAGGTTGGGTGTTTACTTTAAAAAGGGCTTTGGGATCTGGCAGAAGAAAGCGATGGCGAGGTGTGGCAGCAATAGAGGCACAATGACTGCGTTCACCTCGTGATTTTTTGAGGATCAAACTGGTGTGTGGAAGCTGGCTTAGTCGTGTGTGCACTCATTGCAATGCTAGACCTGACTCCGTTGTTCATGCACTCACGGCCCGTGCTAGGCCACGTGACCAAATACGTGTTTTTTTCTATCAGGGAGAATAGATTCTAATACGGTTGGAATTGCTTAAAATGTACGTTTGTTTATTGGCGTTGAAAAAGCTTCTTCCCAAGATCTACAGCTAAAATATTCTGTTTCACAGCAGCCCGCAATGTCTACTAGCAGCCTCCCTGAAAAACAAATTGTCAGTATAGGTGTTGTATAAAAAGGAATGTTAAACTATAAACCGAAATTGCCAACTAAATGTAAAAAGACCCCATGATGTGCAAACGGGTTTCAGTGCATGCTGCTCGTGATATAACAGGGCGTGGTATAATGAAAAGATGTATTTAATAAGAAAAAGATTAAACGACTTGACTAATGGCTGTGTTTAAGATAAACGGGTCGCTATAAGTTTTTCTAAGCCAAATTAGAAACACTCACTAAATCAGAATCAGCCAAACATCCCAATGCATAACCCTCTTGAAAGAGTACTGAGAATCATTGAATCATTTCCTAGATAAAGAAAAACAAGACAATTATGAGGCTAGATTTGAGTACTCATGTTAAATCTGTTAAATGCTTTGTTAAAACTGGTTTTCATAAGTCACCGACAATCCCCAAACGTAGACGTTTGAACACGATTCCAGTGCCCCCACCACCCACGTGGCCACCCGTATCTATTTTGTCAGTCCCTGAATAACGAAGCCTGGGGGATGGTGGGCCGGACCACTGACGATAACCACATTCGTGACGTAGCTACTAAAATCTAGGTTGTCAATAGTAGTCATTTGACACGCTCTGAGCACAGACATTAGAACTCGTACCAGCCCCTAGTTGGAGGTGCCGTGGTGGCGATATGTTATCTACCTCGCCTGGTTTACAAGACGTTGTGGGTTCAATCCCAACCCTGACGCCTGTGTATTTACAGTTTGCATGTTCTCCCCGTGGTTGCGTGGATTTCTCTTCAGGTCTTCCGATTTTTTCCTCAACATTTATAAACTTGTGTTTAAGAGTATTTAGCTGCTATACATTTCTACATGATAAGCCACTTCGGCGAGCTATCCTTTGTG
This sequence comes from Lethenteron reissneri, assembly GCF_015708825.2. Taxonomy (NCBI): domain Eukaryota; kingdom Metazoa; phylum Chordata; class Hyperoartia; order Petromyzontiformes; family Petromyzontidae; genus Lethenteron; species Lethenteron reissneri. The sequence goes on from NC_083808.1 coordinate 11,915,916, forward strand.
GCAAGGTCGCTTCAAATTCGGTTTGCACCCTCTTGTGTGCTTCTGACCCTTCTATTTATAGGCTTCCAGGATGCGTTCCCACACACCAGGAGGCGACTCTACTTTTACGATGTCTTTCCTCTCATATGTCGACCCCACTAGAAGGAGAGCTATTCTGCCCTCCTCCAGGCCTTGAATCTTGGCAAATAAAAGGGCAGTGCCATCACCAGATCCAATCTGTGTAGCTTAGTTTTTTTGCCGAAGAGCGTAAGAAGGTCAGAAAGGAGGACAATTTCCTGGTTCACGTGAAAATTTGCATCTTCGGTACGAAACAGGGCGAGCGTGAATGGACGACTCCCCACCCAGGCTTACAGCCCGCTAACCTGACCCACTGCACCATCTAGACCGTTGCAGTCTCATGGCCTAGGAGAACTTGGTATCTCCTTGCTTGGCCTCCTTTTCCTGATGCCAGCGATGCGGCCTCGCTTCTGAGGCACCCGTATTTTCTCCTCTCTCAGAAAAACCCGAACCTGAGTTGTGTTGACCATGGCACCGAGGTGTTAAGCCTCCGTGATGGAGTGAGGTCGCATTTCTGGCCGTTTAACACAAATCCGTGGTCCTGGAGTGCTCGCACCACCTCTGTGACCGATTTTTCGAACGCAGTCAATGAGTCTGCCCATAACAGTAGGTTGTCAAGGTAAGGATATAATATGGTTGCCTCTGGTTCTTCGGTGGGCAACTTTCCATGCTCTCGCGTCTAGCTGGCGTTAACGTGCGGGGGCCCCGGTGGAGGCCAACGCGGAGCCGTTTCCCGGGTGCCTCACCCACCACAGTGGTGCTCAGGGACACAGACCCTATTACCACTGGGGGGGGGGACAACACCCCGGGGGTCTCCATCCAAGGATGAGGGTCCGGTGCTTGTGCCGGGGCCCTCCATCGGCAAGCCCCTCATTTCTCAGACTTGGGGGACTGCGTGAAGCACAAATGGTCTGGTCGGAACCGAGGACAACCTCATTTGCGCCGTCGCAGCCATGGCCTGTGGCCTTTTTCAGCCACCATGATGATGCACTCTTCTCAGTCTTTTAGCGGGCGGGGTACAGCACCCAACGCACCCCACCACGCTGTGATAGCGACCAGGGCAGTGGAATCATAACGCCTGAAGATCGTGATGCTTAAGCCACGATTCACATTCCACACGCCCGAACCCACATGCCACCATTACCCACACGGTCGGTAATTAATAACGGATTTTCATTCGCGCCGTGCGGCCCGATTATCTGTATATATTTTTTTTTATGTGAGAAACGTGCCTGCTAAACTTAAATAATGCTATCCCTGGCATCCCACCGTGTTTACACACCCCCTCGTCGATTTTAACAGCTGGATTGATAACTACTCGCCGGCTATAGCCGCTATTTCGCTCAGCTCACAAAAACGTTGCCGTTCCGCAGAGCACGGCAACTTTAGTGCCGAGGAAGATGGCCGCAGGGAGGGGGGGCCCGGGGGGGGGGGGGGGGGGGGCTATGCCTAAAAAGCACAGAAGATATCAAATTTATACAAACGCAAAATGTATGCATGAGCAAAGTTCCCTGAGTATTTGGCACTGGAATGGGATTCTGATGTCTATGCCCGGAGCGTGTCGGTGACCATTGTATGAATAATCACACCCGTGATTTTTTTGGGGGTTTGATTGGAAAATTGGACGACACTGAAACACTCAAGCAAATTACTAAAGCAGCCTAAAGCTCTCCATCCGATGCATTTGTTTTACGGGTTGTACCGTGTGCTGTTCGACATTTTTTTAATGGAGTTGACCCCAAAACGTCGGACATCGTGCCGGACGACACGCGGTCCAACCCGAACCATGAAACTCGACGGCAGTACTGCAACTGAAGCGACCTCTTGAGAATGTCTAGCGGGAGCCGGTGAAAGAGTCCCGCGAGGTGGCCTGCATTGCTGCTTGTTGCACACGGAGCTCTTAGCAGCTATAAATTATGATTTATTTATCACACATTTACGAGACATTTATGCTGAATTTAGCGACCGAGATGCATGTGTCTCATTTGCCGGGGATAAGCATGCCCCGCGGGGGCAGAGCACACTCTATGAATTAGCCATGCAGAAACAATTTGACCAGGCCAGACATCCTGTTGACCTGCAGTGTGATTTAGCCAGAATGCTAATGTTAATATCCCATTAAATAAACACGCCGATTTGTTTAAGCATGCACTGAGAATCTGCCCAAGATACCAACCTTATTAAGAAAACGTTTTCACCCACTCCCCCCCCCACCCCCATTATTAAAATAATATTTCTGCATAAACAAAGGAAAATAAGATTTACATTTTAATGTGAGGTTTCTGTGGACCGAGCGGTTATAATAACAAACGCACTGCAACGGGATACTGCCATGGTATAATGGTTGGCACACAAAGGTTGCGCATTCGAACTCCCGGCGCAGCAGTTGAAAACAATGGGGAAGACCGATCAAATTCCACTGCCTCTGTCCACCCAGCAGTGGAAATGGCTACACCACAGTCAACTGGCCGGTCGCATGTGGTGGAATAAAGTGTGGATACCCCCCCCCCCCTCCACCTCTACCAAGACATCTGATGAGCGTGAAAGAATCGGCGAAATAGGGGGGATCTTTAGAGCTCCATCTAGTGGATGAACCTTCTGCAAGCAAGCAGCTCTTTGTTGCCAACTCACTGCCACGGTCCACAGCTGTGGTGAGATGCCTTGTACATCGGGGTGTGTCTCACTGGTTGAGGAATTAAAATCAACCTCAACACTGAAGCTGGTCACGATCACCACGTTTATGGGTAGGCTTTTATCCAGCAGGGGATTGATGAAGGGCTGCACATTAATATGTAATGTCCATATTAAAATATAATAATTGAAATGTATAATGCGCATTTCATCCTAGGATCCCAATGCGCAACACGCAGTTGTGCCAACAAGAAAAGACAAAACGTGGCTGAGGTTAGGGCCCAATGGCCTATCCTCACAACCATCACCCATTTCTAGATGACGCAGTTCAAAGACCATGTTTAGACAGGGCCAGGTGCCAGGGAATAGAGGCAGGAGACTGCATCCGATTGAGTTTACTCACTTTGAAAAGGTCTCTCTCCCCCGCTCCACCAAACCAAAATCTTAAATATGGCTTTATTTAAAAAATAAGTCACAATAACTAAAATCACATTGTAGAAGAATTTCAGTTTTCATTATTAAATATGTGACCATATTGGTTACAGAAAAAACTGGCTGATATTTTGTCTTCACAGTCTGGATGCTGCATTTAAGAAACAATGTCAAAGTCACATCATCCAGGAGCCCAGACCAGATATTTCACTTGTCGGTGCCACCTATGGTGGCATAACTTTACCGGTTACACTTTCTTTAAGTGACCAATAACATTTTGACTTAAAACTTTCGTGACTGCAGGAAATCATATTATTTGGTTCTTTCGTTAAAGTCACGTAGATTTTTTTTTCTATCTATCTACGTGACTTTACCGAAAGAGCCAAAGAATATGCCAATAACAGTGAATTGTGTGATAACCGTTTTACATGGCTGTGTGTTTAAAAAAAATACATTTCGCCGTACAAATACGTTGCTACCCCTAAAGGTTGTCTACCTTCGGTGAATATCAATGTCTGCTCTGGCCCATGGACTAACGTCACCTCATTAAAGTCGAGGACGCAAGTCTAGCAAACTGATCGTTTGGTCTCATCAATGCTGCGTTCAAGCACCGCCACGATGCAGATCACGATCTACTTTTCCAGGTGCTTCTTCCCGTACCCTGCGCCACTTTGGAATTCTCTCCTGCGGTGTATTTATTTAATAACCTTGCTCAATCCAAGACATGCTTTAGCTCTGATCTAGTTCACCTTCGTGAGCACTTTATGTTGCTGGTCATTTGGCATGTTGGTCATTTGGGCCTATGCTGATAAACTGTGATTTTTATTTTCTTTGGGTCTTTCGGTAAAGCCACGTAGATAGAAAAAAATATATCACGACGTTTCGATCACAACACAAGCAATCGTCATCAGGTGAAAAAATAGCGAGAGAGCTGCTGAGGCAAGATGTTATAAAGGTTTGAGATGGCTGCAAGCCCAAGGGTCATAAGCAAAGTGGGCAGGGCTAGTAAAGAAATGTGCATGTGAATGTAAGATCGGAGAGCTGAGCTACCTCCACGACGACGAAGCTGATTTTTTGTTTAAATGTGCTTAACAACATTAGTTCCATCCGCTTCAAAACGATGGGAAACTGATACGGTGACAGTGGTTGCCCCAATAGATGAACTGCACTTTGCCAAAGCAATGTAGAATGTCCACCACTGCATGCTGACAGCACGATTGGCTTGCTGACAGAAGATCTCGTGAACCAGCCTCTCAATCTCACAAAAATAAAAAATAAATCCCCATATTGCCTTAACAGACGTTTGGGGCAAATGCTGTTTGAAGGCTGGCACATCACACAAAACAGTGGGTGGCCAGCACAACACCCAACCGCCTTTGTCTCCCCAGTGGCGATGTTTGCACACCGCACCAGGTACTCATTTGAAGCTGAGTCGACCTAGGGAAGGCCCAGAACCAGTTCAGATAATCGTCACCGGTGTTTGCCATTGTGAGCTGGAATGCTACACACGCGCACACACACAAATGTGTGTGAGAGTTGCTCCATCCTCGACCGAGCTGCCCAATTGTATCGCTAAGTCAAAGGGGCTACTCAAAGACAGTGACAATGATGATGATCATCTTGAAAATTATGTTAAACAAGACGATACAGATGAAAAAGTTATCAATGACTGATGATAAAGACGATTAAGATTATGATGCGCGTGATTATGACTTTCATGATGATGCTGCAGCTGCTGCTGCTGCTGCTGATAATGATTCACCGACCTGCAGTCTGCCAACCCATGCCAACCCCGACCTCTTTGGCGAACCACCAACCCTTGTCTCCAAAACGCCACATTGTGCGTGCACCAACGAAGCGAGCACACTCACACCAGGTACCCATTTACAGCCGAGTCGCCCTCGGGGAGGCTCAGAACAGGTGCCTTTAATGTTTGCCGTGTCCGGAAATCAAAGTCAGGTCACCAAGTTCGTGGTGCGGTGCTGCCTCCCTGCCCCACCCCCAACCGCCCTCCCCACCGCTACCCCAACCCCCCTTCCAGGTTCACAGAGCAGTTCTGCATCTTACCCCCGTAGAGTTAGCCCATGCGGCTACACAGAGTGTTTGTGAATGTGCGGGGAGCGGCGGTGCAGCGGTTAGCGCTACGCTAAGCTCCGAACCCGGAAACCTGAGTTCGATTCCCACTCACGGCCAACACCGGTGACGATTATCTGAACCGGTCCTGAGCCTCCCCTGGTTCGGCTCAGCCTCAAATGAGTGCCTGTTGCGATGCATAAACATCGCAGCTGGGGAGACAAAAATAATGGGCGTGGTGCTGGCCACCAACCCCTTGTGTGCCGTACCGGCCTTAATAGGTGCTCGCGAACAGCACTTGCCCCAACAGTCTGTTCAAAGCTATATGGGGTATCTTTGTCTTTGGAGTGGTGGCACAGTTGTGAGTGCACACAGCTACAAACCTGCCAACCTGGGTTTAAACCCAAGCCACACACAGCATCAGTGACATACATTACACATGGTGCTGGCACTCCCCCAGGTCAACTCGTAATTACCACAGACAAGCAGGAAAAGCAGCCGGTGCCAAAGTGTCCCCGCAAGTTCTGCGGTCCTCAATATATCAAGGTGTTATCGGCCACCCACAGAAAACCCACGTGGTGCAAGTGGGCTACACGATATCCCATACAGACGGAACAGATGGAGTTCGCACTTTCTTGTTCCGCCTTCTCCTGTCAAGCCAGGGGTAAGGTTGAGCAATAAATGGAAAATGCAGAACCCGTTGTGACTACACCAACCATGTGTCTACCCCACTGTAATTGATGTGCAAGCGGCACAGGCGGTTGTGGGTAAAATAAATTATTCCAGTTGACCACAGAGCAAAACATCACGGCCAGTGCTGGGAAAATAACATTGCTTAAGAGAAGCAAATGAGACTGAGCATTACTCTGCAAATGAAAAAGCCATTTATTTAGTTACAAAAATACTTGCCTTGTTACATGGTACGCTCTATATAAAGAATAACTGTGCCACGCTGATAATGCTTAGCGGTATTAATGAGCGAAATAAAAAGGCATCCTATGACATGCGGCGGTGGAACTCTAACGCTTGCGTGAAAAGGAGGCTCAAGGGGTTAGTGACAGGAGCACTTTCACAATCAGTGTCAACACGCAAATGGGGGGGGGGGGGGTGGACGTTCAATAGATTCGTCCATAACACTGTGGCCTTAAAATAAAATATTAATATTCTTGTTTTTTTCGGTAAAGTCACGTAAATAGAAAACCAAAAATCAATTTATTGCTATTTTTTTATTTTTACGTGACTTTATTTAATTAATGTTTTTTTAATTTTATTTTTTATCTATCTACGTGACTTTAACGAAAGAACCAAGAATATGAATTCCTGCAGTCGCGAAAATTTTAAGTAAAAAAAAAATTTGTAATAGGCGACGTTTTGGCCAATGACCTACGTGAGAGGTGGCGTTTTGGAACATCACCTGCCGTAAAATTGGCGACGTTTCAACCGATTGTTCTCTCTTCACAGCACGTGGAAAAATGCACGTGCTAGGAAAAAAATGAATGTCAAGGGGGAGAGCGTTCTGCGTGGAGGGACCGTTAAACGTAGCACGCGGATTTAAAGTGCTCCGTAAACCAAAAATCACCCTTTCAATCAATTGGGCTCATTCTGCTGGTATATCTCCGTATACGAGTGACCTTAATTAGCTTCAATTGTTCCCGTTGCCAAAGTGCAGTCTCTATCCAGATTTTTCCGATGCAAAAGAGGTAGGTATGTTTTCCCGTTTCTCTGAGAGCTCTTGCGTACATCTACACCGAGGTCATTGAGCTTACAGAAAAGAGTCATGGCCTGAATTGTCGAGTGAGTTTAAGTTGCGCAAAAAAAAAACTACATTACCAGTATCGTCAATAATAACAACAACAACAACAAATACATTTCATTATTTTCCAGTTAAGCACCGCCGACCAAAACAGCCCGCAAAGGGGAGTAAGATTTCAACGTGCCAACATAAATGTATACAAGCACTCGGCCTTTTGCGAGTTAAGCAAAAACCCATCAGCGGTCCCTGAGGAAATGTATGGTGGTCCTCTAGCCTGAGGTCACCATCAAAATACGTTTCAGCAAACGTGATCGACTGACAGCAGCAGCAACAGCGGTGATACAGATAGACAGAGAGAACTGTGAACTGGCTTTGTTCTCCGTAGGACTCATCAGTAGACTTTAGTCACCAACGGAGGCGTTGGTGTGAGTCTGCTGACGCAAGTGCAGCGGGGTAAATGCATCGCAACGATTGAGGGTTGAGCCCAGAATTGATGCCACATATGTGTTCCCTTCCCCCTTTGAAGGTATTTGCAGTGTATCACCGATAGCATGTGATTTAGCCCACGTCCTCATCTTGAAACAGACACACACATACACATGAAACTACGTACATACACGCACACTCAAAATGAAACACACACCCACACACAACAAAAGAGACAAACACAATCCATTCCCCCATATAGCCTGCATAGTCTTCTGGGCCATGCACTAATAGCAAGCACCTATTAAAACTGACACAATTGCATAAGGAGGTGATGGGGCCACAGCCAAGCCAGGCTGTCATTGTCTCCTCAGCGCTGATGTCTACACAGTGCACCAAGTGTGGGAGCAGCATTAACTCTCCGGCAGCAACCCACAGGCTCCCTCCTGGCAAAGCGCCCCCAAGTGACCTTCGGCAAAGCCCCCAAGTGAGCTCACCCTCCTAGGATGTCCCTCCTGGCCCCCTAACCCCCTGAGCGAGTTCTTCCCCATCTCCGAGTCTCGACAGCAGTGGCCAAACCGGTGCAGCCACGAGGCTGTGGCCACCCCCTCGGCCTCCTCCTGCTACACCCACGAGGAAGCCCGAGTTCTTCCTCCGATGGTCAGACATATTTTCTGAGTACCGGACTACATAGCCTATCAGCTCCCTTAACAAGACATAAGATTTGTTAAGTACCTTGCCTGGCACAGAGGGGGTCGTGGGTTTCATTATAACCCTCACACCTGCATATTTGGAGTTTGCACGTTCTCTGCATGGCCGCGTATATTTTTCTCTGGGTTCTCCGGTTTTTCCCTCCACGTTTACAAACAAGCATTGAGAGTATTTGGCTGCGATTCATTTTCCGCATGATAAGCAACTTTGTTTAGCTATCATTTGTGGCCAAGTCGCTTCTGAAAAAGAGTGAATAGCTCAGTGGGCCTTACCTGGTAAAAAAAAAAAACGTAGTTTAGTTTACGTAAGTATTTCACTTGATAATAATAATAATGCCCATGTGTGTGGATCTATAATGTTCCCGTGTGTCAATCTTGGACCCATATCCTAAAGAGAGAGTCCTTGCCGATAAAAGTTTGGCAGTTTACCAGAATTGATTCAAGCAAACCTGACTGTATTGAGGAGAGACTGTGTCAAAACCGGTCCAGAGTCTGCTGCTGAAATTATGCACTCCCAGAAGGCCGTGTGGCTCATGGGTTGTGTAAGCAATAATTGTTTTATAATCTTCGTGGAGAGACGGATATCTGAAGGAGATGCATTTTCTTCTACCAATGCACAACATGCAAGATAGACTTGTCAGATGCTCAGGACTGGCTCAAACACAACTTCATACATGTTACATCGCCAGGAATCAAATGCAAGATCATGGTACAATGTGCCAGTACACACATACAATTGCACAATAAAACAACAATCCCCTACGTAGCCTTTAACAGAATGTCAGGACAATTACTGTTCGCAAGCACCTACGAAGGCCGACCCAGCACACAATGGGGTGGGTGGCCAACACCACGCCCGACTGCTTTTGTCTCTCTCGGTGGTGACGTTTACACATCACACAAGCGATTCATTTGTGGCCGAGTCGACCGAGGGGAGGCCCAGCAATGGTTCAAATAATCTTCACTGGTGTTGGCCGTGAGCGGGATTCAAACTCGGGTCGCCGGGTTAGAAGTGCAGTGCGCTCACCGCTGCTGCACTACCGCTCCCCACCCACAAATGCACACCCACATGTACACATACATGGAATTATACACACACACAGGCAAGGAAAAACACTCCCTCACACACATGCAGGGTGAAAAGCATTAGCATTGTACAGTGCACCAAAGCGGCCTGGATTTATGGCAGAATCCTGTTAGTATGACAACTTACCCCTTTTGGAATTGTTACAGGAATGCCGGTCAAGGTTTCGGCAATTCAACGGGGCCTCAATTAATTCAATCAATCATTCAATCAATCGATCACTCATGTATATTCGGAAGCAGGTGACAAGCCACATTACAGTCTCCCGCCTTCAGTGGAGAGCTGGGCGTGAGTTCATTCCCTTGAGCACAATTATTCCGCTGTCATGGGGAAAAACCTCTGCAGTGGCTCGGAAGGCAGACCCCATGTGGCCTCATCACATGCCCCACAACTCCGCCACCGTATATATACTGTACTGTGTCCCGTGGTGTTATTGTTATTGAGAATATGATGGCGATCACTCCTACATTCGTAAAACAATGATAGAAACACGGTTACTGTGGTTTGGTTCCGATTGCAATGGCTTGCCGTATGGATTTTCATGAGCATCGTGCGCGTTGTGCAGTATCCAGGAATTTTGCAACCTTAAGTCGACCAAATTGGTTGCTCAAAGTCAACGAGCCCTCAGGGTAACCGTGCACATCCCACACACGCATGGAAGAAGCCCATCTCTCCATGGGGGTCACCACTGCGCTGACTTCCCACAATGTGGTACTCAATTCATTCACCCAGAGCCATGCTGGGGATGAGTCGACGCTGGACCAGAATGTTAACTCGATTGTGCGCCAAGCACTTGAGCCACCCGGCCCATCTTGTGGAGAATAATTGATTACTAATTTAACTGCTTTACTCGGACACACAAAATGCTTGCCTGTGTGTTGCCTGCGTCGTTTTAAAAAGGATGCAATTTGCGCAGTAAGTGCGAAATTGTTGGTGGTACCTAGATCAGCCTCATTGTGCCGAAGAGTTCAGGAATATGCTGTTGCAGCACTTAAGCTGCAGAAACATTTAGCCGTATCAATTGCAGTAATATCTATAATAACACACGCCATTTCGGAACTATTACTGCGCTGAATAATGCTCAGAGCTTTGGATGTGCACTTTGAGGTTTAGAGTATTCCGCTGTGAAAGCCAAAGGCGTGCAGAGTTAGCATGTGGCATGTGCACAAAGGACACACACGGACTGACTCAGAAACATTCACTTTGTTGTCTGCATGCTTTTTAACATGTGTAAGTCTGTCTGTAAGTCTGTCTGTAAGCATGCATGCCTGTTAGTACAATTATGTACAGAGTCTAATAAAAACGACAAACTCAAAACCGTTAGATAATATGTGCGTACGTATGTTGAACAAAATGGAATAAAGTCTTTAAAATATATAGTCTGTATTTTTTGCGTAAAAAAAATTCTCAAATTTAAATTCACGCTTTGGGAATTTTGTGGAAAAGCCAAGGCATGCCTGTGGCCTGTGGGACCGTCATTGTGTGTATTCGAACAAGACGCAAATGTGTTGTAACAATAAAATCCGGAATTTCTGCGTTATGCAAAAAAGCCAGCGGCATTTCCTGAATAAGTGCATTCTGGTCCTCTTGTCTTAGATCGCCGTCAAGATTAATTTGAGCGAATGTGACGACTGACACAAGCAAGGGGACAGGAGGGCCACACTGCACTTCTGCAGGAAATACTCTGATGGCTTTTCACATATGCTCAACGGTTGTGTGTGTGTTTTTAGCACGTGCTTGTGTATTGTTTGAAACTCATGTGTTGGGTTTTTTCCCGGCCTGCGACTATGATTCTGTTATGATGGGGTTTTCTCATAATTTACAGATTTGATTGATGTGTGTTTTTATCTGCACGCATGCATGTCTGTCTGTTTGCATGTATTTAAATGCCCCGGTGTTTGTAAGAACAGCAGCTACGAACTATGAGAAAGAACATCATGGCTCATCGGGTTTTGCAGCCTGAATCTAATGTCGATGTCTATTGTAATAGTGAAAGTTAAACAACTACAGATACAGTTACAGAGAATTCTCACGCACTGCACGTGCAATTCGACTATCCAAATACACACGTAGAATAAGGGTTCATCTAGAATGAGGGTTAACCTGTCGCCACCTCCGTGCATATCCTCACATAGCGTGGTGGACTTGACTGAGCACGAACGATGAACCTGAAATGGAATGATGGGTGTGTGTAGCACCTACGGGCAACCACGGTAGCCCCCCTTGGAAAACAACGAGAGGATTTATTTGCAGGGCGACTCTACTTATCTGTTATTAACCCCCCCCCCCCCCCGAGAATGTGTTGCAGTACGTGCACACAGAGGGCTCGTCCAGGTGCACCAATTACCCTCACAGAGAATAGGGCGAATCTGCCGCACGACTCTGACTATACAGAAATAAAAAATACTGACAATAGTGGTTTTTGCTGATCGATGAGAGAGGCCGTGGACAATCGGGGCCGTGGATAACAGGAGAGCGGATATACGAGGAGATGCACTGCAAACGCATTGTTGTTGCTCTGCATTGATATTTTTCATCAGTTGCAGCCTCGGAATATGCCCGCTATGTCCTTGTACTTTTCAAAGCATCGCCGAAGAAATCTTCGAATGTTCTCAAAATAAGAGTAATCATCCGACTGTAGAGGCAAGGACATTGGCAAGCGGGAGTTGCATTTTGCCGCCTGTTGCAGTTTGAGCCCTTGCGGCCATTTTGGTCGGGTGCCGCGGTGGCAAGATGTTAACTACCTCGCCAGGTATGCAGGAAGTCGTGGGTTCGATCCCGACCCTGATACTTGTATATTTTGGAGTTTGCATGCTCTCTCTCCCCGTAGTTGCATGTAGTTTTCTCCGGGTCCTCCGGATTTTCCTTCCACATTTATAATCAACGTGCGTTGAGAGTATTTGGCTGCTATACATTTCCACGTGATAAGACACTTCGTTGCGCCATCATTTGTGTCTAGGTCGCTTCTGAAAAAGAGCTATATAGCTCAGTGGGCCATACGGTGCAACATAGCGGCTTAAACCTGCGCAATAAGAATGTATGTATATTGAACTTCTTCCGCACCGTACGTAGCCAACCGTGCTAATTGTAAGCGTGGGAGAAGGACAACAAACTAAACACAAAAAAGCAGTTCTAAAGAAATTAGTTTTCGATCGAGATTTAAAAGTGCAGAGCTCCAGTGGCTTCCTATTATCAGAAGCAAGAGCATTCCAGACGGCCGCAGAAGTGCATCTGAAAGCGCGCAATTGTGGTGACAATCTTTGTTCGATGGCTAGCAAAAAGCCACGGCGGGGATGACCGGAGTTTTCGCGTGACGATTTATGCTCCTCGACGAGATACAGCAACGTAAAACGGCGCAAAGAGCAAATGCATTAATGGCTCAATTAGATTTTGGCAGAGCGGCCCCCCTCGGGCATTAGCGAGGAGATACGATGCTTGCGTGCAGCTTGCACTCCGTGTCACCGATGGCCACACGCTCCCTGACCTGTACGTCGTCGACGGAGGCGAGGATGGTGGTGCCCGTGTCCTTGTAGGGGACCAGGGTGAGGCGCACGGGCTCCCAGTCGCGGCCCATCTTGGCGAGGGCCTCCTCCAGCGTGTGCTCCTTCCTCGCCAGGTTGCTGACGGAGGCCAGGGCCTCCAGCTGCCGCTCCAGGCCCAGGGAAAGCACCTCCTGCAGGCAGGTCTCCTCGCGCGCCGGCAAAGGCACACCCGCCTGCACGCACACACGCCGTCAGGCAGAGACAAAAAGACACGCGCTCACAATTGCGCCCTCAATGATTGAGGTGCCACGTAGCGAAACGTTTACTACCTCGACCAGTATGCAGGAGGTCGTCGGTTCGATTTCGACCCTGAAGCCTGCTGTATATTTGGAGTTTGCATGTGTCTCTCCCCTCGGTCGCATGGATTTTTCTCCGGGTCCTCCGGTTTTTCACTCCACATTTAGAAACAACGTGCGTTTTAGAGTATTTGGCTGCTACTATAAATATCCACATCATAAGCTACTTCGTTGAGCTATCATTTGTGGCCAAGTCACTTCTGAAAAAGAGCTGTATAGCTTAGCCAGCCTTACCTGCTAAAATAAAATAATAGTTTAGTTTTAGAATCGCTCAGGCCACGCTCTCATTGGCGTTAAGTACGGCGTGAAAGAAGTTCAACATACACAGATACATTCCCGTTATTGATATGAAACAAAACAGATAACAAAAGTTTAACACATTTGTCTTGAATTATAACACTGCCATCAAGAGGAAGCGTACATAACAGTGGCCCTTGTTCACAGGAGAGAAATCTGCGGTAAGAAGGACGGCTATCGGCTGAAACGTCACCTGTTATACATCCTTCCTCTTCAGGGAAATGTAATCAACGAATTATATTGGCGTGGTTATTTTTTACACCTTTACGCCTCTGCTCAACCAAACTGTGCTCCACCACGAAATTGCGGTATCAAACATCTCTCTCTCTCTCTCCTTTTCTCGCAACTGCTGAACTCTTTCGCCCTCCTCCATATTCACAAGTCCCCCGTAACCTTTCTCAATTCAAGAAAATGTCTTCTTAACTGCCCTACTATCATTAGTGTTCTTAAGTTTGGCCATTTTGCATTTTTAGACATTGGGGAAATTGTGTGATAAAAAAAAAATTGCAGTCCATTAAATACTACAAATTACAGCAATAAACGCGCGGCAGTACCGTTGGACGTTCCACAGTCGAAATTAAAGCGATATTTTTTTCCATATTCTAAATGGAAAAAAACAAAAACGTGCAACACTATACAGTATTGTGCACAGTGGATCGCGCATGGTGCTACAAACCCAACCTCCTGAGATGAATTCGCGGCCACGGCAAACATCAGTGGCGAGCGATAGACAAACTGGTCCTGGGCCTCCCCTACGTCGACTCCGCCTCAAATGAGTACTGAGTGTAGCGTGTAAAAAATTTGGAGGAGACGAAAGGTGGCCAGTTTTGGGTACGAGCCACACTACCTCGTCGTGCGCCGTGCCCGCCTTCTTTCGTAGGCGCTCGCTAACAGCAATGCCTCAACAGTCTCTTGAAGGCTACTCGGGAAGCCTTTGTGTACGTGCATTTATTTGTGATTGTACTGGCACTGATGAAAACAAATCTCAATGACATGGTTGTCAAACCACTGTTGAGAAGAATTTAATTTCATCTACATTGATTTCCTACGATCATTGGTTGTTTCTTAATATGTATATCTGTACCATTACAATGTCTGCAACGTGAAGGCCTACTGATATACATGTGGGCGCAAACAGCCGCTAATAATGACATCGAATGAGATGCAGAGGAAAAAATCACGAGCATTCATGCCTTTTAATAAATTAAATATTAAAAGTCTGCACTTATAACACGTGAAAAAATGGAGAAAATAATTTGACAATTAAACACATAAGAGCTCACGTTACCACACATACTATGACATTTGACACAGCTAAAACAAAATACTTTGATGGCAAATGTGTCTATGTGCTGCCTAATCTTTCAGCATATTAATTTTTTGGAAGTACAAAATAATTACTCAAGACTCAATTGATCAATCTAGGGCTACCATCAGTAGATAAAAGGCAGCATAAAAAGAGTCTGCAGGCAGTATTTATATTTGCATTGTTATTTAAGCTAACATTAAAAAGGCATTATCTGTGAAATGTATTAGATTAACTGGAATATATTTCTCCAATTGTGAAAACCAATGGTGGAGCGGCAGCCAAATAATTGAACGTATCTGAGGGGAACGTCAACCGAGAAGATGGAGTGATGAAATCGGCTCGTGCAGGTGCTGGGTGGATTACTACGTGCAAAAACAAGACGGCTTGGGGAAATCTTCATCCAGCAGTGGACTGATCATTGCCGATGATGATCATGATGATATAAATGCTAAAGTCAAATAGCGTCCCAACTGAAATGAACATTGTGTGTTTTTCACGTCAATTGGTTAGCCTTTGCCAGTGGTAGAATTCCACTCTCTGATGACAAGGGGCAAGACTCCCCGAAGCACAGTCGCTGCTGACTTTGCACACACGTGGTGCCCCAATAACAATGTTGGAGTGAAAATGGCCTGAGCCAACCCAGGACCCCGAACTGAACTCACGACTCTCGATCGTGAATCGAGAGCCCTGCGATAAACCACCGGCCCGGCTCAATACTTCAGGTGGCATTATCACTGCAAGTCCTTGTCGGCAGCGGGTGGCGTGCGCAATGAAATAATCCCCCGCAAATTACCGGCGGCTGCGGGAAGCAAACCGTGAGCCACACGCAAAAAGAAGCAGCGAACGCACTGATCACTTGGCTTCCCAGACAAATGTATATTTCTCTATTCCACAGGCCGACACAGGGGCGAGTGCCTCGGTTCCACCGCTAATTTGAGTGCGCCCATCTGAGCCCCTCTGATAACGTACTGCAGTTTCATTACCAATAAACATGCCTGCCTCGGACAGAATTCTAAGCCCTGCATTTCATCCAATTCCCTCGTGGACTCACACGAGAGGAAGAGAAAAAACAGCAGCGTAATTTGCACGCAAAAAAAAACCACAGAGGCTATCATGTGCCAACACCATGGGTAAATTTGCCAATGCATTTATTTTTTTACTTGAAGAGCTTGTAAATTGTAAGCAATATGCATACACCTTCATTGACATGACCTGTTTGTTTGTACCAAGTCCTAACACTAAATAAATATATGGGCAAACAAATAATGAGTTTTACTGCTGTTGTGTGCATGGACACATCCTGTGACTTTCCCATGGGTAGGGAATCCTGCTATGGGATCATGTGAACTCATTACAGCGCAAACTAGGCTGTGCTGTAGTCGTAATAAAGGAAAACAAATTCTGTCCAGCGCTGTCGTAATCCTGTTAACAGGATTAAAAGCCTGCGTCATTATTCACATGAATAGCAACTCCTTGTCTGGGTGGTGCAGTTGGGAGAGTGGAAAGTTTACGAGTGCACATCTCCGGCGGAAGGCAACTCAGCCCATCATAATAACAGGGTTGATAAAATATGTGTTTAAAATCCTCCCATGAAGAGACATCTCACCAACATGCCGGGCGGAGGTGGCTATGAACGCCTGTAATCCAGCACTGTGGAGGCAGCGAGGGTTCGTGGATCACACACTCGCTGTGAATGCACCTTTCCATCGGCATTGTGGTGGAATATACTGGCCCGCTAGGGCAGCAAAAATGTGGAATCCACCTGTTTCATCTGTGTGGGATTGTTTTTCCTCGCATGCGTGGGTTTTTTCTCCAGGCGCTCCGGTTTCCTCCCACAGGTAAACACGCATTCATCCTTTCCCGTTCCGATGAAGTATGTGTACGTCATCAGTATGAACGTCATCGGAAAGGAACTGGAAGTAAAAATTGGAAGAAAATAACTTTGTCGGTACCGAGACTTCCACAAGGCCATGTGGGAGGGCGTGTGGCACAGTTTGGCGCCAGCTATCATAGACTGCAGTCATCTCGGTACTGTTCTCTGCGGTGAGTACAATGTATTTAAAAACAACGGCGCTATGCCTCTGAATAAAATTTATGCTGAACTGCTCGCCGTCAGAGAACGGCAAAGAGGGTTGATAACACCTTTATAAATAGAGGAACTCAGAGCTTGGGCAATAGTTTGCACCAGTTCAATGGGTGGCTGCCTTCCCGCTTGTCTGTGGTTCTTTGCACCCCTGACCGTTAATCTCTTTTTGAGAGTGAGCGTTATAGCATGCGAGTTACAAGTTATAATTAATAATATTATTAACGTGGGATTGTGAAATTTATACGACTGAGTGCCAGCACAGTGCATGAAAGGGTGGTTTGGCCAGCAACGTTTCTCTCCACGAGGTAATTTAATATCGGGTGAGTGCATATTCCTGGCACTGAACATCACCAGTGCCAACTGAAGCTTGCTCTTGGTCGAATCAGCTGATTCTCGAGTGGAATCGTGACTCCAAATTGTGATGTTTTTATTTAATTACCAGGAGTGTCATTTATTACGAGTTACTGGGCCCTGTCGTAGGAATGAGGAATCTCCATCGGTAGCTCAAGGACACTGAAGGAGACGAGCACCGTCTAATGCTCATGTGACAAAACACATTCCTGCGGAGGGAGCTGGTAGGAACGTTGGGTTGCTCGGTCAATGGCCAGGGTCAACGGCGGCGTGGTGTATTCCGCAAATATGACCGACTGTGAGGGCGGGCACAAGCCGGCGTGAGTAGGTTAAACGTTGAGTTTTATAAGGGCACCACGGGGTGACCAGCCCCTCCCCAACCAGCCCCACCCCTCCCTCCCACCCCCCACCCAGCCCCACCCTCCCCACCCAGCCCCTCCCGACCCTCCCCACCCCAGCCCCTCCTACACCCTTCCCTACCCACCCAGCCCCACCCTCCCCACCCAGCCCCTCCCCACCCAGCCCCTCCCCATCCTCCCCTCCCCACCCAGCCCCTCCCTCCCCACCCAACCCCTCCCTGCACGACGGACGGACGGACGGACACAATAATCCCCTGTGGGCTGGTGTAACCAGGAGGTTCCTACCAGTAAAATGTTTTTATTATTACAGCAAAGTATAATAAAGAAGCATATCAATGTGGGGGATAGATACTGCAGCAATAACAAATTGGAGAAACTCAAAGTAGAAAGGTGACCAAGGCAAAATAGTTCCAAGTTGGGAGTAAGAAATTATCCATGAATAGGCACAAAATCTAGAGGGTGAATCCATTCTGCAAGCTGCTAGACAACGCATTTTTTGTGATTAGAAAGCTTCACGCTGTTAAACATAATAGGTCCACAATCGCTCAGAACTCCATGCCTTGATTTAACGGTCGCGGCGATTGCGCTGCGTTGGCGCACGGCTCGGGGGCCCTTACCTTGACGCTCATCATCTCCCAGTGGCGCTGCTTGATGCCGGGCGTGCACAGGACGGTGATGAGGGGCATGTTGATCTTGAACTTCTCCAGCCTCGCCTTGATGGCGGTGGCCACTCGCATGGGGCCGTGCATCTCGGGGTGATTGAACACCTTCGTGAGCCTGTAACTCGTCTTCCACAGCGTCTGCACCTGCGACACGTGTGACACACGCGTGACACATGCGTGACGACACGTGTGCGACGACGCAACACCGGGAGATCGATGTGGCCCGATACTCGACGGTGAACTTTCGACATCTCGCCGGCTACTTGCTCTGCTCAACTAAGCTCGACAATGAACATGTAAAATGTTTCTGAACAATTTCCCCGCAGCATGAAAGATGCAAGTCAGTCGTTCATTAATTCAATAGATTCAATGTTGCGGGCGACTGTCACCTCGCTTGGCCAGGACAGAAATCAGTGGGTGGATCAGCGGGGCTGGGTCTCATGATAAATTCAAGAAGTGGCTGGGTGACTGGGTGGCTCAGGCTGCTAATACCGTGTCAGGGCGCTGAGCCAGTATCACTGAAATGATGGGTTAACCAAATGGCCAGCCAACGATAATAAAAATTCGTTGTCAAGTATTTTTGGTGAATGGTTTTCAGAGCAATCACCAACCACTGCACTCACAACAACTTACAAATTAGGTTTTTTCACATCAATCAGCCTAACCCCAGGTCTAAGAGTCAATATCCAGCGAAGGAAGGGCAATTGGCATGCAGTGAGTCATTTGTTTAAAAGCAAGGAAGAGCTCCATCTAGCGTCTGCGCGCTCCAAGGGATGCGGTTGAATTGCCCAGCGATTCGATGCAATGTGACGACTCGGGGTCAGAGTTCAAGTTAAGAATCTATTACTTTTGTCTCGTGAGTTTTCTATCCCATTTGTGTTGCCTCTCCTTTTTCCCCGTCTTGTTTTCACACACTGCTCACTCCGTTATCCAAAATGTAACATGAGTACATAATTAGGATGTCATTTTCATGAACAGGAAATAATCTGTTCTTACACGCACAGTTCTACGTGTGTTTTGTGAGCGGAGTTATTTGAATCTAAGCGATGGGTCTACATCGGATGGCCCGAGCCAGTATTGGCAATCCGTGGTTTTATATTCACTTCAAACAAAAAGGTAACGGACAGGATTAATCACTGGTGAGATAATAAGCTAAGTCCACCCACGTTTGGCAAAATTAATTCTCGATTCTCCGATCATGTGCCCGCACATTCTGCAAGCGAGCCACAACACAGCCAGATTGCAGTACGAATAGTCAGCGTGAAAATTGCATACGCGTTACAGCCACGGACAACGCTGATTCATCATTAAGGTTAGCTCATTAGCCTGCTTGCGTAGTTCATCACCAACGAAAGAGACTCCACTTAATGTAACACATTGCATTCGTAAAAGATTGCTACGTTTAGATGCTTGTTAACAAGAAACACTTAGTGCAAAATGTTGATTCAGAATTAGAGCTATGAAATTGATGCCAGAACAGGGAAAATTCTCACAATGCCACGTTTAAATGGCACTTGTGGTGATGGGGAGAATATTACTATAATTGTTATTATAATTATAAATTGGAAATGATGGTGGTTATTTATTATACAATTTTATACAGAAAATAGTCGTGTGTTTATATACGGCTGCATACGGATAATGATATTAATGGGAATTGTCATAGTGAAGATGAATGGGATAACACATGGAAAATACAAACACTGAGCTGAATTATAATGATACTCTTTGCTTGATGATTTATAACATTATTATACATTTGTAAGAGATTTAGTGGCAATTAGTCACATATTTAAATAGTGATTGGAACAACTCAAAGAAGGTAAAACATTGGGAGTTGGCACATTATCAGAGGTGAAGACTTTCTGATGGGAGCTGCGGAAGGCCAAGTAGAAACAAGGAAGGCAGTGCTCGACGATTTGAAGAATGGACAGCGCACGGGCGGACAGGCTGGACGAATCTGGGGCTAGCAGCCACCCTGAGGCAGAGGACTCTTCTGACCCCGTGCCCCCTACTGGACATCTGTGAACCAAACATTGCTTCATAGCTCATCGGATTTTCTCCAGGATAAGTAAAGATTCTGAACTCAAAGAAGACCCAAAATGCAGGGAGCAATCTCCAGATGTTGATTGTGAGACTACAAGAGGAGGACTTGGCAGTGAGGAGACAGCCTGTCCATCAGATGCTGAATTATGGCAGAAGGCAGCGAGGGAACGGCGGTGCGGTGGTGTTGGCGAGGACGTTGCTCATTAATTTTTTTTTTGCAACCTAACTTGGGCCCGGTACAAAACGTCGATCGGAGAACGCGATTCCGTCGCGACAGGGCACCTATGAAGGGAAGGAAATTGGGCTCGCTGCCTCAGCCTGGTGGGGGGGGGTAAGGGAGAAAGGGGTAAGATAACTAACATACTGGGGGAAGGAAAGGGACAGGGGGAGGGAGGAAGGAGAGGGGGGGAACAGGTGGGGGCGGGGCTCCTTAATCGACCGCCGTGGCGTGCGGGCCCAACTCACCTCGTCGGCCACCTGCTCGGCGTTGACGAGGTGGATGGGGCCGCCGAGGCAGCTGTCGGCGAGGCTCTGCAGGGCCACGGCGGCGCGCCACAGCCGCTCATAGGGCTCCTTCGCCTGCTGCAGCTCCAGGATCTGCGGGTAGGAGCTCCCGGTGCCCGTGCCCAGCAGCTCCTCCTCGCGGTTGATCAGCGACTTCTGAACACCGCCCGAATGTAAAGCCACACGTTACGTACGACACGCCCCACCACTCCGAATGCGAACGTGAGTAGCGCTCCGTTCTGTCTCTCCGCGTGAGAATAATGAGTGCGTTTAAGGCAATCGGCCTTTTGGCTTTCTAGACCAATATTACCCAACCAAACTCTGGACCGATTTCGACCATCAGGCTCGTTAAAACAAATGCTGTGGGATGGGAATAAGAGGGTCTTCATCACAGTTGCTGCTGCGGAGCAATGCTTAGCACACTGGACATGCAATCCAGAGGTCGCTGGTTCGACCTTGTGGCACGGAAGTGGCTTATCACGTGGACATTTGTAGCAGCCAAAAACTCAAAATACATGCTTCTAAATGTTGAGGGAAAAACTGGAGGACACTGATAAAAATGCATGCGACCACAGGGAGAACATGCAAACTCCAAATATACAGGTGTCAGGGTCGGGATTGAACCCACGACCTCCTGTATACCAGACGAGGTAGTTAACATTTCACCACCGTGGCGCCAAACTTGCCACTGGGAGGTTGTGAGCTTAAATTGCGGTCAGGGATAAACTCAGACAATCATCCCTCAAGGGTTGGTAAAATGAAGTACCTCCATTTGTAGGATGACAAAGGTCCAAACACATAGGATGACCTCTGGCATTTCTAACCAAATTTATATTTCGCGTGACAAATACATATATTCACGTCCATATGTAACGTCAGCGGCACGTGATATCGGAACTGGTTCCCGGACAACACCTCCTGACCAACCTGCTCTGACCAGCGTGGTGAAGTGTGGTCAGACAGTTTCCATTACTAACACAGTGTGGGCAGAGGCCTTCACCCACCAGCAGTGGAATGATCAAGGGCTGTACATTTATATTATTAATAACCATGATTAAAGTCAATAATGAATGTTAATTTTATTGCCTTAGTTTTGTGCTGACTTGTGTGTTTGCTTGCATGCGTGTATGACGTATTTGATTGTGTTTATTTCAACACTGTATTGTTACGCTGCGGTGAATTCTGGTCCCCCATATTTGAGGCCCAATCTGCTTTAGCGAGCAATTTGAGTCTAAATGGTTTCTGGACAAATTCTAAACGACGTTCATTGACTCAGTTTTTGTTTGCCCATCAACACTGACCCTTACGGAAGGACAGCACGCAGAAAATACAGACGTGACCCTTTTAGCTCAGATGCGCTGTTGAGCTCAAGTATTGTGAGCAAAAAGCTGTAAACAAGGGCAAGGCAGCTTTTGGGGAGTGGACCTATCAGTACAAATATGGTTACCTAAATCTGACGATTGTTAATATTGATAGAGCATCACACATTCATATATGCCTGAATA
Source organism: Lethenteron reissneri (assembly GCF_015708825.2). Classification (NCBI taxonomy): domain Eukaryota; kingdom Metazoa; phylum Chordata; class Hyperoartia; order Petromyzontiformes; family Petromyzontidae; genus Lethenteron; species Lethenteron reissneri. Next base: position 11,938,039 of record NC_083808.1, read on the forward strand.
AACAGTTAGGAGGCACAGACCAGATTTACATATCTGGTTCATTAAAATCCACGCCACTGCCTTGGCTGCCCGCAAACTCTCTCACGTCGCCCCTCGGCACCTTTTGCTGTGAAACCTTCGCGTGACAGAGACGTGCTCTCTACCCCAGCAAAGACCTTCCCCTGCACTGAGACCTCATTAAAACCTACCGACAATCCGTCTCAAGTCAAGGAAGCCATCCTGGACAAGCGCCAAAGCTCTCAATTCAAACTCGTCAGCCTTAAATGAGTGGTGGAAAACAAAACACGGGTGAGACTGCCACCAACCCGAAACAATAATCTTGAAATTTTGCTGGCTAGCAGAACCCAACATTGGTATTACCTCCTGAACATAATCCCACGATCTTGCACACGGATAGAAACGAATATCTTGAAGCCATCGACCGGATTTGAAACTTGGGTATACGGAAAATCATGCGGCTAAGAAGATATCATGTTGGTGACCCGGAAATGGAATTGGAGGTTAATTTTCCAAACCACTGCTCCCGAGGTAGTGCAAATCGTGAACACCGAAGGCACGAACGTTGACAGCATGCGATACTTTGCACCACCAATCTCCTTTTTTTTGGTACATACCCTACACGTACGTCTGGCGCGAGACGTCTCTGTGCAGGATGTTGACAGTCTTTGCTCGTGTTGATATCCAGAGGCATATTAGCACGGTAAGCGGAGCTATCACTGCCAGCGTGGTGACATGACATCACCGTGCTGCGGCTAAGCCATGTCGTGTAGACTTTCAGCATCCCCGCGTCTGCATCACGCAGCAGTCCGCGCGTTTGCGTTACGCAGTGCCGACGAACGCACTGGGGGTGACGCGGTGATGTGCGGCTGATTTTTTTTTCTCCTCGGACGAAAAAGCCGGGAACAGCACCTGCGTTGATTTCCTTATTGCTGAGACCAGCGCTGCGTGTGGGCGCAGGTTAAAGGAGGAGCTTGCGGGGCCAGCGCATCGCACCGCGCTGAGGCCGCCGAATTGATCGGCGCACGTGCGGGCCAATTCATCTCCACGCACGATCCAATGTAGCGAATGAATGGTCCGATGAAAATAAGTCGGTAAGGTCTGTATGGGTTCAAATCAAGAAGCAATCAGCCCCTTCGGTCGGCGTGTATGGGAATAGCATACGTGTAATGCTTTCTGAGAGCATTAAAGGGGCTTTGTGTTGTAGATGTGGCGGGCGGCTTTCAGTGTTGATGGATGTGGAGTGCGCCGAGCCGGTAGAGATACCTGGCTTTGAATGCGGGCAGCTACCTATTCAAAGAGTAAGCCAGGCTCTTAAGCGTAGAGAGCTTGACGATCTCAACCCAGCAGCCAATGTGTCAGATCAATGAGCCGTCACTGCTGTGATCTTGGGTTTCAATCAGGCTCAAGTGGTAAATGGAATCCACGCTCAAGCAACGTGGCGTGGTGCTTATCTCCTTTGGCAGCCCTGGATTAGTGTTAGAAACTCCACATTCCGACTGTGGAGTTGGTGGGATTGCACTCTCGCTATGTGACAAACACTGTTTATTTCTCATAAAATAGTAACGACTTTGTATCGTACGTGAAGGTGCGATGGCCTGCGTCAACCACCAACCCATTGGAGTTGCATTCTTCTAATTGGTGGTGAGTCAGGCAGTGTGCCAACGCACCACCTAGCTGCACCCAGTAAAGCCATCCAGGGTTCCCAACTCAGAGGTAGAACCAAACCAGGACCTGTCAGGGGAAGATGAATATCTCACAATACCGGAAGAAGGGAGACCTGCATGTAAACGCATTATATATTGAGTGGCGCAATGTTACACAACAAATTAAAACTTGGACAAGTGATGTCGCACAGATTTCCCCGGACAGCTGCCTCCAAAAGAAGACAATCCTGGGAATTCAGGACCGGTGGCAACCCTAGCAACCACCTAGCGTAGCAAGGTGATGGTCTGGTCTCAGTAGCCACCTGGAGGAGCACGAAATAAACTGGTTACTTTCTTCATTTAGCTTCTCCCAGCTATGAAAACACATACATCTGATTCAGATAATTTCCTCAAAACTGTCGTGGGAAAAGTATGACTGCTTGAATAGGAGATCGAAATATTTCACTATTTTTTATTTTACCGGGTAAGGCCCATTGAGCGATGTAGCTCTTTTTCAGAAGCGACCTGGCCACAAATGATGGCCCAATGAAGTGGCTTATCATGCAGTAATTTATAGCAGTCAAATGCTCTAATCGTATGTTTCTAAATGTGGAGGGAAAAACCTAAGGACCTGGAGAAAAATCCACGCCATCATGGGGAGAACATGCAAACTCAAAATATACAGGGGTCAGGGTCGAGGTCGAACCCACAACCTCCTGTATTCCAGGCGAGGGAGCTAACATCTCGTCACCGCGGCACTAATTTAGGAGATATCTGACGAGCAGTAATGTTGATGTTCTTAGTCCAATCATGTAAATGTGGCGATGCACTAAATTCAGCCAATCTCTGCCCTGGGATCTCAAAAAAATTAGACAAGTGGAATGGGCAAAAACGAATCTTTTACAAATCACAAAATCACGTACTGGCGCCGTGGCAGGAAACATGACTCGCAAGCGGAAACGTTGTGAGTTTTAAATGCCAGCATTCCTCTGGGATCGATATGATGAGCATTACAGCGCTGGCAATCAACGGTGATTGTCTTGTGGGGAGACCACCCCCCTCGGGAGGAATGTGGACATTTGTAACAATCTGCTCAGGGCCACGGAGTAGAGATGAGCCCCGTCCCCATTTGAGAAAGGGAAACACTGTCCCTTCGAGTGTTGGATAACGGAGGCCTCCTGAAATGGCTCCAACCTCTGGTGAGTTTTTTGATGATGTGCAACTCGATGAAGTTCTGGCAGAACCTTCGTATTCACGTCACCCCTGAGCAACGTTCAAAGTACAGTGATGATAAAAACAAATCTTCATACCTTGCAAGACAAGAATGGACAACAAAAGAGGATAGAGATTAATAAAATCAGGGCATTAATTGGGCAAAAATACGACATCTACCCAGGAAAGCAAAACCGAAGCCCAATTCTGTTCTATCAGGAGAATCTCACTTTTGGTTCATGGTCAATTAATGTGTAATTAATTATTTACTTGTGGGAGGAAACTGGAGTGCTGAATTACAGATACAGACAGTTATTATTCGTATTGGCGGCATTGACAGACATTAATCCAGCCGTGGAACGAGCGTAACGATAAGCAAGGTCTCTGTTCAGAAAACGGTGGTCACGTGACGGTGACATCGTCACTGCAGCAGAATGGGGAAGAATTCTGAGGTGCATATATAGTTTTGGCCAAGGTGTGATGTGGCACCACACCTCACCAACACCTCCTTCCGCTAAATTCTGTGGTTGAAAATTCAGCATCTGACCTCCAAGGTATCTGCTCTCGCGGAATCCCACTTTCTGGACCAGGGTGTTTTTCTTGGTTTCCCGAATTCCTAGGTGCTACTCCACACCTGCCCTCCCACGTCTCCAAAAACCCATCAACACCTCCTGTTGCTGACACTACTACAACACTTTCCAAAGTGTTAACTTTTTCCTCTGCCATCACATTCCGAGTTTCTTCACGTTAACCTGTACCCGAAAGCCCCGACGCTTCGTTGCATTTTTAAAGCCCGGCACTCTCATTCATAGAGACATTATCCCCCTTGCTTCAAACCAATGTCTTTTAACGCTCCTGTTACGTAAGACCAAACTTAAAATCACTCCCCACAATTGGTCAGAGACTGAAAGGTGGTGTGATTACAAAACAGGAACGAATGGTTTCCAAGCACACGGTGACCCCGGCCACGTTTTGTTTCCAAATAGAACACGGCTCTCAGGGTAGAGATAGTGCTGTTATACCCCTGGGAATGTCACAAAGACTGGCAAAACACTTCCAGGCAATTCTAAGGTATTAATGAGCAGAGGGAGCCAATCGTGCCCTAACGTGCTGTGCGATCAACTCGACAGCTGACCCCACTCTCAATTATAAATAATCCGGACCACAGAGGAAGAACTAGTCAATCACTTTCCAATTCGCTCAAATCCTAGTTTAGAGAAACAAGGCGAGAGCTGTCGGAAAAGTGATTTGAGTGGTCGCTGATCACTGAATAATTTGATTGAATGATTTCACTGCGAGCCATGCACTATCTCTCTCTCTCTCTCTGCGCCGTGTCCCTTCCCCCAAGACGTCAGCAATCGTGGCTTCCATTTATCTCCGTCCTTGATATTCACTCTATCACTTTTGCACTGGATGCTCCTCCCAGTTGCATCCAATTGATTTAGTTTTCTCATTAGATATCCAAGAACTCTCGAATGCCTTTCTCTAATTATTTTCGTTAATTTTATGTTATTGTTCCACGCTATTAATAATACATTTACGCTACTCATCCTGTCTGTCTATGAAGTGTTTAACATCCTTTAAAAAAAACACATTTCTACGCGTTAATATTAGTTGTCTCTGTAGGGTCTTTGTAATTGTCTCACCTTCACATCCATTCAGGCGAACAGACTTGCGTACGGAAGCCTGTAGTATTCACATTTTCATTGTCATTAATCCATTATTCTTTTTAAATAAAGAGCCCATTTTCTGAAATATATATGTTGCCAGTGCCATTCCTCTGTTTAGCTCTGTGATGCACCTTCCATCGACTGGTCTCACGCTACCTAAATGGTTAAAACCCTCTGCCTGCTTAACTTTGGTGTCACTGTCTTTAGTCTCCTTTAATTTAACCATGAAGTCTGCGCATCCAAGAATTCAGTGACGAATCCCGACTGAGCACGAGACGAATCTCCAATGGTGGCCCTGAGTCAGGTGAAGAGTCCACATTCCCATAGCAGTGGTTGGGGTAGTGGTGACACACGACGCTATACATCCATCAACCCGAGAATGATTCCTCTAGCCACAGATAACACCAGAGGTGAGCAATATCTGAACTGGTTGTGGCACCTGTTTCTACATGAACCGATGGTTGAAGGATCGCCAAAAAGACCTCTATGACCTACATGGTGTGCAGAGGCCTCCGTGCATGTACACGTTTTAATACGTGACAAGGTGCACGTGGAACAAACAACCGTAGCTAATTGTGGTGTTTTCTCGTTCGGAATGCGTCATTAAATAAAGCAATGCCTTCTTCTTCATATTGGCAAAGGCATAAAATCAAAAACTATTACAACAATGCAGATGACGGGATACAATATGGATATTGTGTATTCCATTGTTGCAAAATGCTTCTGGCCACCTTGGAATATGTTCGTATAGTTCCACAAGAGATTGAATTTCAAGCAACCACATAAATCCGCAAGACAGCCACGTATGTGCATCATAATACTTGTTTACGCAAAATGACACGCAAGAGCCGATCTGGCCTGGCAGGCATGGCAGCAGATTGTCTGACCCGCAATTGGCAAGTTGCAAAGTTCAACTCCTAATTGGTGGGTTAGCTCAGCCCCAACCATCCTTCGTGCAAACTCAACTAAATTAATTTCACAGAGTGTGGGGGGATTCAAGATATGTTAAGATGTGTTAATTGTAACCTGCTGACCGGGCCCCCACTGGACATGTGTGAATTTGTTATTTATTTCATAGCTCTAAATATAAAGAGTCTGAGTCTGCCTTGGTTTAACTAGAAGTGGTGCCAACAGCTTTGTTTTAATCCGCTGATGTCAGTTAACCATATGCATCCCCATTCATTCATTCATCAAAGGTTTATGTTCAGCAAACGATTCGTTTCATTCGTGAACATTTCTGGCGGTCATTCAGGTGGCGATGACATGACGTAAATGTTGTGGCTTTACTTTCCAACAAATTGGCATATTCTGTTTACGTGACACACCTTACTAATTTACCGTGTTGGGTGGTGGCGGGTTTAACGACACATTTATATATTTACGCGATCTAACCCAAAAAAAAGCTGTAGTATGAAACGACGTTTTGTCAACATTCTTCGATATCCGTTTTTTGTTGGTGTCCGCTGCCTTGCACAAATCGGGCACTTTCAAGAGGCTCTGCGCTAGAATGGAGGCACAGCAGCTTTGTTTTGTCGGGAACCCCTCCGCTCCGCACCAAAAATCGCGGGATCGCATTGTCCCGGCACAGAACCGTGGGCTGTCGCACATAAAGCAAGTTGGTTCAGTCAGTGCAGCCGAATAACAACAAACAAAACGGTTTTAGACTTTGGCAGAAACGCGCCGACTCTAGTGGAAGAGCAGCAAACAAAAAACCCTCGCAAAAACTCCATTCGTAGTTCAGATTGTATGTAGGCTGGCGCGTGAAGAATTAAGCCGATAAACATTGGCCGCTTGCTCCTGTTTACAGTTGGTTTGAACGTGTTTATTTGCGTACTCATGTAGCTGCCAGCAGGGCCGCCTCAAAATGAAATGTATGCTGTGCACTTTTGAAATATGTCAAAAGGTGCCCGTTATCAAGCACGACCAAATGGATGTAGTTAAATTGAAAAGTACTGTTGCGGTGACTGAACTGAATTAATCTCCGCTCCGTGCATTAAACGTCGGCAACGGCACAATTTTGGCACCGAGTCTCTGCCTTCCCTCGCTCCGCGGGCAGAACGCTGCGAAAACAAACCCCGCCGAATGTTCTACTCACTGCTTGAACAACTCGACAATGGCATGCTAAGCTCACGTCCTCGCTCTTAACCCTTTCCCGTTCCGATGACGTGTGTGTACGTCATCAAAAATTAAACTGGAAGAAAAACTAAAATAATCAGGTCGGAAGATGTACCGAGGCTCCCACAAGGCCGTGCAGGAGGGCGTGGCACAGTTTAGCGTTAGCTATCGAAGAGTGCAAGTAATGTCACTGCAGCTGTCTGTGGTGAGTACAATGTATTTAAAAACGACGTTACGCCTCTCTAAATAAAATTAACGCTGAGCCGCTTGCGTGCTCCGAGATTCAGAGGTGATCAGGACCCACCCTGCAACTTGCAGTCGTCTTGGAATGCAAAAGGGTTAACAAGCCGCCCCTGAAAACAACCAATTATTTACGGCTTTACTTATAGAATTTTTATTAATTTAAAACCGAGAATACCCGACAACAGTTACCGATAAGAAAACATACAATTTAGAAGGACGTCCTGCTGAAAATAAGATGACATTTAAAAGAAAAAATTAATCACTAATGGCTTGAGATAGGGAACTTATCCAAGGAAATGTTACGACCTCTATTTAACCAGGTGAATGACAATACATTGAATTATCTCTTTAGCAAGGAGACCAATGCTATAGCTATGTTTTTGTATTGTATAGCTTCGTTTCAGGCACAGTATTTACAAAATGTATACTTTCAAGCGCAGCATTTATAACACTTTGAATTTGTGGAATGACCCTGACCCCTAAATATTGACAGTTGACAACTGAGAAAATGGCAGAAGTGTCGCCTCTATGCAATCCTGGCTCATCAACAAGTGCTCACCGCTGGGCTTACTCAGCCAACTGATCATAATGACAGCCAAACCTAGCAGGATTTATTTGATGGGCCACTTCATGCCGATTAGAATCAGAGTAGTTGAAACTGGTCCAGGATGTTGCTGCTGTGGATATAGGCTTACTGGAAAATGTTTATCGATAACGTTGATTAATTGAGGGAATTAAGGCATGTTGCATTTTAATGATAAGAAAAATATATGCCTTCCCCATATATACATATTTTTATACCCAGCACTAAACTGGGACAGCACGTAATGGCTGAGGAAGCCTATTCTGTGGTTTTAGGGTGAACTCCCATGCTTAGTCTCAGTGAGATCTTGGTTTAGCATCTCAATGAAAGTGAGAGCTCCTGCAACACATTATCCTCTAGTTTTAGACGTAGAATGCTCTCTACCTAGAATACTTTGGCTCTCCTCATCATTCAACCACACAGACCAGGATCAACCTGGTTTATCCTGGGTAGCCACCTGTCTAATCATTAACCAGCTAACACGACATCAGGCTTTCGAAAATTGTCAATTTCTGTGTCCCAAAAATTGAGAGGCTAAATTTGTTTTTATTAGGGGTTTAACCAGAGACCTACAATTGTCTATACCTGGAGGCTTTTGTACAGTGCACAATCCAAAACGCTAGAGTTCATGGATATGAACTTACATTGTGCAAGCAGTGTATTTATCAAACAAGCCATAGCAATGCACTCATTTCAGTTGGTGTGCAATTCCTACCCTTCACATCAGTGCATGCAGTGGCTGTGTTTCTTTAGACCACAGTTTGTTGATGAGACTCTGTGACCTGGAACCAGGCCAACGCTGATTTGTTTAAACAACGCTTGGCTCTCAAAAGTGTGATTCTTGAAGGTCATTAGCTGATGTTTAAAATGTCGTTGATCCACTTTCACATGTTATGTAATATCCAAAGTGTCGGAGATGAATATGTGGCAGCGGCGGCGACAAGAGGATCGAGCCAGCAACACAAGCGTTCGAAGGACACGTGGGGGAGAGAGATTTGGGGGAGAGAGATTGGAGAGAGAGTGGGGAGAGACAGTGGGGAGAGAAAGTGGGGAGAAAGAGTGGGGAGAAAGATTTGGGGAGAGAGATTTGGGGAGAGAGATTGGGGGAGAGAGATTGGGGGAGAGAAAGTGGGGAGAGAGAGTGGGGAGAAAGATCCTGGGTTAGAATCCGAGTAACCACCCAAAATGAAACCAGGTTCTCAAGCCTGTTGAGTTGACAGTCTCAGCAAGGCCACTACGCAACCGCATTAAAGAGAAGGGCATCACAGTAGAACGCTGGTGATCTGGGCTAATGTGGGAGATACCTAGCCCAGATCCAGATTCACGGGAGATTTTCAGGATTTCACTTCGTTATTCGAGATTTGGACCACGGACACGCCCGGATAACTGGAGTTCTCACTCGTATAAGTTACCCGAAGATTTCACTTATCACGTGGACGTAATAGCAATAGAAATAATCACAAATTATGGAAATTCGAAAAAACACAAATGTGCAGTAAAATAATTTAATGCGTGAACTAGAAATGAAAGAGTTGATAGATGTATCAGATTAAGAGAGATAAGACAGAATGATAAAACAATTCACTCTCACCCCAGTTGGATTCCATATGGACTTCGTTGTAATAAACTTCTATGCCATGAATATGCAACCTCCACAACACTGCCTTTTGCGTTTTTATCAAACATACGTCTATATAACTTATCATAGCCTCTCCCTCAGGATACACACAGATAGCTGGAGTTTTCACTCTTATAACCACAGTTATCCAGGGTTTTTACCCCAGATAACTGCATTGGAGAAGTGGACAGATAACTGGAAGAGTGATCCTTGCCACGCTGATCCCAGATAACCCAATCCCTTGATAATCGGACCGGATAACACTGGTCAACACACTTTTTCTGGCATAAGGTATTCCAACGATTTTAAGGTAATTTTGGGGTGCTGATTCCAAATCTGGCATCAGTTTTTGTCTTTCACATCAGGTTTCAAATATTGCATTTCAATAAAATATGCAGAAGAAAAATATTAAATAAATATGGATATCTACATTAAATGTTATTATAAACACACTATCCTAAAAATACAGCACCACATTTTAACACTAAAGCAGTCACTGACTCGCAACAACTTGCAACCATAAGTGACAGAGTTAATTTCGGGTAAAATCAATGAAAATGGGGTATGCCGATAGCATAAAAATGAGATGTGATGGAGCAAATCTGAGATCAGATTTGGAATCAGCACCCTGAAATGAGTCTAAAACAGCTGCAAAAGTCCAGGCCAGAATTTTTTTTTCTTTTTGTTGACCAGTGTTATTGGAGTTCAACTGTAGTCTCTTTACTTAATGTGGTTAAGTTGCAGCTCGGAGAATTACAAAAACATATCAGTTTCACTGCTATTCGATTACCATTTTCCCGTAGCAAAGCTCGTAGGAAAGTGCACCCTCTAGCGTGTGGATTCAAGCAAGAAGGTCATTTGAACGGATCTCATAAGTAGCTCTGTATTCATACTCTTTGGTTATTTCGGTAAAGTCACGTAGATAGAAATAAAATAGCTCTGTATTATTGTATTTTTTCCTCTGGTTATTGCAAGATATATGACTAAACAATTAGCGTCACGAGGTGACCCCAAGGGCACAATCAGAATGTCAATGAAACAACAAAACAAAAGTGAGTGGGGCTATGTTCACCTCTTTTGGCAAACCTCAGCCAAGTGGCAACTTTACATTCCTATGTCTAAGGACCAATTGGTTTTCCAGATGGCAACCACTGCCATAAAGCGGTTCTCATTTCAGTGACCGCAAAGGAATGAGTTTGCTTGAATTGACCCTGAAGCCTAGGATTTGAAACTGCAAACCTACTGATGGCGAGCTGTGCGCTATGACCCTCAGCACCACTCGTCCAGTTATCGGAGTCGATGTTAGAGCATTAACCGATAGTGGTTAATGATTTTAAAGGAAACAACCCTGACCATCAGGGAAAACCAGTGTTGCCTGTTCTACGTATGTTTAAACGGTTTAAGAAAATTCCCTAAACCTTAACTGATGGTTAAGCATTTACCAGCATGCATTCCATCTCCACAATCAGCTTAAAACACCTGTGTCTCACGCATATGGAGAATTTGTATTTAAATGGTGTAACATTGTATCATGCAGTGTGGAAATAACCACGCCATATATATGTAAATTATTCTGTTCTCATTACCTTAATGCCAAATGTTGCCTTAAGGCAGCATTGCGGTGAAAAAAATAAACTTTGAACATTGCAAAAATTTCGATTTAGTTTTACAAAATTTTTTTCATCACAAGTAAGGTGACATTCACGTTGCCGTTCAATGTGTGTAACATGACTACGAATAAACAGAAAAAAAGTTGCACATTGGAGCCAAAGTCATAATAAAATAACGACTGATTTAGTGTTCACAATGCTTTTTTTTCATTATGCAGGAAGATTTGACGACTGTTGATCTCACACACAGTCGTGTACCAATATCTTGATACAATGTTTGCCTGCAGGGCCTAAAAAGCTATTTAGTTTCATACCGTGGTGCTGACGAGTAACTGATGACAAGAAATAACAAGTAATGTGTTTTTCCAATAACATTTTATTTAAAACTACATTTTGTGTTTCGTTTGTTTCCCTTCCCCCGCACCTCCGATTAGCAAGGTTGTCTACACATGGTGTGTGAAATACGTTAAAGATATATGCGTATACAATACCATATCATGATTCACAATTGAGTTTTGGGTCAGGACACAGCCACATAAAGAATGTTATCACGTGAATTAAATGTGCACATTTATTTACGTATTACTGCTCCAGCACACTGGTGTGTTGGGGAGCAATCCACACACTTTTGACAATATTTAGCTTACGTGTTAATCCCACCATTATCACTCAGTGTGAATGTGGGATTTCAATGTGAATGTGGGATTTCAGTGTGAATGTGGGATTTCAGTGTGAATGTGAGATTTCAATGTGAATGTGGGATTTCAATGTGAATGTGGGATTTCAGTGTGAATGTGGGATTTCAGTGTGAATGTGGGATTTCAGTGTGAATGTGGGATTTCAATGTGAATGTGGGATTTCAATGTGAATGTGGGATTTCAATGTGAATGTGGGATTTCAATGTGAATGTGGGATTTCAGTGTGAATGTGGGATTTCAATGTGAATGTGGGATTTCAATGTGAATGTGGGATTTCAGTGTGAATGTGGGATTTCAGTGTGAATGTGGGATTTCAATGTGAATGTGGGATTTCAATGTGAATGTGGGATTTCAATGTGAATGTGGGATTTCAATGTGAATGTGGGATTTCAATGTGAATGTGGGATTTCAATGTGAATGTGGGATTTCAATGTGAATGTGGGATTTCAGTGTGAATGTGGGATTTCAGTGTGAATGTGAGATTTCAGTGTGAATGTGGGATTTCAATGTGAATGTGGGATTTCAATGTGAATGTGGGATTTCAGTGTGAATGTGGGATTTCAGTGTGAATGTGGGATTTCAGTGTGAATGTGAGATTTCAGTGTGAATGTGGGATTTCAATGTGAATGTGGGATTTCAATGTGAATGTGGGATTTCAATGTGAATGTGGGATTTCAATGTGAATGTGGGATTTCAATGTGAATGTGGGATTTCAGTGTGAATGTGGGATTTCAGTGTGAATGTGAGATTTCAATGTGAATGTGGGATTTCAGTGTGAATGTGGGATTTCAGTGTGAATGTGGGATTTCAGTGTGAATGTGAGATTTCAGTGTGAATGTGGGATTTCAGTGTGAATGTGAGATTTCAGTGTGAATGTGGGATTTCAGTGTGAATGTGGGATTTCAATGTGAATGTGGGATTTCAATGTGAATGTGGGATTTCAGTGTGAATGTGAGATTTCAGTGTGAATGTGGGATTTCAATGTGAATGTGGGATTTCAATGTGAATGTGGGATTTCAGTGTGAATGTGGGATTTCAGTGTGAATGTGAGATTTCAATGTGAATGTGGGATTTCAATGTGAATGTGGGATTTCAGTGTGAATGTGGGATTTCAGTGTGAATGTGAGATTTCAATGTGAATGTGGGATTTCAGTGTGAATGTGGGATTTCAGTGTGAATGTGGGATTTCAGTGTGAATGTGAGATTTCAGTGTGAATGTGGGATTTCAGTGTGAATGTGAGATTTCAGTGTGAATGTGGGATTTCAGTGTGAATGTGGGATTTCAATGTGAATGTGGGATTTCAATGTGAATGTGGGATTTCAGTGTGAATGTGGGATTTCAGTGTGAATGTGGGATTTCAGTGTGAATGTGAGATTTCAGTGTGAATGTGGGATTTCAATGTGAATGTGGGATTTCAATGTGAATGTGGGATTTCAGTGTGAATGTGGGATTTCAGTGTGAATGTGAGATTTCAATGTGAATGTGGGATTTCAGTGTGAATGTGGGATTTCAATGTGAATGTGGGATTTCAGTGTGAATGTGGGATTTCAATGTGAATGTGGGATTTCAATGTGAATGTGGGATTTCAGTGTGAATGTGGGATTTCAGTGTGAATGTGGGATTTCAGTGTGAATGTGAGATTTCAGTGTGAATGTGGGATTTCAGTGTGAATGTGAGATTTCAGTGTGAATGTGGGATTTCAATGTGAATGTGGGATTTCAATGTGAATGTGGGATTTCAATGTGAATGTGGGATTTCAGTGTGAATGTGGGATTTCAGTGTGAATGTGGGATTTCAGTGTGAATGTGGGATTTCAATGTGAATGTGAGATTTCAATGTGAATGTGAGATTTCAGTGTGAATGTGAGATTTCAATGTGAATGTGGGATTTTAATGTGAATGTGGGATTTCAGTGTGAATGTGGGATTTCAATGTGAATGTGGGATTTCAATGTGAATGTGGGATTTCAATGTGAATGTGGGATTTCAATGTGAATGTGGGATTTCAGTGTGAATGTGGGATTTCAATGTGAATGTGGGATTTCAATGTGAATGTGGGATTTCAATGTGAATGTGAGATTTCAATGTGAATGTGGGATTTCAATGTGAATGTGGGATTTCAATGTGAATGTGGGATTTCAATGTGAATGTGGGATTTCAATGTGAATGTGGGATTTCAATGTGAATGTGGGATTTCAATGTGAATGTGGGATTTCATGATGTGATTCAATGTGATGTGGATTTCAGTGTGAATGTGGGATTTCAATGTGAATGTGGGATTTCAATGTGAATGTGGGATTTCAATGTGAATGTGGGATTTCAATGTGAATGTGGGATTTCAATGTGAATGTGGGATTTCAATGTGAATGTGGGATTTCAATGTGAATGTGGGATTTCAATGTGAATGTGGGATTTCAGTGTGAATGTGGGATTTCAATGTGAATGTGGGATTTCAATGTGAATGTGGGATTTCAATGTGAATGTGGGATTTCAGTGTGAATGTGGGATTTCAGTGTGAATGTGGGATTTCAGTGTGAATGTGAGATTTCAGTGTGAATGTGGGATTTCAATGTGAATGTGGGATTTCAATGTGAATGTGGGATTTCAATGTGAATGTGGGATTTCAGTGTGAATGTGGGATTTCAATGTGAATGTGGGATTTCAATGTGAATGTGGGATTTCAGTGTGAATGTGGGATTTCAGTGTGAATGTGAGATTTCAATGTGAATGTGGGATTTCAGTGTGAATGTGGGATTTCAGTGTGAATGTGGGATTTCAGTGTGAATGTGAGATTTCAGTGTGAATGTGGGATTTCAGTGTGAATGTGAGATTTCAGTGTGAATGTGGGATTTCAGTGTGAATGTGAGATTTCAGTGTGAATGTGGGATTTCAGTGTGAATGTGGGATTTCAATGTGAATGTGGGATTTCAATGTGAATGTGGGATTTCAGTGTGAATGTGAGATTTCAGTGTGAATGTGGGATTTCAATGTGAATGTGGGATTTCAATGTGAATGTGGGATTTCAGTGTGAATGTGGGATTTCAGTGTGAATGTGGGATTTCAGTGTGAATGTGAGATTTCAATGTGAATGTGGGATTTCAGTGTGAATGTGGGATTTCAATGTGAATGTGGGATTTCAATGTGAATGTGGGATTTCAGTGTGAATGTGGGATTTCAGTGTGAATGTGGGATTTCAGTGTGAATGTGGGATTTCAATGTGAATGTGAGATTTCAATGTGAATGTGAGATTTCATTGTGAATGTGGGATTTCAATGTGAATGTGGGATTTCAATGTGAATGTGAGATTTCAGTGTGAATGTGGGATTTCATTGTGAATGTGGGATTTCAGTGTGAATGTGGGATTTCAATGTGAATGTGAGATTTCAATGTGAATGTGAGATTTCATTGTGAATGTGGGATTTCAGTGTGAATGTGGGATTTCAATGTGAATGTGAGATTTCAGTGTGAATGTGAGATTTCAATGTGAATGTGAGATTTCAGTGTGAATGTGGGATTTCAATGTGAATGTGGGATTTCAATGTGAATGTGGGATTTCAATGTGAATGTGGGATTTCAATGTGAATGTGGGATTTCAATGTGAATGTGGGATTTCAATGT
This sequence comes from Lethenteron reissneri, assembly GCF_015708825.2. Classification (NCBI taxonomy): domain Eukaryota; kingdom Metazoa; phylum Chordata; class Hyperoartia; order Petromyzontiformes; family Petromyzontidae; genus Lethenteron; species Lethenteron reissneri. The sequence continues at coordinate 11,953,048 of NC_083808.1, forward strand.
GAATGTGAGATTTCAATGTGAATGTGAGATTTCAAAGTGAATGTGGGATTTCAATGTGAATGTGGGATTTCAATGTGAATGTGGGATTTCAGTGTGAATGTGGGATTTCAGTGTGAATGTGGGATTTCAGTGTGAATGTGGGATTTCAATGTGAATGTGGGATTTCAATGTGAATGTGGGATTTCAATGTGAATGTGGGATTTCAATGTGAATGTGGGATTTCAGTGTGAATGTGAGATTTCAATGTGAATGTGGGATTTCAATGTGAATGTGGGATTTCAGTGTGAATGTGGGATTTCAATGTGAATGTGGGATTTCAGTGTGAATGTGGGATTTCAATGTGAATGTGGGATTTCAATGTGAATGTGGGATTTCAATGTGAATGTGGGATTTCAGTGTGAATGTGAGATTTCAGTGTGAATGTGGGATTTCAATGTGAATGTGGGATTTCAGTGTGAATGTGGGATTTCAATGTGAATGTGGGATTTCAATGTGAATGTGAGATTTCAATGTGAATGTGAGATTTCAGTGTGAGTGTGGGATTTCAATGTGAATGTGGGATTTCAATGTGAATGTGGGATTTCAGTGTGAATGTGGGATTTCAATGTGAATGTGGAATTTCAGTGTGAATGTGGGATTTCAATGTGAATGTGGGATTTCAGTGTGAATGTGGGATTTCAATGTGAATGTGGGATTTCAGTGTGAATGTGGGATTTCAATGTGAATGTGGGATTTCAGTGTGAATGTGGGATTTCAATGTGAATGTGGGATTTCAGTGTGAATGTGAGATTTCAGTGTGAATGTGGGATTTCAGTGTGAATGTGGGATTTCAGTGTGAATGTGGGATTTCAGTGTGAATGTGAGATTTCAGTGTGAATGTGGGATTTCAGTGTGAATGTGGGATTTCAAAGTGAATGTGGGATTTCAATGTGAATGTGGGATTTCAATGTGAATGTGGGATTTCAGTGTGAATGTGGGATTTCAATGTGAATGTGAGATTTCAATGTGAATGTGGGATTTCAATGTGAATGTGGGATTTCAATGTGAATGTGGGATTTCAATGTGAATGTGGGATTTCAATGTGAATGTGGGATTTCAATGTGAATGTGGGATTTCAATGTGAATGTGGGATTTCAGTGTGAATGTGGGATTTCAATGTGAATGTGGGATTTCAATGTGAATGTGGGATTTCAATGTGAATGTGGGATTTCAATGTGAATGTGGGATTTCAATGTGAATGTGGGATTTCAATGTGAATGTGGGATTTCAATGTGAATGTGGGATTTCAATGTGAATGTGGGATTTCAGTGTGAATGTGGGATTTCAATGTGAATGTGGGATTTCAATGTGAATGTGGGATTTCAATGTGAATGTGGGATTTCAGTGTGAATGTGGGATTTCAGTGTGAATGTGGGATTTCAGTGTGAATGTGAGATTTCAGTGTGAATGTGGGATTTCAATGTGAATGTGGGATTTCAATGTGAATGTGGGATTTCAATGTGAATGTGGGATTTCAGTGTGAATGTGGGATTTCAATGTGAATGTGGGATTTCAATGTGAATGTGGGATTTCAGTGTGAATGTGGGATTTCAGTGTGAATGTGAGATTTCAATGTGAATGTGGGATTTCAGTGTGAATGTGGGATTTCAGTGTGAATGTGGGATTTCAGTGTGAATGTGAGATTTCAGTGTGAATGTGGGATTTCAGTGTGAATGTGAGATTTCAGTGTGAATGTGGGATTTCAGTGTGAATGTGGGATTTCAATGTGAATGTGGGATTTCAATGTGAATGTGGGATTTCAGTGTGAATGTGAGATTTCAGTGTGAATGTGGGATTTCAATGTGAATGTGGGATTTCAATGTGAATGTGGGATTTCAGTGTGAATGTGGGATTTCAGTGTGAATGTGGGATTTCAGTGTGAATGTGAGATTTCAATGTGAATGTGGGATTTCAGTGTGAATGTGGGATTTCAATGTGAATGTGGGATTTCAATGTGAATGTGGGATTTCAGTGTGAATGTGGGATTTCAGTGTGAATGTGGGATTTCAGTGTGAATGTGGGATTTCAATGTGAATGTGAGATTTCAATGTGAATGTGAGATTTCATTGTGAATGTGGGATTTCAATGTGAATGTGGGATTTCAATGTGAATGTGAGATTTCAGTGTGAATGTGGGATTTCATTGTGAATGTGGGATTTCAGTGTGAATGTGGGATTTCAATGTGAATGTGAGATTTCAATGTGAATGTGAGATTTCATTGTGAATGTGGGATTTCAGTGTGAATGTGGGATTTCAATGTGAATGTGAGATTTCAGTGTGAATGTGAGATTTCAATGTGAATGTGAGATTTCAGTGTGAATGTGGGATTTCAATGTGAATGTGGGATTTCAATGTGAATGTGGGATTTCAATGTGAATGTGGGATTTCAATGTGAATGTGGGATTTCAATGTGAATGTGGGATTTCAATGTGAATGTGAGATTTCAATGTGAATGTGAGATTTCAAAGTGAATGTGGGATTTCAATGTGAATGTGGGATTTCAATGTGAATGTGGGATTTCAGTGTGAATGTGGGATTTCAGTGTGAATGTGGGATTTCAGTGTGAATGTGGGATTTCAATGTGAATGTGGGATTTCAATGTGAATGTGGGATTTCAATGTGAATGTGGGATTTCAATGTGAATGTGGGATTTCAGTGTGAATGTGAGATTTCAATGTGAATGTGGGATTTCAATGTGAATGTGGGATTTCAGTGTGAATGTGGGATTTCAATGTGAATGTGGGATTTCAGTGTGAATGTGGGATTTCAATGTGAATGTGGGATTTCAATGTGAATGTGGGATTTCAATGTGAATGTGGGATTTCAGTGTGAATGTGAGATTTCAGTGTGAATGTGGGATTTCAATGTGAATGTGGGATTTCAGTGTGAATGTGGGATTTCAATGTGAATGTGGGATTTCAATGTGAATGTGAGATTTCAATGTGAATGTGAGATTTCAGTGTGAGTGTGGGATTTCAATGTGAATGTGGGATTTCAATGTGAATGTGGGATTTCAGTGTGAATGTGGGATTTCAATGTGAATGTGGAATTTCAGTGTGAATGTGGGATTTCAATGTGAATGTGGGATTTCAGTGTGAATGTGGGATTTCAATGTGAATGTGGGATTTCAGTGTGAATGTGGGATTTCAATGTGAATGTGGGATTTCAGTGTGAATGTGGGATTTCAATGTGAATGTGGGATTTCAGTGTGAATGTGGGATTTCAGTGTGAATGTGGGATTTCAGTGTGAATGTGGGATTTCAGTGTGAATGTGAGATTTCAGTGTGAATGTGGGATTTCAGTGTGAATGTGGGATTTCAAAGTGAATGTGGGATTTCAATGTGAATGTGGGATTTCAATGTGAATGTGGGATTTCAGTGTGAATGTGAGATTTCAGTGTGAATGTGGGATTTCAATGTGAATGTGGGATTTCAGAGTGAATGTGGGATTTCAAAGTGAATGTGGGATTTCCACCAATGGCTCAGGGCTGTGAACTAGAAATGAAGCTCAGCCCTTTCTTGTTTGAGCATGAAACCAGATTGACTCCCCCAGCCCCCCCCCCCCTCTCATTGTGTAATCTGATTACTGTTGTGTTAGAATGTGCTGGTTGATTACTTTTTTGATAATCTCCTTACACAAAAAATACTCTGACATCAATCCAAAAGCAATTAACAAGGGGAATGATCGTGTCAGCCGCCTCGGTTAATGTGAGGGGCTGTAGCAGTCCCTGCATACAGATCAAGATACAAAGCCAGGCATTGTATTATGGATTGTGATATTAAAAAGTTAAGTCAACCTAATATTTCGTGTCCTAACTTCAAGAAAGTAGCGCCATAATAAAAAAAATACATCAGATTATATTACCGTGGAAATTCCACATCACGGACTCTGTTCTAATGCACGTAAGAACCAGTGTAATCTGTAATCACAAATTGAATGCTTTTCAAACATTTTCAACAATGGACATCAAACAGCAGCTAATTTAATATTTTTTTATTCCGACACTCGGGCTTCTCTTGCAGGAGGGTCCTATGAGACATCGTAACGATGTCTCATAGCGTCTACCGTTCAATTAGCAGGCACTGCGAGACATCGGAAGTGAAATTTCTTCGTAGATTTTCAAGGAATTTTTTGCACCAGAGGTTGTTTGGGGACACCTGCGGCACCCCTAACAAACGTTCACGGCCTTCGGCCAGGAAAGTCACGAAAAGTTTTTGCACACGAACGACGCATTCACACAAGCACCCGATGCTCCGTTTTGAAGTTTTAAAATGAAGCATCTTTGAATTGTATTATGTTTTGAATTAAATAATTTTAGTTCTTAATTCAAAGCTTATATCATTTTACATCTGGAAGGCTTCATTGAAAACGACAATTCGTGTGAATTTTCTTTCGTCGTTAAGTAGATGGCCTTGCTGGGGGTTCGGTTCGATGCGGACTTTCACCTGTTTGGGATTGCGGGATCAAGCTAAGGCGACATAAAGCTGGCCGTGCGAGAAGACCGCCGTCTGCAGATCAATTCCAACGTGATCGAACGTCTGTCCCTGCGCCTCCGTCGTTCATGCAGGGGGCGCGTAGGTTTGCAGCGCCCCCTGCATGAAAACGACGGAAAGTGCAGCGTTGATCACAGATAAAGTTGTGCACTTATATAAGAGTATTTTTTGTTTATCAAGAAGCAGCCACGTAAAGCACTTTGGAAAAACAGAAAATACCACTTAACGGTTAAGAATACTGTAATATCATCTTTGTTTCTGGTCGAGACCCCTTATTGGTGTGTACTATAAAGACAAAGACCCCATGTGTAGCCTGAACAGACTATTGGGGCAAGTGCTGTTAGCGAACACCTATGAAGGCCGGTACAGCACACGAGGGCGTGGGTGGCCAGCACCATGCCTGGCCACCTTTGTCTCCCTAGTGGCAATGTTTACACACTGCACCAGGTAATCATTTGAGGCTGAGTCGACCTAGGGGAGGTTTAGGACTGGTTCAGACAACTGCCACTGGTGTTGGCTGTGAGCGGCAATCGAACTCGGGTCCATAGCGCAGTGCGCTAACTGCGACACCACCACTCCCCACTACCGTACACACCAGAATACAAGTAAAGTAATACAAAGGTAAAGGTACAGCCCTGTAATTCGCATGCTTGTTCCTCCCGCTGATGGAAACAACTATACCAGAGGGAGCTCTAGACAGGCTGCACTTCCTTGCCGGCCAGACGTCTCGGAAGAGGTGGGATTACCCACACCTAACCCCACCACACGCGATTTGTCGATCGCCTAGATGTGGTGCACCCATTAACACCGCTGGGTGGACGGGGGGAGGGGATTTAAGAAACTTGCACCGCGACTTAAACTGCCACACTAGGAGACTCAACTGCAACCCATCGTTTGTAAGGCCCGTGTGATAATAATTACCCAAATGCAGCATTCAAGGAAATTAATATTCATAAGTATAAATAGATACAACTCTTAAATGCTCCGAAATGTAAAGCACGGCCTACAAAGTACATTCTAACACCTGGAAATTGATAAATATTAAATGGGAATGAATGGTTATTTATTCAATGAGATTGACATTAAATTACATTTAGGTAGTGGCTAAGTGGTTTAAAGGTCAGAATGTTGAGCTAGCACCACTGAGAACCCGTGTAATGAGACCGGGTTAAAGAGTGTCGGTGAGCCGATCATGTCGGCTCAATCACCAATGGCTGTGCATTGCGCCCATCGAAATTACTGTCATTTTTCATTTACATTCGGGAAATTCCAGCCGTGAGAACTCAAAGTACGCATTTAACTGCCACGTGAAAGTCTCACGGGAAGAGTGTATGGAAAAGTGCGACCCATAGTGTATACATTTTTTTCGAGGATTTTTCCTCCTGTAAAAATCGACTTTCCGTGGCTTTTCTCTGACATACTGGCAGTGCTGCTCTGCGAGATTTCCAAATTGATAATTTGTCGCATGACACAACGGGGGTAAAAAAAATCAAATATATGTTGAATTTAAAATTCCCATCACTCATATGCATAAAATGTACATACCATTTTAGTTCATCATGTGATTCTCTTGGCTTACCACAATTGGTCAAAAATCCAAAAGAGAGGTCGGTGGGGCAAATAAGGGCATTGTCTCCACCACCTGAAGAAGGCAGCAAGGTGTTGTTACACCCCACTGCCAACACTAGCTGGGATAAGCAAGGCTGAGGCTGCCATTTTCTCTTATAATATAGCTCATTCTTATGCGTCATGAAAAAGGCCCATCGCACCGAAACGTCAGCCATAGTTTTCTTAATGAAAGCGTATACTTGCTTTGTCCATTCGTACATGTGTCTCTTGGTGGGTATGCCACACGGACTCTTAGCTAACTGTATTAAACAAAAAATAAGTCGAGGGGCAAAAATCTACGGGCGACCTTAATGACAAAAAGCCCGTATTCCAGATCGAGCATTCCAGATCGAGCACTCGTTGCCACGCAGGCCGTGCGTGCGGTAAGCGACCCGACTTTTAAAGGCGGCCAGGGGCGGCGTAGCGGTCAGCGTGTCTCTGGCGCCTGCATTGAGCACGGCTTACTGCGGAGACCCTCGGCTCAACACCCAGAGGCGTGCGGAGAACGGCTAGCCCTGGAGGGCCGGCTTCCTGCCATACAAATGGATGCCAAGGGCGCTGCGATGCGATTCGCACGAGTCCCCTTGGTGTGCCTGTACGTTTCATTCGATACAATTTTGAGAGCAAACTGCTTTTTGCGTTTGGTTGGTTGTCCTTCACCCGCACGTCCGATCAGCACAGGAGGCGGTGCGAAAAGAATACTACATCCATACATATAATCTTTTGCTGTGTAATTTTCCGGTTTTAAGTGCTCAATTGAAAACTAATTGGGTTTTTATTCTAGTTGTGATTAATAAATACAATGCTTTGAAGTTAGTGGAAATATCCAAGATCCAACCAAATTTTTAAAAGACCTCCAGAAAATTTAAAGAAAATACAGCTGAACATGTTGCTAATTAAATTAATGTCAGCCTTTGTTTATTTGTCAATAAATTATGTACTGATATATTTCACATTTGGCACGCTGTGGCTTTTGTAAATTCTATAACTTCAACATCACAAGAAGGACGTCCACTGCGGAGAGGGAGTGATGAGATCAGTTGACGTGCAGCAGTGAAAGGGGTTGGGGATTGCAGGACTGTAATGGGATGGCAATTGTGTGGAGATCTCTGATTAACTTCTTTCGCACCGTACGTAGCCAACCGTGGTCATCGGAGGTACGGGGAAAGGAGGACAACAAACTAAACACAAAAGCATTAAATTTCGATTTAAAGCTTTCGTGACTGCAGGGATTCATCTGTTTGGTTCTTTCGGTAAAGTCACGTAGAAGGGAAATAATAAAATAATAAAAATAAAACATAATAAAATACAATTCTCATGACGTTTCGGCCACAACGCAAGCAGCCGTCCTCAGGTGAAGAACAGGTCTGTCAGAAAGACAGCGTCTGAATGAACACCAACAAGCTTGGCAGCGTATATTTAAGCTGGGTTCTTCACCTGAGGACGGCTGCTTGCGTTGTGGCCGAAACGTCGTGAGAATTGTATTTTATTATATTTTATTTTTATTATTTTATTTCCCTTCTACGTGACTTTACTGAAAGAACCAAGAAGACAAAAAGCATTGCTAAAGAAATTCGTTTACAATCTAGAATTAAAATTGCATAGCTCCAGTGGCTTCCTCATATTGGAAGGAAGAGCATTCCAGACGACCGCAGAAACACATCTGCAACTGCGCGATGCGGTGGCCATCTTTGTTCGATGCCCAGCCAAAAGCCACTGTAAGGATGACCGGAGTTCTCGCGATGGTTTATGCTCCTTGACGTGATCAGCGAGGTATTGTGGTTCATTTGTGGTAAGTACTTTCACGTGTAATGAGTGCGACCTCACGATGTATTCGCTGCACGACCCTCACCTTCAATAGGAGGAAATTCCGCATGCAAACGGTGAGGGTTCTTAAGGCCATGAGGAGAAATATCCTGAGCTGCCTATAGAGATCTTTTAGCGAAAACGCGCCGTTACCAGGCTCAGTGGGAGACTGAATGATTTGTATGCAGGGTTCCGGGTGTCGGCACGACGGCATAGTGTGGTTCTTAATTTGACAAATCAACGCCACAGTTGGGGAACGCACCGGCGTGGGTTGCGCGAGGAATGCTGAATCCTCTCACGGCAGCACAGCTCCGTTTGACATCGCAAGCCCAGTGCGTATCTCAGCGGTGCTTTTATGGGCCAGCACAGGTGTGAGGTATTAACGGCGGAGTCTACTGTTGAGAGTTAATAGGACGAGCGAGCTTACATAGATCACCGTCTCCCCCTACACCCCCTCCCTCGCGCTAAAATCCCACTACTGGGCCCTTGCCGTTCCCTTCCCCGACTCCCCCCTCCCACTCCCGGCTCCTATAACTACAACCACCCTTGGAGCTCGCTGGCATTTATGAAAGAGTGAAACCATTTGTAATGCCGTGAATTGGTTTCCAAGCTATTAGCCCAAACCTTTATCTGGTATGAGCAGACCACACACACACAAAGATCTCCCATTTTAGCCTTTCGACTGTCACGACAAATTCTGTTAGCTGGCATTTATTAAAGCTGGCTCTGTACAACATGAAAAATAGGTGAGTCCAACACCACACCCAGCCACCTTTATTCCTCCCCATGTTCCGAAGTCGACACACCACATCAGGCGCTCTACTAATGCTGATTTGACCTTGGAAGAGGACCAGGACAGATTGCGAGAACTGTTCGCCATTGATGTGTGACCCCAGGAATCAAACACAATTTGCTGGGATCATAGCAAAGTGTGAGGACTGCTACGCCCCCCCCCCCCCGCATTGTGCCCCCCCTCCCCCGTTTCCTTCCATCCTCGCAACAGCGGCTTTTGGCTCGCCATCGAACAAAGACGGTCACCGCATCGCGCGCTTTCAGAATGCGCTTCTGCGGCCGTCTGGAACGCTCTTTCGTCCTATATTAGGAAGCCACTGGAGCTATGCCCTTTACAATCATCTTGATTGAAAATGTATTTCTTTCCAAGTGCGTTTTGTGTTTAGTTTGTTGTCCTTCCCCCCGCACTTCCAATTTGTACGGTTCGTGACTATTATAGCCAGTTTATTATGAGAACAGATGATGCTTTTTAGTTCGTAAGGATGCATTAACGTTGGTGTAAAGGAGTGGCGTTGCCAGGATCGTGTTTATGTCTGGCAGGCTCTGTTTACTCGTTGTTTATTTTGACCACATTACTGCTCCATGTTGCTGTGAGTCGACATTGGGGTAGCACAGGATGGGTTCACAGACTAGGGATCCATACCTGCCTGGGTCACGGAAAATCACAGGGGAGTCCACGAATAATCACAGCAACATTTACCCAACGCATACACGCAAACTGATGTGAAAGAGCATGCGTTGATTATTGTTAATGGCTCACGGAGGCACGTTTAGGCGAAACAAAGTCAATAACGAACCGAATATATAATTCAATTTGAGACGACGCACACTTAAATATACACCGTGATAATGTGACTGTCCTCAAACGTTTGTATTCAAATTAATTAAACAACCAACGAGCAAGAGGGCTAGGAACAACAAATGCTATTGCAGTATGCGTTTCCTCTCTCTATACATATTTAGAAATATACTGACGCCTGCCATGGGAATGTGGAATTTCAAACCTGGGCCGCCGAAAGGAGATGAGCAATGCTCCATTGCTGATGTGTTCACCGAGACACTTTTGACTCATTTTATAAAAACGGTACATATATTGTGTATATATATATACATTGTGTATATACATACATTGCCAGCGTGCAAAAATGCACCAGCAGATATCCGCCGCAGCCATGCGTGTGTACAGTAAACCAAACCATGCGTTGACATTCAAGTTAATCAGTAAACAGCCTTGAAGTCTGTTCAAAGCAACGCGCTCAGCATGCATGCTCTCTCGCCGCTTTCGTGTGCAAGAAACAATTACTTATGTAATTGGGAATAACACAAGAAGGTACCTTTGGGATTCTCTGTGCTGAGTGTTAATGTGTCCAAAGGTCACGGGGACAAAGCCACCTTCAGGATTCTTCAGAGTTCAGTGTTCATGCTCAAGGCGCAGAGAACTGCATCGATATTCGTAACATTCTTGGGGATCACTTAGATATGGTTGCCCATGACCGAAGTCACCTTGAATGCATGCGATATTGTCGCGTCGCAGGAAGATAAGGAGGGCTGAGCCTTGGTGAGCTATTGGGATAGGCGACCAGCAGTGCACACCAGTTGTGCAGACATGGGGCTGCGTGCTGCACGATGGCCAAGGGGTGGCAGTACAGCGATGTGCTCAGTCCGCAAGGAATCTTGAGACTCATTGAGGCTTCCCTTCGTAATTCATTGGGATTATTACGCAATTATTATTGTCAATGTCTGAGGCACACAGAGGCACATTTTAGGTTATCTGTGTTCATATCCAAAACTCACAGAGCCACACTGACCTTTGCATGATTCTCAGGCGTCATTATTCATGCCTCGGGACCACAGAGATATCCTGAGACACCTTTAGAATTATCAGCGTCCACAGTGAATGGCGGAGGCTCGGAGAGCCGGGCTTCTAAAAGCGGGAACTGTAGGTGAATGCTCGTAGAAACCAAATATTAAATAAGGCACCGATCGGCCTTTTGTTTGCTTTCAGCTTTTGCCGGGCAGAAAACTCCCGGAGCGTTCCGCTTTGAACTCGAGCGCTTTTGAGTCCGCTTTGAAATTCACAGAGTGAGCCACCAAGCGAAAAGAACACGTGGGGCCAGTGCAGGCAGCGCTGGTAGAGTGACTTGCCACTGTGTCTACATCACCGAAGGCACAGGTGCTGGTAAATCCTGTACCGTTACCACATTTTCAGAGTGTAATCAGACTATAATCAGTGTGCTATCTTTCCAGCCATAGGAATTCGGAATTTCCATCAAGAGAGTGGGCTAATGCCCACCCTCTTGTTCAACTTGAGCAGGGAGACACTTTTGTCTTGAAAAATGGATGCGATGAGGTCATCAATTTGTGTTACTTTGAAAATACCAAACACAGGGTTATTGGGATTAAAAAAAGGGGGGGGGGGAATTATTGTGTTGTTAGCTTCCGTTAATGTGAGAACAGAAGTAGGCAATTAATATACAGCGTCATACAAAGCCCGCAAGCATATTGCAGAGTGCTGTTATTTCCGAGGTAAAAAAAACGAACGCTAATTTAAATGCCGACAACATGAATCTGTCCGGCCAGGTGGCGCTGTGGTTTTGATTGCCCGGCCAAAAAGCCCCGAAGCTTTCGAGTTCAAATCCCAGGCGGCGGATAAACTCACCCTCGCATCCCGGTGAGCTCATCGGAGTGAGCACCAAGTTGTGGAGGCGGTGGCCATCCCTTGGCCCCTGCAAACTGCTGGCATTGCTCATTTGGGCCGGACAGACCCCCAGGGGCTGGACAACATCGCCACTCCTCAAACCTAGCACGGCTAGCGATGGGAATACTCTCCCGTCGCATTTTTCTCCGCCGTTATATTTCGGCCACGTGAGCGGCGTCGTGCCAAGAGACGACATCCACTTCGACGGCAGTGCGAGAGAGTATTCTCCCATCGCACGGTAGCACAGCAAACACTCGTCAACGAATTGACGTTTTTTTTAAAATCACAATAGGTGGTAAATGTTCAATGTGCGTTCGCAAAGGGTGTTCAGTGGAATACAAGCCAAAGTGTGTGTTGTCCTCAATGCAGAAATACACGCAGCTGTTTAGTTTTAATGTATGTCCTCCCAATTATAATAATCCGAAACACGCCGCCGGCATAATGTGATTAGACAAACACACTCGCGTTTAGGAATTCTGATACTGAGCGGCAACATCAGTCAGAGGCCGGCCCAGGAAAATTACATCACCATGATACTTCTGATGTCACTTAACTTCAGTTCATCTCTTTAACCACAATTGGGGCCACACAAAGAGCGATTGTCAATTGAGCCATTGGTGTTTGTTGGATTAATCAAACTCGATGAGAAATACATGTAAATAATTGAATTTGCATTTAGTGGTGAGTGGGCTAATACGAACAGTTCACCGCACTCAATAACCTTGTTTAATCATGGGCAGCTGAGCCTGGATTCGAACCCAAGTCCTCAACAGTGAGAGGTACGACCCAGCAATTGCTTGCTCACGCCACTGCTCATGCCACTCCACTAGAGGGAGCTCTGGAGAACCCCAGTAGAGGGTACTCTTCCCCACAGGCCACTTCACACCACCGCAGTCTAACCTACCAGGCGGAGGGGAGATAGAGTTGGGCGGGGGGGGGGCGATTTAAGGAAAAACTTTCCCCGTTGTTTCAGCTGCCGAGGTTGACCCGGCGACCTCTGCATCGCAAGTTGCAGTGCGTTAACCGCCACTACGCCACGGCAGCAGCATCGCCGCGGCGTCGCCACCGTCGTAATTGCCGTGGTGCCCCCATCACACACAAATCGTCGAAACTTGGTGCCCATTGTTTCGACTGGCGCGCTCTCGCGTACGCCAAGATTACTTTTGATCGCCGAGCGTGGCGTGGAGCGGTGGAGGAAGGGGGGTGGGAGGGGGGGGTTTGGGTTGGAGTGCGGTGGCGGTGGTGAGTGGGGGGGGAAGTGAGGACTCACCTCCTCCAGCAGCTCCCGGACCTGGCGCCCCACGTCGTCGAGCCGGGCGAGGTGCGCGGCGGCTTCGGCGACGCGGTCCCTGCGCGCGAAGTCCCGCACGGCGCTCGCCACGGCGGCGATTCGCCGCTCCAGCTCCGCTCGCCGCTGCGCCAGCCCCGACACCGCCGCATCGTGCTGCTTCTGCAGCCGCAGCTCGCTGAGCGGCACAGGGCGAGAGAAAGAGAGCGAGCGAGAGAGCGAGGGAGCGAGAGAGTGGGACGGGAGAGAGAGCGCGTGTGAGTTTGAGGGCGGGGGAAGGAGACCTGCCGGCAGCCGGTTGCGCGATGGAAGAGGAGGTGGGAGGGATGGAGGGGGTGAGAGAAAAGAGGTGCGGGAGCTTGTGAGGATTTTTTCTTCTTTCTCGGAGACGCCTGTGGGAAGCACTGAATGGGATTCTAAAGCAGATGGGGTCGTATACACGCCAGGGAGAAGCTGCAGCCTCAGGGGCTCAGGGATGAAAGTGGCTCCTGAATGATCTCAGGCGTGCGCGAAGAAATGCCATGGCATTCGAGGCAGAGTGCTCTGCCTCGAACGCAAGCAGAAGGTTCCAAGAACAACTCCCGATCGCGATCAACTTAGTGGTCGATAAAAATGAGGTACCACCTTGCGGTAATTCAACGGTGGTTTCATTCAGCGTATATATTCCTGTGGCGCACGCCGTAGGAACGTGAGATTTCCACCGCCTCGCATCAGCACGGCTGGCTTGAGCAGGGAGCCACTCTTACTTTTGAACAGGTAACCTCGGGCAGGCTTCCTGAGGTCTGTCTTTGGAGAGAGGTGATACTCAGTAGTCTGCGTCGCCTCTCGCAGCGGGTGAGGCAAAGGACAGCGAATGAACTATTCACACGGTAACTTAACGGTCACGGGGAAAACACGATTGCCGATTGTCAGTCTGGCTCTCGCAGCCCCCCGGTGGCGGCAAGGGTTTGTCTGAGAGCGAAGGAGACAGACAGGGTCACAGAGGAGGGAGGCTGCTTCCGAAACACGGCCACTGGGACCGCGCAGGAAGATGTGGGTTATTTTTTCAACGCAGGGCTAAATAATTAATCAGGGGGCACCGCACCAATTAGGGACGAGTATAGCGGACCACGAGGATACGGTCTGTGGCGGCGTGAACAAAAAAAAATCACTGGAAGCGAAGGGTATGTATTAATTCCTTCGCACGCACGCTAACAGAAGATATCCCTTCGAGCCCAGAACTGCTTGTTCGCGAACGTAACGTTAGCGAGCGTCTATGAAGGGTGACACCCTGCAAGAGGCGGGTGCAACTCATTGTGCCACTCCACCATGCGGCACTCATACGCTCGTGAAGTCCACTTGGTCGGACAAGGTCAGAGACGCAAATGTCTAATGGTGTTGGTGGAAAGCAATTAAACGTGAGCCCTGTTATGGTCGTAGGTTAGCATAACGACTGCCGTGTTAATGATGAACCCCGTGCCAGACGTGGGAAATGTGTACAATTACAATAGCTACGATGGTGCGATCAACAACGTCGAATGGATATTTTTTATGATTACAAATACGCGTGTCTACAGATAAATACGTTCACCTCCATCGGAGGCCAGTCTCATGAAAAGACAACCACTCTTGACTTCGCACAAACTGGTACTTGTTGTGTGGACTCAGACGCGATGATCGTCAGAGTCGAGTCTTTTAGGTTTGTCTAATAACATATTTGTTTTCGCTTGCAAATCCATCTGTGTAAGGTGTTTCTGCCCCCCCCCCCTCGCATATATAATGGTCGTTTTTAGTTTTTCTTCGGGCTTTTTTGTTCAGGGTTTTATTAGGTTTTATTCGAGAAGGGTTTGTTATGGGTTGGGTCATATTACATGAGAAGCGTTGCGAGGCCTTGCATGGATGGTGCTGTAGAAACGCAATATTAGGCCGCTAATTGTATTTATTATTTCACCTCGCATCTCTGAATGGCAGTGGTTGTCATACACAGAGACCATGGGAATGGATAGTTTCCACGAGTGGCTCAGGTACCACCTCTGAACCAATATTTTACTGGAAAAATATAGAGAATAAACACGAACATCCCAAGTGACGATGCCCTTCTCTTAACCTCCGATTAGCACGGTTGGCTACATACGGTGCGAAAGAAGTGCAACATACGTACATAACCCGTAAGAATATATTTTGATACTGTCAAGAAAGTTCCCATGTTACACGTACATAACACTGGCCACATATTCGTGTTCGTTCAAATCAAAGCAATGCACTGCATTTTTTGGCATCAAAGTGTGTCTCCGTTGTCGCCGCTTTTCCTTTAGGATTTGGGGCCCGGCAAAGCGCTGGGCACACACGGCACGCCTACCTCCAAGCCAGCTGTGCTCGGAGCGCGCTAACCTTGTCGCTACCCGGCGGCAGTGCAGCTACTGTAAAGCTAGGTAACTCCAGCACTCGGAAGGTCACCTGTTTGTTGCGGCAATTCCCGAACGCAAAGGGCATTGCCCGTAAGCTATCGGCATGCACGCGTGCATAGCTGCCTGGCCACCTCTGTTCACCGAGTCCAGAGTAGTCGCCACGGCGGCAGCGGTGGTGCGGTGTCGGCCATTCGCAGGTGGTGCGGTGTCGGCCATGCGCACGTGGTGCAGTGTCGGCCTTGCACAGGTGGTGTCGATGGAGTGCTCTTGCCAATAGCATCTGGTAACCCAGCAGAATTAATTTAACAAACCTGACTCTGCCGATGAGACCTAAACGGTAAAAACCAGTCCAGAGTTTACTTGCTTAGACAAAACACTGATGGATAAGGCTGATCTGGAAATCCAAGAGGCCAATTGACTAAAATATATTATTATAATTTATATGCGCAGACAGAATAGAGTTCCGCTTCATTATATATGCATTTTCAACTCCATCGGTTTGTTAATCCTGCAACACACGATGGAATCTGTGCGATCCACAAACCCTGCCGCCGAAGTGTGAGATTACAAATGCTGCGCCACCACGTCTGGCGTAAAGGAGGAATGGGAGTTGTGAATTCCCAATGACTTAGGGCCAGGATAATGCGGCACAGTGTATGGGAGCCTCCTCCCACCGAACACAGCCACAGGTCACGTGAATACAAACTTGCAGTGGCTGGGTGGCTCAGGGACTAATTCCTTTGTCAGACTCCTGAACCAACAGCAGTAAAATCTCAGGAATTCCAGACGGTTCCATGAGATAAAAAGCACATTGGTGTGTGGCTTTTAATCGCTATGTTCAGTTTTCCAAAGGCATTCCAACCATCTCCACAGACGGCCGCTGTGGAGATGGAGCTATGAAGTCACCACGTTTGCAGGAGATTGATGAATTGTTGAAACATTGCGAGACCGTGAGAGATAGCAATGGCTTGAGGAGACCTTCATTCAGCAGTTGATATATAATGGATAATCTTGATTTGAAGCTGTCGTGACTGCAGGAATCCATCCTCTTTGGTTCTTTCGGTCACGTATGTAGAAAAATAAAACAAAATAAAAATAATATATCACGACGTTTCGATCGCAGAAAGAATGTGTGTAGTTTGGTGATTACATACTCGTGCCGTGTCTTCAGCTGCTGAACAACAGCTTCGTTGGAAATAAATAACGTTTTGTGCGAAAGCGAGATTCTCAGTTGCCCTGCCGCCGTAGCACCGTTCGTGACTTCACTGGGATGTAACTTCCCGCTTGACTCACAAAAGATGTTTGGGTCAGGCCACAGAATCATCTGGCAAAATTTCTGCCATATCACCCTCTGCTACCTCCTCCACTCTCCGACTAATTCGATTGGAATGCGTGCAAGCGCTTAATTTGATAATTACTATTGTTTCAGGTCACTGGTAAGCTTATCTTATCTGATACAAATTTATGTAGTCCCTTATTCCAAGGCGCTCTGCAACAATTATACAAATTGTACATACGATGATCGTGGTTGAAATAAAGAGTGGGGTTCTTATTAAAAGTGGTGGTGTTGCTATGGTTACCGTAAGGATGACAGGTCGGGGTGCTGAAGGAGATATTGGGGTTGGTGTCGTAACAGGGGTAGTGATAGGCGTTATGATAGGGGTAGTGGTAGTGAAAGAGATAGGGGTAGTGGTAGTGAAAGAGATAGGGGTAGTGAAAGAGGTTGGGGTAGACATAGGGATAGTGAAAGGGGTAGGGGGTTGAGGTAGGGGTTGGGGTAGGGGTTAGGGTAGAGGTTGGGGTATGCATAGTGATAGAGGTAAGGGTTGGGGTAGGGGTTGAGGTAGGGTAGGCCTACTCGAATCTGGGGGGTCGGGGCAACGAGTAGCAGCAGTAGGACGGGCTAGGGGAGAAGAGATGGGGGTTGTTTTAAGGAAAAAACAGAAGCAGGTCAGTGAGGACGACTGTTTCATGTGCAGTGGGAGTTGCTCCCAGTGAAGGGGAGGAAGAAGGGGACAGGAGAGCGAGAGAGCGAGACTGGGCGCAGAGTTGGGGAGGTGCAGAGAGGGACGGTCGAGACTGGGAGCGTGGCGGACGGGATGGGGCAGAGCAGCGAGAGATGAGAGAAGCAAGCTGAAGAACAATTCTCACGACCTGAATTTTAGCAATTAGGTCCGCACCATTTCCACTTGATATAACGCCAAGCGTCATCAGGAAAATCCAGGCGGTTGTAATAGCCACGTGGCATGGGTTACATTGGCAAGGTGCTCTTCATCGAGTTCGCGTTGTTTGGGTGGTGAAGCGTCCGAGTGGACATCGGGGACACGGTGCCGTCCTTGAACTCGCTGCAGAATCAGAATGTTTCATCAGAGTGGAGGAATCCGATGAGCTATGAAGCTCTTTACCACAGGTGTCCCAGGAGTTTAAATGCGATCACTGCGCCACACGGTGACACACAGCAGTCCGCACGGCCCCGACACTCAACCCGCGGCCACGCTGGAGATTTTTCACGTCCGTTATTAGGGCGGGAGCACTCCGCTACATCACGACGCACGGCGCACGACGGAGGTCACCCCTCGTCGCCCTACGCAGCCCAGTGGCGCAGACGGAAATTCTGAAAGCGTTGAGTGGCGTCGGAGCGCCGTGAAGCCGGCAGCGAGAAATTGGGACGGGGAAACGAGATGTTTTGCCGAAGAAGAAATTGGCGTGCATCGGAATCGCACTGCGCTCGATGCGCTTCAGCAGCTTCTTGCATTCACCGCCAATTGTCAATTGTTTCTCTCAAAATTCTTAGAAAAATATGCTGTTAAAGAACCCTATTAACTCTTCCCCGTTAGATCTCCAAAAGCGCCGTTTGTTGCGGGCTGCTTCGCATTTTGGGCCTTTGGACCCTGTGCTTTGATCAAACGGCATTCATGTGGTGACGCAGTCACTTGAGCAGACTATGCATTGGAGCGCTGTCTGGTGGCCAGATGAGATAGATTCACTGGACATGCATAATAATAATGCAATGTATAACGTGCTCAAATTTGCGGACGTAACGGCCGCAACTCAAAGGCGCGGAGCCAAGCTCAGAGTCGCTCGAAAGCGTGGTTATAGAGGTGAATTTTTAAGTCTCTCTTGAAGAAGGCGATTGAGGTGATGCTGCGAATGTGCAGAGGGATATCGTTCCAGACTGTTGGGGCTGCCACCGAGAAGCGGCGCATAGACATGACCATCCTGGATCTTGGTATCAAGAGGAGGTCGTGAGTCGCGCTGCGCAGGCATCTGCCGTGTGCCCAGTCATTCAAGCCTCTCAAACGCTGGCATTGTTTCCTGACAAGATTTTGCTCAGTTGTCACTAAGGGTGTCCAGAGTGAACGTCTTTTTGCCAAGTGACTTGATTGGATTGGGCAAATGCGGTATGATTTGCGACAAAAGGACAAACAAAAAATGCGTGCAGGACTGACTCCGTAAGCGCTGCTTCCACATCGTGATCTTCACAACATCGTGAGGGATCGTGAACCCAAAGCGGGCAGTAATGAGTCACAAGCTGTGACCGCGGTTTCACGAAACAGCGTGACCCATGGGGTTTTTTTTGCCCGATACAACGTGGTGGTTAATTGAAGAGAATGGAAGCCGAGCGTGGCTAAGGATGTTTCTCCTTCTATTCGTAACACGAATGATCACACGCATTGGCTTTGAATGTTTAAGGCAGCTCAAATGCCTCGATTTCATCATGACACTATATATAAAAACATGTCTAATATTTTCTTTTTTCACCTTAGAGGCAGTCAAGTCCAACGTTTAAGCATTTACGCCATAATGATGCACTGGGGTGGTGTTCCATCTCCATTGGCAGCCGGGAGCCACTGGTGGAAATTCCACATTCCCATGACAGGGACCTGTTTCGACTATGCTGGAGGAATGACGAGCTGAGTTGAACTCCAACTCGCAATCTGACACCAACCTACGAAATCTAAACACTGTCGTAATTATTGGGATAAATCATTAATTGCATTCAGTCTCTCTATCTTAGCATGAGATCAAGTGATCTCAGCCGCTATACTGTGCGCGTGTCATTGCGTGTTTGCTATGTATGCGTCAATTAACACCCTGGGCACCATTGCAAATGAGAAATTCCACCTCAAGGGATAAACCAGGTGAAATCGTGGTCGTTTCACACTCTTTCTGCGAGGCATTTTTTGGAAATGTTGAACCAAGACTTACATTGTTTGTCACGCCACCAATGCCGCACATCCCAAATGGCCGATGTGGATGTGAATTGAAGCAGAAAGCTGTGATCACATTCCTGGTGGAAGTGTTTCCAGGAGAGGGCTTGCTGTGTGCAGACACGCCTGCACGTGCGGCGGCATCACGAGGAAGCAGGCCAAGCATCTCGAGGAAGCCAAATGGGGAATTGATGATAGGTGGGCTCAATTTGGTCAGGGAAATAATGGGGCTTTGTTAAGAATACTGATAGCGTTCTCAGAATTATCCCACCCCTGGAATGAGCCCGGTCATTCTGGGGTAGATTGTGTAAGACCAAGAATGGCCGTGACCCAAATAATTGTACAGATAACAACAAAAAACTCAACACATTCATCAATAACGCTGCGTTAAAAGGGCAATGGCCCTCCTTGATGGCACGCGTGCTATGTAGGGACGAAAGTGGTGAGTTATATGTTTGCTTTGTATGCGTGTGCACCACTGCCAACGTCACTAAATAATTTGCCTGACAACTGCACAGACTGGAGGAAATCCTTCAGGTGACCAATGTGTTAACGGCGAGACACCATTGACGCACCGGAGAACGCCACCCACGCCGCGCGGGCAACGTTATCTCAGCCGGAACACACCGCCCGGTCGTGTGTTTGTGTACAAGGGATTCTCAAGATGACGGCGAAGCGGCCCGACTGCAGGGCGCGATGATGGCGGTTGTAAACGTTCCACTTGTAAGGCATTTCCGCGATGACGTGGATTGCGCGGGGAGCGCACGGAGAAGCCGGCAATAACGGTGAACTCGCCAGGCATGCGCCTCCCGTTAACGCGTTTTGAATTAAGAGGCTCTGATGAATCCGAGTTTCTTTTGGGACGTCCCTCAACGCAGGAATCCACAGAGGGCAGAACTCTTGACTCCCCAGATAGAATCTGCAACTTGCCATTATTCTAAATTAAGCATTGCCTCCCCCCCGTGTTTATTTACTCTTGCCTACGGCTCGTAATCTACAAAAAGGAGTACGTGGTAGGAGTTAGGTTAAGGGATGCGCAAAATAGGGGAAAAAAGAACCGGGCTCACCGATGCTGTCGTGAAAGCAACAAAATGAAGTCGAGTGCAAATTGGCAGCAGACGACACGAAGAATAGCCGACCGTGAGACGAGAGGAGACCGAGAGGGGGGGACGAGACCGCAGCGGGAGACTGCCGCAGGGAGACGGCGTCGCGGAGTTTGGAGAGCGCTGCTGGCAAGGAGCCACGAAGGAAAGGGAGGAATGGGAGAGGCAGTGGGGGCGGGCGAGCGGGGAGGCATTTGACCAGCGGTAGGAAGTTGTAGGCTGACAAAAGCAACACAGCAGCAGTGGCGGAGGCAGCTTGCTGGAGAGTGAACCACAAATGAACCACAACGCATCGCCGCTCTCGTCAAGGAACATAAACCAAACCGTTCGACCTCGCAGCGGCCTTTGGCGAACCGTCGAACAAAGGCGGTCGCCGCATCGCGCGCTCTCAGGTGCGTTTCTGAGGCCGTCTGGAACGCTCTTCCTTCCGATGTTTAGGAAGCCACTGGAGCTATGCACTTTAAATCATCTAGATTGAATACCTCATTTCTTTAGAGCTGCGTATTCAGCTTGTTGTCCTTCCCCGCACCTCTAATTAGCATGGTTGACTACATATGGTGTGAAAAAAGTTCAACATACATACATATGATTCGATGTTTCCAATTCAGGGGCTGAACTGTTGTAAGAAATGCAGTCATTAGCATTGTAGTAAATGCTATAGTTTTGCACCTTTTTCAAATTACATCACAGTAACTGGAGCCAATTAGACCGTTATTACATAGCTACCTTCATGACTGCCACGGTTGATACGTGTTGTGACTCTCACTGTCGCTATTAGCACTACTTCTGTGTATGTTTAGATACAGAGAGAGGAGTGGGAGGGGGGGAAATTTCACATGTTGTTTCTTTTGCATTTATCTGCAGCCTCTTTTACATCTCCTGTTAAAAATCAAAGTCAAGGGCATTTCCAAAGTCGCCGCGCGCGTCCCGATGCTCCGTTGGCGGCCACTGCTCCACTGCTACAAAATGCACAAATATCCTCATCGCGCATTCCCCACGAGGAGAATGCTAAAACGAAATGACGAATATTGCCCGCGCACGGCTAGCGAAGGCATATGAACCATGTAGCAGCAGAAACAACAAGGGCATGACAAAAGCAATCAATGTGGAATTAAGTGCAATAAAATGTACGCCAGATGAGATTTGCTTCACCTGATGTGGCCCCTTTCAACTCGTGCCTCTGTTTTGTTTCTGTGGGTGCGCGACGCTGCGATGACATGCGGCTTCGTGCGGCGCAGCCACACTTCTCGCATTCACACAAAAAACCTTATTCATTGGCACTGTGACACTGTGCCTCGAAGATTAAAACGGACATGTGATATGGTTAGGCTTTGAGTCTGCGACCGATCTTTTAACATTAGACAAATTATTTGGCGATGCTGCCGCCGCTGCTGCTGCATTTGTAACGGCGCAACAAGGACAGTTTACAAAGACCCAAATGCATTCGTCAATAACGTTGCCTTGAAAGGAAAAATATGGGCCTCGTGAAAAAGAACCATTGCCTGAAACGTCTACTATTATATGTTTCTTATTCTATTATTCATTTGAAGGCGGTGTTTGTGACAGATGTATAAAAAAAATCACATTATGCTAATTGGTCCACAAAATAAAATGGATTTTTATCGTTAAGTTGAATTGTTGAAACTTTAATGTTGCTGGCGAAAATATTTTAAACGAGGGCCACTTATCTGAAACTGCGGCAGGAGTTCTGCCGGAGTAAAGTTGCGTTTGTCTTTGCAGAATTGGTCGAAACATTTAATAAAGTACGTGACATTGCACCGTGATTATTTGCAATAGAACCCTTTACTCGTGGTGCCACCACCATGGGAAGGGCAGGTATATGCCACGGTGGCAAGATGTTCAATACCTCTCCTGGTATACAGAAGGTTGTGGGTTCGATCCCGACCCTGACGATGCCTGTGTATTTGGAGTTTGCGTGTCGGCCCTGTGGTCGCGTGGATTTTTCTCCAGGTCCTCCGGATGTTTCGCTCCTCATTTAGAAACATGCATTACGAGTATTTGGCCGCTATAATTTCCACATGATAAGCCACTCCATTGAGCTATAATTTGTGGCCAGGTCGCTTCTGAAAAAGAGCTACGTATCTCAGTAGGCCTTACCTGGTAAAATAAAAAGCAAAAAAAATGGAGTCAGGGGAAAGGAGGAAAGGAACGGGAAAGAGAAGGGAGGCTGGGACGGAAGTCTCCACGACAGACAAAGAGGGCACGGCTCAAGATTAGCAACAGGAAGAAAGGGAGAGAAGGAATGACCTAGCCAACATGTCGGGGATGAGAGGGTTGTGAGGGTGAGAGGGGAGGAAGAGAGAGGGGAAGGAGAGAGAAGGAGTGAGCTGCACGGAGCAGCGTCTGCTTTCACATGGGGCAGCGGGGAGAGAAGAGGGGCTCAGAGTGGGGGTGGCCACACAGAAGCCACGTGACTTGCGGGAGGCTTGAACTGATGTAGATATGTAGATGCACTTTGTTTATTTTGGACACAACATTTTGGCATTCTTCTGCTCAAAACCTTGCAACTGCTCTTCCGATAGAATTGAGGCTATGCTCAAACACGTAATATATGCTTCGAATGGACACACACACATATTATCTGCACGAAGGGAGCTTTACAAATTTGAATGACAGTTTAAGTGAAGGTTAGTTACACTTGCGGAAACGGTTTGTTGATACATCTATTATCCTTTGACCGTTAAGGGCACATAACCTCCAGTTAAAAAATGTCTCTCACTTTGTACTGTGCAGTCTAATGTTCAACTACACCGGGAGGTTTGTGCGGTGAGCCGTGGCTGCTGAGTTAAACCTCAAAGAGCAATGCCCCGTTGTTTACTCGCAGATTCTCAAAAGTTTCCCGGCACTCCACTTTTAACTTGAAGCAATTGCGTGAACAACGTTAACGTGCAGTGCCATTAGCACTCGAAAATGTAGCTAAACGTGACTGCTGAACTCATCAAATCCACAATGAAGCGGGAGGGGGGGGTACCCCCATTGCATAATTAGCACTTCCGATTAGCACGGTTGGCTACATACGGTGCGAAAGAAGTTCAACGTTCAACAAACACTGCAGTTGAGCAGCGTTTCCATCCTGTGATCTGTGACTTCACATCCCCCGTATCACAGGCAATATAATTAATGTGGTTTTGCCACTCCTGGTATCCAATGTGCATGCAGCTGAAGTTACAATCCCACACATGGATTTTAACATAAATCACGATCTTATTGCTAAAGGCGGGCCTGATTAAACTGACAACCCTGTGTGGTAAGGCTCAAGGTGCAGGGCTGCAGTTGCTTGTTCACCCCACTGCTGGCAGAAGCTCATTTTATTCCACCGCACGTGACCAAACCAATTGAGGGGGATGTACTAATTCACACTGCCCGGAGGACGGAGGCGATGGGAGGGATTTTAGAAACATGCGCCATTGTTTAAACTGTCGCGCCGGTGAATGTGGCCCGAAGTGGTGACCTCTGGATTGCAAGTCCGGTGTGCTGACCATCACACCGGCGCAGTGTCTCTTTGTCACTCAGTAATAACCCCACTGACGCAGCTACGCTTACGCGGGTCTCCCTCGTCCTATCAGTGATGCGGCTCAATGAGCCCTTACACATTTAAATGTCGAGGCAAAATAATCCTATTGATATCTTTAAAAAAAAAACAGAGTCGCTGGGATATATGTCACGTTTAGAACTAATGGATTTAGCATAAAGATACAAATGACGTATAAATCTGAGACGCATTAAAATAGATGTTGAAAGATTGACTTATATATGATCAAATGAAGCACATCATGGACACATTATTACATAAATTGAATTGAATATTAAGTGTGTAAAAACAAATGACAGCCAGGCACGTGCACGAGGAGGGGCAGCCGAGCGAGGCACCTGCAGCGGTGGCTGCTCTGGCTTGGTGCGTGGCTGCCGTGCGATCATTCCAGGCCAGCTGGCGCTGCGGAAGTTTGCCCACCTCGATCGGAAGCAACGAGTTGAACTCCCACTTAGGGGTTGCCCCTTATGGGGTGTTTAAATGAGTATCATTTTGTGGGATCTCAGCAGTGATTTTTTTTTTTTACTCACTCAGGAGACTGGTTCCCAGCAGAGGAAAGTGGCATTTTTAACCACTATCTCAGGACCAAAAAAGAATGTGGCAGCAGAGAAGCAGAGAAGTGAAGGAGACATATTTCAACCTAAGGTGACTTAGGTTGGGAAAAGGGGATATTTATAAAGTGTTCGTTGCTAAAAGTGACGGGTGAAATAGTGGTGATGAACTTGTTCCCGGAGCCGACAAGGTGGATAGTGTGGCCACGGGAGTGAGTTGGGAGAGATCGACAGATCTCAAGAGTGACTTGGAAGTTGCTCGAGATGGAAATTAGACGCATTGCCAACCTGGATTTTGAAATGACCAGCAATGCTTCGTGGTGAGGATAGACACACGTCCGAGGTGAGATCTGAAAAGTAGGACGCGAAGAGCGGGTTTGGACGTGGTGGATGGCAGACGACAGAGAGTTCGAGGTTCGTGGGGGGCCGTGGGAGGTGAAGAGAGAGGGAATGCTCCACAGACGCGAGGAACACGTTGGGAATTTATGGTGGGGAATTTAAAAGTCGGGTTAAGGGATGACAGCATATCCACGGCTTCTCTACAGCCAGGGGGGGGGGGACTGCTTTAGAGCTCACAGCGTGTGTGCCAAGTGTCATCGCTCGTAACATTCACGAAACACGCCGACAGACAACGCTTCTTACCTGTTGCGAATAATTGGCAGGATTCGCACGGGCCACGAGAAGGTATTCCCATTCAGGATGAGGTCCTCTTTTGACAGGTACGTGTAGTCCATCAAGAAAAGGAGGTTGTCAGCTGCGGTCTCTAACCTCTCCTGCCAAAAACATAAACCGGAGGAGCATTCAAAAGGCGTTGCTGTTCAGTGCGCACACCTCACGAGGAGGAATATATTAATAAATAATAGTGTAACGTTGCAGCTGCATGGCATGGAAATAATTCCGAATTTTGTCACCGCACCATGGAGTGGCAAGAACATCTTTCAGCTTGGAGATTGAAACAAGCCCCTCGCTTGCTCATGCATTATTCACAGACGGCGCGGCCTCTCGTTGCGCCGTGCGCATTGCAGCGTTGGCGAAAACGGCAACAACATGACGGCAACGTCAATTTACACCTCTAAAGTTCCGAAGAGAGCAGCGATCACTCGCATTTTCATCGGCCGAGCAAACTGTTTCCATGCGAGCCGGAACCTACGCCGCTGTTGAGAACTTAGCGCAGCAGAACTGGTCCCGCTAAACAAGTTACCAAGGTTAAAGGCACGGATGGCCTAAGGGCCCCAACGGAGAGGCGTGGCAACACCGGCTCCTGAGTGTCTAATCCCGTCTCGGGATGGCTTCCTATCAAAAGTATTGTGATATTTACCAGCGCGTCATGAGTATTTCTTCATATTTTGTATACGCTATTGTTTCGCTTGCTTGCACCTGTAACACTTGGGGTGTGTTGACGATTGAGGCACGTGGCGAGGACTTTGGATGAGGCATTGCAGTGTTTTGCAGTTATTGGTAGTGAGACAAGACACTGGGGTTTAAATAAATAACTCATCGGGGTGGAGTTTGCAAATGTATTTGCACATGCACATGCAGTGATTGGAATAATTTGTGGATGTAGGTGGCAATGCACATAGAGCAAGGGGGTCATGTGAATGCAGTTCATTGGCGTGAAGGTGTTTGATGAACTACGTGCATCAGTTTGGCAGAGCAGGGAGGTCAAGTCTAGCGTTCAGAAATGGGTGTCTGTGGAGGCTATAGAGCTGCACTTTTTAAGCAAAGTAACAAAAATAAGCTTCTGACCTCTGAATTGCGGTGTATGCAGAAGATGCCAAGAAATTCCACGGCAAGACAGAGTAAGCAAGTTGGACGTGTGGCGTGCAACATGGCAGGAAGAGTGGGTCGCAATCGGTGGGACGTGTGAGCAGTACGGAGGGGGGGCGTCCCCCGGGACAGGCATTGGAGTGGCACTCAGAGGTCGGTAGTCAAGGAGAAGACCTATGATCACGTGGTGGTGGTGGTGATGGTGAGACAGTAAGTGCAGACCCTTCTATGTCAGCAGGTATCGACTTTACAGCAGCTGAGGGGACCTCACCCGTAGGAAGGAAGTGATGGCAAGGTGTCATGGGATCAACAGTATTGATCATGATGATGACGCCTATTTTGTTTATGATAACGGCCTGACATGTTCCCGTCGCGTCTCGCAGCACGGCCAGTTTTATTGGACTGCTCCGTGAAGCTGCGACGCTTCGTGTGCCCCAAACCGCACACACTTTGCATTCCGCAGCAGTCGGAAGCTGGGCACGGTTTGCTGATGGGGCTCTGAGCAAGAGTGAGATGGACCGTGTATCCCGTGTCATGGACTCTGTTTTAAATTCATTCTACGATGGGGGGGGGGGCATCTCGGCTTAAACAAATTAGCTTGCTTTTTGAGTGAGTAAAACCTATTTGAGTTGGGTATTCATATACTAGATATGTATTTGCTTACTAAGTGTGTATGTTGAACTTAATTCTAGATTTGAAGTTTTAGTGACTGCAACGGTCCATACTCTTTGGTTTTTTCGGTAAAGTCACGTAGGTAAAAAATAAGAATAAATAATTAAATCACGACGTTTCGGAGGCAACACAAGCTTCCAGTCTTCAGGTGGCACCGTCACAGCAAAACTACTGTATCAAGTGATACAGTAGTATCAAGTGATACAGTAGTAAAATATAGTCAACAATTCTCAATTACAACACATTTCCAATATTCATAGTAAAAAAAACACTTTGTGCCATCGTTTTTGGTAGAATGGTAGCCATTGGTTGTTGCCAGCCAAGGCAAGACATTATATAAAATCTTGATTCTGACCTTTAAGATCTGGCTTGGATTATCACCACCCACTTGATGTTGTGACTTCCCGACTCACGATGTTCAACGAGCCAAAAGCCTCCATCCGCATTTTAACGTCTCTTCTTCGGGCCACATGCAGGAATCTTATTTGGGAAAGACTTATTTTTAGTGCGGCTCCAGCATCGTGACCTTTGTGGAGTGCTCTTTGAGAGACTGACAGTCCTTTATTGTTCCAATCCCAACTTAACGGGTTTTTGTGAGCGGAGCTAAACGAATGATGTTAAGTCACGTGTGTATATGATTTTGACGTCATGTGTGGTTGCACGCGGCAATGTTTTTTACGGGGTTATTTTGTGACATTGGCTCAGGTCTTTCTACCAGTGCGGCTTGGTGCATTATACGTTTTATTGACTCCATCAGCTCTGTATGCATGACTGCGGCAGTAAATGCTTTGAGGCCCTGCGTTAAAAGTGGCGTGCGTGCGTGTTTGTGTGTGGAGAGAAACAATGAAGGCAGGTCTGTTACTGTGAACGGGTCTCTTGATGGTGGAGCCGTGCATTAAATCAAACTTATATCGAAACCAGACACTGGCCAATTTAAATTTGCGCGCATATTTTTTTTCAGGACCTAAAAAGATATATATATATCACTTGGCAATTATTCCATTGACATCAGTTACAGATGATCAAAGCGTTGTTTCATCCGTGGAGCACAGCAGCGCCACAACACCTGGCAGGGAACGCTTTCACGCGAGAGACGCCACATGCCGCTGTTGCTTACGTCTATCGGTGTCGATTCAATGAGGAGCCTCCTCCACCCGCACGCCGAGGAATTACTAGAGAGCAGTGCGTGAACGCAAACACGTGGTCAGTCTCAGTGTCGTTTACACTTTAAGAATCTTGCATAGCCCCAGGACCACGATGACGGTGTGAAGTCCGAAGCAAACTGAGGAAATAACAACAGCTGTTTTATTTTTAATTTAGATGCATGTCGAGGCCCAGTGTCCTGAGATGTGTGATGGGAGTTTGAAGGTTCAGTCATGAGTGGCGGTGTCAAAAGTGTGGATTCCAGGTGCACCATTATAGTGCCATCTCGTGACATGAGTGGGCTACAATCGCGTTAGGTCCACTGCATTACGAGCACGATTGGCTACATAGGGTGCGAAGGAAGTTAAAATACATATGGTGATCCTATGAGAATACTTGTAGACGGAGGGATATCCGAGTGCACATCGGATACACCAACAACAACCGCCATTCTAAGTGGCGATGACGTCACCACGGTGCTTGTGTCAGGTTATGTGCACGTTGAGGCCATGTGAAGTGTCGAACGCCTGCTGGCAGGAGGTCACGGGACAGACCCAGGTGCCACGGGTCGACTGACTGAGACGAGTAGCCGATGCACCACCTGTGCCCCCTACTGTGCCAACTTGCTGTGCTTTAGCCACCTGGCGCTCCGCTCGTTGTTGTGAGCATCGCTCCTCTGCCCTCCGTTGTTGTTGGAGAGCGACTGCCTCCAACTGCCCAGTAGCGTCCATCGCGAGCCTCCTCCAAAGAGGCCGATCTTGACACCACTGGTACCAGTCATCGGCAAATCCACTCAGCTCCACATCCTCTTGTACCACATCACTCCACAATCCCTGCCACTCGTGTAGTGCTGTGTCTGCACCACACAACTGCAGAGTGAGGTATCTAAGCAGCGTAAACATTTACCGACAGCCCCAACACTAGCATAGAGTCTGAACACTATCCCACAGCCCCAACTCTGACCCACAGCATCAACACTGACCCACAGTCCCAACCAACACTAACCCACAGTATCAACATTGACCAACAGTCCCATCCAACACTAACCCACAGCCTGAACACTGACCCACAGTCCAAACCAACACTAACCAACAGCATCAACACTGACCTACAGTCCCAACCAACACTAACCCACAGCATCAACACTGACCTACAGCCCCAACACTGACCCACAGCCTGAACACTGACCTACAGTCCCAACCAACACTAACCCAGAGCCTCAACACTGACCCACAGTCCCAACCAACACTAACCCACAGCCTCAACACTGACCCACAGTCCCAACCAACACTAACCCACAGCATTAACATTGACCCACAGCCCCAACCAACCTTGACCTAACAGCCTTAACAATGACCTACAGCCTCAACACTGACCCACAGCCTCAACACTGGGCCACAGCCTCGAGTTTAACCCACAGCACCAGGTGGTGGCCCTTTGACCAATCACAGTGCACAACTAAAGTAATGGTGGCAAACCATTTTATGGGCCAGGTGTTTCGACAGAAGAAAACCGGCGGCTTTTGCAATTTATGGAATCACACAAGATGTATGGCCATGGATCAATATTTCTTTGATAACATAATAAAAGTAACAACAGTTGACATCCAAGGTGCATCTTCCTGTAGGAGGATTAACCATAGCTCATGTCCGACAATGTTACATGCTGCCCTGGGCTCACGACATGGTGGTGACAGTACAACAGGAACACCGGGAATGCAGTAAAAATAAATAGTTCGTTCATTTAGATGACGGTGATAGTTTTCACTTTTTCTCACAGAGCAGACGTGTATGAAGGACGCAATGAAACAATATGATAAAGGTGCACACGGTTCATATATAATTTGAGACAATCCTGAAACAATTCCCCCTATCTGAAGGGGGGTTGGAAGAGGGGTCCCTGCACGTATTGAAATGAATATGGCACGCATTAATGTATGCTATGCTCTGTTTACTGTTTACTCAACAGCGATTTAAGCTGCTGTGTAATCATGGCTAAACGATGAGTATCATCGTATATTATTGTGCTGTCGCGGTCTATTTATTACATTACGCTGAGGAGGAGTGGAGGAGCAGTGGTGGCACAAAGGTTAACGCGCTGCGTTTATAGAGCCTAGTGCGCTGAGTTTGATTCGTGACCGTGGCTAACATTGCTGGCATCTTAACTGGTCCTGGACCCCCTCTTTACCAACCTGCACTGACCAGCGAGATGAAGTACGGCCTTCATCCAGCAGGGGATTAACAGGGTACGGTAGAT
The DNA here is from genome assembly GCF_015708825.2 of Lethenteron reissneri. Taxonomy (NCBI): domain Eukaryota; kingdom Metazoa; phylum Chordata; class Hyperoartia; order Petromyzontiformes; family Petromyzontidae; genus Lethenteron; species Lethenteron reissneri. The sequence continues at coordinate 11,983,415 of NC_083808.1, forward strand.
TATCATTAAATTAAGAGGCTTGTTGAGAGCCTAACCATTCAGAGAGCCGCAGGAATTAAGCGGATCAACAACTTTGATTGCTATTACTCCCACAATCCATTGCGTGTGTGTTTACTGTGAACATGTAAATGCCAGCCCTGAAATTAATTTCATGAGCCAGGTTTTAATTGTAAAACTGGGGACAAGAATGGCAGAGCATTAAAATGCATGAAGATTGAAACCTCGTTAATATATTGCATCAGCTTCCAAACAATATCAAAGGAAGATCAAAGGAAGAGGCCGCCATGACAAGGCGGCTTTATTCAATCTACGGGTTTTTTTTGTTTATGCAGTTTTACATGTATTCATAAAACATGGGTTTAAACCGAGAGAAATGTCACTAATCCTCACCTGTAAGAGGTTTACTGCCTGTGCATACATACATACATAGTTAGTAATCACAGTCAATACATATTTACCCATGGGGGATTGAGGAAAGCTGAAGTAAAAAAAAATCTGAATTTTAATTAAAAGATAATTCCATCACTTTTCGGTGTCCAGTGGCCCATGGGCTCAGAGCAATGAGCCAGGACCATTTAAATCCAGGATCATTGAAATTCAGGACCATTGAAATCTTGGACCATTGCAATCCAGGTTAATTGAAATCCAGGACCATTGCAATCCAAGATAATTTAAATCCAGGACAATTAAATCTAGGAACATAGAAATCCAGGACCATTCAAATCTAGGACCATTAAAATCTAGGACCATTCAAATCCAGGACCATTGAAATCCAGGATCATTCAAATCTAGGACCATTAAAATCTAGGACCATTAAAATCTAGGAACATAGAAATCCAGGACCATTGAAATCCAAGACAATTGAAATCCAGGATCATTCAAATATAGGATCATTGAAATCCAGAACCATTGAAATCCAGGACTATTCAAATCTAGGACCATTACAATCCAGGTTCATTGAAATCAAGGACCATTGCAATCCAGGATCATTAAAATCCAAGACAATTGAAATCCTTGGTTGAAATCTGGGCAGCCACGCATTATTAAACCAGCTTCTCAGCTGTATCAAGCTTACGAAAAACAAAACACATGAATGTTTACTTTTCAAACAATTAGGCAAATTCTATGTCTTTGAACTGAATATGTATCCATTTGACAGCAACGCCGTGCTGCTTTCAAGCATTTCATAAAGTGTTCTGAGACGCCGGGGCATTAAACTGCTAAATTAATGAAAATTATATTCTGTGAAGGTTGCACCATCGGGTGTTGTATAACAGGCCTATTGAGGGGGCAATGTGTTCTCGGGCTATTCTCTAACACGAGTGGATGCACTGCTCACTTGAGACAGAGCGAGTTCCAAGTAGAAATAGCTTCATCTCATGGCATGATGGCAAAAACACAACTGTAATAAAATTGAGGTATAAAAGGATCACGCAATTTAATTGACTCAATGATTTCAACTTGGCTTGTGTTAAAAAATAATCCAAGTTTCCAGTTGATGCTATAATTAGCCAGAATGGGGAAGTTGGCTGAGTGGTCAACTCACACTTAGGCCTCTAAGTCAGCGGTGGTAATTCCACATTCCAATGGCAAAAGCCACTATTACAATAGGATAACGACTTCTGTCTTCCCACAAAGTGATAATTCGGTTATCAACGAGAGGAATATGATGGGTAGAGTTAACCGCTCCATGGGATTTCCAACTCACAAGTTGAACGTTCAATCGACACTGCCGTCTGCCTGGATATCATATTTACACGTTAATATGAAATACGTTTCGAGCGTATGGATACAAAGTGTGGACGTTGACAGGCGATTTACCAGATCCACGTTTTGAATTGCACTATGCAACGGAAAGAACACGTGGAATAGGGAACACATTCGAGCCAACTTATTGAATGACAGAGTAAGTGGGCTTGAGCAGGACACATCGTGGCAGGAAGGGGTGTTGGCGGATTGATGAGACTCATGACAGAATGGTAGCCAAAACGTGAGGAGATGCAGTGGCAAGATGAACTCAAGTGCAGATTAGAACTAGATGGATTGTGGCATTGCGAGTCCATTAAGGATGGTAATAGCATGGAGCGGGCATTCATCCAACAGTGGATATATTGTGGCTGGATGATGAAGTTTAAAATATGAAAAGTGGAATAGGACAAATGTGTAGTGGATGTGCATCAATATAAAGGTCAGCACTGTGCCGCTACTGTGCTAGACTGGATCCATTTTGCAATTTCAACAAGGAATCATTTTGCATTTTAAATTGACATTTAATCAAGTGGGAATTATATCAATAATTAAAAAAATGAGATAAGAAATTCAATTTTTCTCGTGCCAACATTTTTGATTAACTGTACATGTACGAATAATGAAAATCCAAAGTTAGATATATATTTTTTACCGTGGGTATTACAGTTCTCTTTAACAGTAACCACACAGGGGAGTGTTTAAAAAGAAAGTGGAATTTGTTTCTTAATAGGTAAATGTAATTACGGTATCTTTAGCTACAGCCTCGCTATTCAAGGCGATATGCGGTTCTTTTTTAGTCATCAGAAGAAAAAAAACCTGGCAAGTCCTGTGAAGCACATAGATTAATTAACAGACAATTCAGTTATCGCATTTTTTATTTATGACAGTCTCTGAAGCGGCAATAAATTACATGTACACATACGCACGCACAGATAAATATGCGCGACATACTGAGTATGAATTCATAAGAAAATATGTTTGACCGAGCGAAGGTCAAACAGTTTTGAGAAAGTGATATTAAAAAGTGCACACAGGCTCGTACTTATTACTGTGCCTTATTTTAAAATAAAGTAATTTTCTACTCATTATCATACCCCAGCATTAAAGCACTTGTTACATTACTGCACAGGCTTAAAGACCCCATAATCAATGGCCTTCAGTGGTGCTTATCTCCATTGGCGAACCTGAGCCGGTGATGAAAATTGTAACGCTTTATGGCCGAAGTTAGTTTCTCAATGGGACAAAACAATTCCGACTTCCCACCAAAGAAAGAAAAAAAGGTACTCTCCCTACAATAATCACCTTCGAGGAAATGGACTAAATCGACCCTCGTCTGGAATCTTAACTCACGGACCTTCCGAATGCCGGCGCAATGCAACAATGCTTCCACTCGCCATTAGCATTTCAAATAAGACGGACGCCAAGGCTGTTATCCCCTCTCTTTCTTACCTTCATTCGACTGCGCAGTGAATCCTAAATGAGTCTCAAGAATCATTCTAAGTTAGAAGAACGTTGCTTGAAATAATTGGATAATTCCTTTCTTTTGTAGAACATTTTAGTTTTTACTCTTTGGTTCTTTCGGTAAAGTCACGTAGAAAGAAAATAAATTAAATAATAAAATACGACATTTTGATTGCAACACAAGCAATCGTCATCAGGTATAACTAAATTTGAGAGAGAGGTAAAACACAGACACGGATACACACAGACAGACACACAAGCAGAGAGAGACAACACAGAGACACACAGAGAGAGACACACAACATAGACACACAGATGACCCAGATGACACTAAAATGATACACAGATCCACAACCTTCTTGCTATACTGCCTCTTGCAAGCGTATGTCTCACAAATGCTCCATATTTGTGAGAAACGTTCTATTCGTAATTACGTTTTATTGTTTTTATTATTATCCGTAACGTTATCTACGCAATTTATTTCCTTAACTTGCTAGGCAGTACAGTACGTCCCATATCCGCCCTAACCAATTAACCGCCGACACCCAGTGCAGTATTTGTGTACAGTACAACTATAATTTTATATAAATGTTCACAAATCCCATCTTGTCACACAGTAATGTGTGTTAAACTATTTTTATTTTACCAGGTAAGGTCCACTGAGCTATACAGCTATTTCGATTTAAAGCTTTCGTGACTGCAGGGATTCATCTTCTTAGTTCTTTCGGTAAAGTCACGTAGAAGGGAAATATTAAAATAAAACATAATAAATAATTCTCACGACGTTTCGTCCACAGCGCAAGCAGCCGTCCTCAGGTGAAGACCAGGTCTGTCGGGGAGACAGCGTCAGACTACGTGACTTTACCGAAAGAACCAAGAAGATATACAGCTATTTTTTAAGAAGCGACCTGGCTATCACAAATGATAGCTCAACGAAGTGGCTTGTCACGTGGAGATGTATAGCAGCCAAATACGCTAAACGTTCCTGCCGTGTCAACGTGGAACTTTCCTCGCGAGCTCAGGATCTCCGGCGGAGATTCAAGCCGCCCCGCACTCACTCGAGCGGGGAGACGCTTTGATGGAAATTTGATCAATCCCAATCATAAACGTTTCATGTATTAAATAGCCAAGATTGAAGCTAGCCACACGCCACAAATAACCGGCGCCGCGGTGATGTGGGAGGAAAAATTGCCACATCTAGAGCTGCTGGTATCTAACCTTTAATGTGATCACCCCGGCATAATCTCAACATGCGGGTTTTTTGTTCAATAGTCCATCACAGAGAAAAATTAATTTTTCATGGCGAGAAAGGCCTTTGCACGCGCTATTGATCGACGGCACAATTTTATTTGCGCTGGCTGCCCCTATCCTGCTGCCTCCCCTGTTTCCACAAAGAGGAGACACAAATTTGCCGATTCCCTTCTGTGGCCGTGGCAACTGTGGTGAGAAAAAAAAGTCGCGTCTCCAGCAGCGATGCAGGTGTGGAACAGGTGATTAATTGGGATGCTCGCTTGGCTCTGCTCAATAACCGGGAAATTCCCCTCTGGAAAACAAATCACACAAAGCCCCCGGACATTAATGGCATCGTGGATGTATCTCACTTCCTGTTTTATCTTGTCGCATATTTGTACCGCGTTTCATAAGCACCAAAATAAAGCCCGATCTGCAGATGCACAAGGTCGCGTTGGCGTTACTCAACGTAATGGGTGTGAACTTCAACAAACCGCAGGTGACCAGTGCCTGAGTATTGGATGAGGCTGATTAACTGGTTGCTATATACAGTAGTCAAATATATTAAAAGAATTGTGACATTTACCGCATTTCTTCTGTGATCCCTCTGCTGGAATCGTTAGCTTTATCGAGATGGTCCAGTTATTCGGCATGTAACAATGGATATATTTTACCAATTAAAGTCAATTATATCCCACGTGTTACATGCATTGAAATGTGTGCGTGACAATGTATTATGTAACCCGAAAACCTTGATTATGAATAATATTGGTCGCGAAAGCATACGTGTCAAACGAGCATACCAATTCCGTAATGAAGTAACATACATGCTAATAGTGTCAATAAAACTGCATTAAACAAGAATTCTATTTAGAAACAATGCAAATTAGGTGATGAAAACGAGACCATAAATAAGTAATCTACCCCCTGAATGTAACTGTCACTCTGTATTGTGGCAATTCATCGACGAGGTGGGGCATAAATCTCTAAATGCCTGCCAGTTTTGGTAACACTTCTAAAAAAAATCTTATTTTGCTCTTGGCATCATTTCATGAGATGTATGTCCATTTTGGACGGCTTGAAAATTTCGCGATGAGAACAGCCTCAGTTGCGGAGACATAACTACTTTTGAAGGCCCTAAATAAGCACCTTATCGGCACACGCTGTCACACATTTTGAAACGGCTTTCATATAATGTTCTTTACTTGGTAAACATACTAAAATCTGGAAACTTCGAAGTTGCAATACCACAAATTGAGTTCTTTATTTTTGTATTTTATCAGGTAAGGCCCACCAAGCTATCTAGCTCCTGTTTCAGAAGCGACCTGGCCACAAATTAGAGCTCAACAAAGCTGCTTATCACGTGGAAATTTAGAGCGGCCAAATACTCTAAATGCACGTTTCTAAATTTTGAAGGAAAAATCCAAGCAACCACGGGGAGAACACACAAACTCCATAGAACCCATTACCTCCTGTATACCAGGCGAGGTAGTTACCATCTCGCTACCGTGGTGCCCCATTCAAGTTATTTAGTGTCACACATCTCTAACCCAGTGCTTTGGAGCCAATGGTTGGTGGTTCACAAAGATCTGTAATGCTACCAGCCCGTTGGGCTGCAAGGTGGCCAAGAAATGGCATCACAGAATACAGATTTTTGATTCTGCGTGGCTCTTTCGGTCGTATTATCTCTTGGATTTATTTGTAGGCATGGATTTTTATGGGTCCTACAGTTACCTCACACATGTATAACACTCTTTAGAATAAAATTGGCCAAACAGCCTTTGCACAAAATTCTACTGCAGAAATGGGTCCCGTTGCTCAGCAAGGCTTTACTGGATACATGTGACATGATTATTATTGATTTGTTGTTTTTGTGTGTGTGTAGTCATTGGTGACCAGTTCGAGACCACCAATTCCCTGCATTTGAAGAGCCTTGTTTAATCATGGATAGTTGCCTGGTTTGAACCCAGCATCTCGGTAAAGATCCCCTTGGCTAACACCTCCCTGCTGAAGCGTTTTCATCCCGTGCTTCCACACCACTCCATCAGTGTGGTGCCTGCAATTCATCTGTTCAAAAACCCAGCGCACTAATCCCAGTCGCAGGTCAACAAAGCCCAACGTTCCCCGTGGGGATGATGAGCTCTACGGATTCACATCATGCGAATGTAAACAGCAGCCGCCCCAACGGATAAACTGTCCCTGCCACAGCAGTGTGGAATCTCCAACTCTGGAGCAGAGCTTGAACATCGCTTGTTTAAGCACGGCATTGCTGATTTTAAAACGATAGCAATGCAGTGAGAATTATAACGCACTGCAAAATCACAAACATCAAAAGCAACATATTTTCACTGTGTTCAATGATTCATGAGAGCAAAGGGATTGAGGAGAGAATGTAAAGGAGGCCGCTTGGGTCAAGCGATCACTTACATCCGTTTATTTTAAAGCTATTTATGGAGAAGACTATCTTTAACCTTAAAAAGTCCAGCAGGTGTTATCTTAAGTCTTGCATTCACCTATTGACCTTACATAGCATTTGAAATATGTGGATTTGGAGGATTTAAATAGAATCGACAGAGACAGTTCAATTTAGATTGTCACGACGATATATTCACGAATGTTTGCTGGGATTCCAACTCATAACCTCCTGCATAAGGAGCCAGTGCTCAGTCATTGAACCATCCCTCCCACACAATCTCTGCACCCGTTCAAGCGCCGCTGAGTGTATACAATGTGCGGTCAATACGCAAGGCTCGCGGGGTATGCGTTCGCACGTATTAAGCGGCCGCATTGGCATGCTGCCAGCGTGCCTGGATGGAAGAAGTCTCCAACCAATGCATACTGATGGGTGCGATATATATGGATTGGGGAAACAGGGTCACTGACTGAGAACCATGGCAAGATGCACGCGACGCATCTCTGTGATGAGACGCAACGATCAGAAGCGAACGCTAATGAAGGACCGCGTTCCGTTTGGCGAAGAGCAACAACGACAACCGCCAAAGTAAATCGCATTGTGTAGAATTAAGCACGAGAAGAAATCGCAGACGATGAACAAAATGAATGAGAAACACCGAGTTGAGAGCACGGCTGAGGGGCAGGAGGGTCAGGGAAACGTGTAGAAGAGATGACGCATCTCTACAAGTCGTGTCCAGATTATGAAGTAAAAGTACACAAGCACTTATCACAAGTCTGCAAGGTGTCCAGTATGTACGCATTTATGTTGAACTTCTTTTGCACCGCACTTGGCCAACCGTGCTAATCGGAGTACAAAACGCATGCAGGGTATTGTAATATCGGCACCAGCCTTTTGTTTAGCATTTAATGAGTCTGTCAAAAGTATTGATTGTATGGATTGTACGAGCAGCATGCTCATCTGCACAGTGACTCACTCGGTTAATTAAAATTGGGAACCATCAGGCAGATCAACACGTGGTAATGGCCAGCTTGTGCAATAGTTAGAGCAATTTACTGAAATTAAAATACATATCCCTGCCCCGGTAAACACCCAACCGAACATCGCTCTATGATAGTAGGTTTTTCCCCTTTTTTCTGGCAACAAAACAGGTGTAAAATGTTAAAACACCGAACTGAAACCTTTTACAAGGAATCATGTCTGCATTATCCACAATGCTTGTGGTCAGAATGCAAACAAAAAACATACTCTGATAACATATATATATAAAAAAGGGGAAAAACCTATATCATATTTTGGTACTGGCCAAGGAGGTCCCATAATGTAGATGCTCACCCCGAGCTCTCATTAATCTGATAGTGCGTTGTCTTTGGCGTCCTCTGGTCTAACACCGTTTGAGACGAGGCTCAAAAGAAAGCTGTCTCTGGTGTGGACCAATCAGTTTCAAGGATAATGCATATCACCACAAGCATTGTGGTTAATGCAGACATGATTCCTTGTAAAAGGTTTCAGTTTGGTGTTTTAACATCTTAACACCTGTTTTGTTGCCAGAAAAAAGGGAAAAAACCTATCATCATATTTTTCTACTGGCAAAGGAGATCCCATGATGTGCATCCCACCATGGTTAATAAAATCTGTACGACTTGGAGGAAAAATCAACAGTGGCTCTCTGACGGAGAAACTGGCCCTATCATGGGAGCAATATAAATAATGGTGTTAACATTTGAATGTTGTTACTCACCAAACAGTATTCTCTAACTCTCACACGGAGACAATGACCGAGATGAGCGAGGAACTGTCGACAAGCGGGAAGGGAGTCACACGGCGAGTCAGCTACAACAATTGCCCGAGCTCTGGTGGAGTCCACATTTTTTGCTGTACTGCCTTCTCTGGGCGAGCCAGGGTATAGCTCCTCCTCGGACGCCCCATGGGAAGGAAGTTTCGCAACACGTGTGTGCGATCCACCAACCATCACTACCTCCACAGTGCTGGATTACGGGTTGCTTGCGTAGCCACCGTTGCCTAAAATGTGGAAATTCTACCACAGTCTCAGGGTTGCCAACAGAGATGAGCACCATCTCGGTTTGGTGATAAAAATGTCCACTCATTTTTGCCAATACAACCTTTTTTTTGATGCCACAATTTATGAGAATAGTGGATTCTCTGGATGCTTGCTTAAGACCTGGAGATTTTGGGTTCAGGTAGTTTGCCCTGTTTATTTTTGTAAAATAATATTTCGGAGATGAAGATTTCACCGAATGTCAAATTTCAACGTTGGAAAGTTTTATACAATCATAATACACTAATTGGAATTTGAAAAATGTCTTCCGACTGAGCCCCGACTCAGGGACCATGAGCATTGCCCTTCAATTCGTGAACATATTTCATAGACACTCCACCGTATGCGGTGGTGATACACAGACACACTTAATAGAATGCAATCTCCGTTCCAAGAAAATACATTAGAAACACACACACACACACGTATGTATTAATATTTATGAAAATACGCCTGAAGTTACTAATGTGAGAGACACAGAGAATAACGGTAACGTACATACGAAATTAAACATGATGAACCATTATGGAATTAAATGTGATGAACCATTATGAATATGTGAAAATCTTTATCACCAATGTCTCACCCTGTACACGCTCTGCTGATACTTTACACACAAACCACTGGAATCCACAACAATTTATGAGCATGGCTGGATTTACGTGGTAGGGGGGGAGCTTTTGGGACCACAGCCGGGGGGCTCGAATATTGAGGGCCCCCCAGAAATATATCTCCCGCTTCGTAATGGTTGAAACGCAATACTGTGGCACTATGATACATCCTACAGTTGAATTTGGTAATTAGGGCCATGGCATCACTCTTTGTGTTATATCCACGACTACCGGTTATGGGCCACAATTAAAGTCGTTTGTTAATTTTAATGGAGATGTAGCTCTGCAATTTGTACATCACGTTTAAAACTTTAGAGCTGAATAAAGCCAAAAGCCAACAGCAGAGGAGTGTTCGGCATAAACAAAACTCGAATGGCCCGAGGCCTTTAGCAGGCATCACCCAGCCCTGGCTAATACGTGTAATTGCTCGATGCGAATGGATAATATATGGTTTAACGTTTATTGATTACGGCTTAAATGAGCAATGTTGTCCGGTGGCAAACACCAATGTACAAAAATATGAACGTATCACATTTAAAGTGGCAAAACTTATCACACGTCCAGATTATTACATTGGGTACCTATCAAACATAGGCATGTTTACAAACTATGCCTACTTGTCTCCGAGAGTCTGCACCAATCCACTCCATCGTCTCTTGCCGAGCAGTGCACAGTTTTGAGCCTCAACGGACCCCAATCGATGCTGTCTACAATCCACATGCCACGCAGATCCTGCTGCTGCTGCTGCCCGCACAGAGCAAACCTTGTGCGGTCATACGGCCAACGTGGTTTCACCGGGGTCTCTGACCCGGACACCTGGAACCAGCTACCGTCGGCAGTTCTTTGGGATCCCATGCTCGAGTGTGAGCTCGTTTTGTGACAGACTTAAAATGGCGTTGTTTCAAAGAGCCTACTCTGTGTGATCAACGCGTGGCATTCGTGATGGACTGGACGAACACGTGTGCGCGATAACAAGCGTTCAGAATTATTCGAAATGTAAACTTAATTAACGTGAATGTCGGTTGTAAAATCCTCCATTACCTCACGGGGAGACCTTGTTCCAATCATTGGCTGTTTGATATGCAACCACAAAGACAAAGATCCCCCTATAGCATTAACAGACTTTTGGGGCAAGTGCTGTTAGCGAGCACCTATGAAGATCGTCACGGAAGCCAAGTGGGTGGGTGACCAGCACCACGTCCGGGTGCCTTTTTCTCCCTAGTGGCGATGTTTACACATCGTAGCAGGTACTAATTTGAGGCTGAGTCGACCTTGCAGAGGACCAGGACCGGTTCAGATAATCGCCACTAGTGTCGGTCATTCGCAGCGGAGCGCGCTAACCGCTACCCCACCGCTCCCCAGCACCACACACACACAGACACACGTGTACGCACCCGTGCGCGCGTACCTTGAGATGCTGCAGCTCGCCCGTGTGCAGGCTGTCCACGTACTCCTGCAGCTGCACCAGGCCGTAGGTGCTCTCCGCCAGGCCCGTGGCGCGCTCCACCACCGCCTCGTACCGCGCGCACACCTCGCGGTTGAACCTCTCCGAGGCGGAGGCCGCGTGGCCGCCGATGACCGCCGCCAGCTTCCGCGCACGCTCCGTCAGCCACTGCGGAGGACACCAAGGGGCAGCGCCGGGCGGAAGCTAAGCACGATTGCTCTCCCCCGTGCCTTCACCTGACAAAACTAAATTTACAGTGATTTCCTACTCGATTGAGCATACAGCCCTGAGCCAGCGGTGACAATTCTACATTGCTATGACTTCAGTAGGGCTGCAGTGATTCGCACACTGCACTCTCAGCCATTCCTAGTCCCAGCAAACATCAGAGGCGAATCAACATCTTTACTGATCCTGGGCACTCGCCTCCACCAACTCACACTGATCAGCATGGTGAAATATGGTCAAACGACCTTCACAAGTGATGCACCTTGTGAGGATCTTCGTCCAGAAGTGAAATGAAAAAAGGGCAGCATATTATTTATATACTTATTGTGTGTAACAGATGAAAATATTTTACCGTGATTGCCACTTTAATGTTGCTGTTTGGGGTGACTGGGTGGCTCGGGGAGTTAATGTCCGTGTCAGATCACTGAATCCACGGTGATGAGATCTTGCGCTCAAAATTCAGGCAGGTGCCTGTGATTAAACCACGTTCTCAAGTGTGGTGAGCTCGCCGTCACAGTCTGTTTACCAATGAATCGACAAAACCCCATCAAATACATTTTTTATTTTTCACTTAAATGGGACTTGCGCATGGCAAATATGTTCAAGAGCTAAATGCTAATGTCGAGGTCTGCTAGCCGAGAGAGGGCTTCAGACGAAAAGTTTGTGTAGTTTGTCTGTTCCTCCTCCGTCGAAGGAATGCAGATTACAGTGATTTAGTATGTGGCCCATTGTTTAGTATGTGGCCCATTGTTTAGGTTACATGACCACAGTTGCACTGCTATGGCTTGTCATTAATTTTCCGTTCATAAAGGAGATGTGCGCATCGGCCTACTGATGTTCTGATGTGATTGACGGTTACACTGGTGTCTGTTTAGACAAAACAGTGAATAAAGAGACCGATAACATTGTGTAACAATTTGTTTTTGTTGCTGGGTAGTAAGTGTTATTTCCTAATTGCTTATGCCTCAAAAGTATAGAAAATGGCTATTATTTCCCACAAACTTTGCTTGTGTGACCAGGAGAGTGATATTTTTCAATTGACCTATTTTCCAGAACATTCCAGATAGATTCAGTGCTGAGTAAAGAACATTCTAGAACTATCCAGTAATATAAATAGTATAAATACAGGGGCATTAAGCCCACGAGTACAGTTTAGTTCCAGCTGCCGAAGTGGATACATATCTGCATTTTTCTGAGATGGCATCAAGAGGCTGCAAGCATCCGGCAGACGCATTTTGCTATGTCTGTGGCCAATTTATCAAGACAAGAGCGAAAAAGTACTCTGTGGAAGCATCTGCTAAGATGTGTGAGGCCTACAAGGCATATTTCGGCATGCCTGTCGGGGATAAAAACAAACCCTGGGCATCTCATTTCACCTGCGAGCAATACAAACAAACTCTGGAAGGTAAGATGGACAATTGTTGCTTAAAATTTTATGTTATAAAATTTGTAAAAAATTGTCAAAGTTTATTTTTTTTAATGTTTTACAATTTTCAATGTTATTAAAAAATATATATATCAAATATGAAAAATGTTGCGAGAATCTCTTACACATTAGTCATGGGTGAAATAAATGAATTTTTGTAGGATGGTACAGAGGGGAAAATAGAGCCATCAGAATCGCCTGCAATCAGAATGAGTGGCGCCTCTTCATTGACAGCTCATCCAGGGGCCTCAAAGCCGTGCTGCTCCATAATGGTAACAAGTACCCGTCTCTTCTCCTGGCTCACTCGATGCACCTCAAAGATTATTACAACAGCATCAAGACCTTGCTGGATGCCTTGAAGTATGATGAATACGGCTGGGAGGTCATCGGAGACTTCAAAATGGTGGCATTCCTGATGGGTCTCCAAGGCGGTTTTAGCAAGTTTCCCTGCTATCTTTGCCTTTGGGACAGCAGGGACACCAAGGCGCACTACCACAGGCGGGACTGGCCACAGCAGACCGAGTTCTCTGTGGGGAGGAACAACGTCAAGTGGGAGCCACTGGTGGACCCCCGGAAGGTGCTGATGCCACCACTACACATCAAATTGGGCCTTATGAAACAATTTGTCAGAGCTGTAGATAAGGAGTCGGCCGCCTTCAAGTACCTTCAAGACTTCTTCCCTAAGCTGTCTGAGGCAAAGGTCAAAGCCGGTGTCTTCGTCGGACCACAGATAAAGAAGATCCTGGAGTTGAATGAATTCCCCAAGAAGCTCACTAGTAAGGAGAAAGCAGCTTGAACAGCTTTGTCGCAGTGGTTCATGGCTTCCTGGGCAATCACAAGGTCTAAAACTATGTGGAGCTGGTTGAGACTGGTGAAGAACTACGGCACAATGAGCTGTAGGATGTCCCTCAAAGTCTATATCCATGATGCTCATCTTGATAAATTCAAGAAGAACATGGGAGCAAAGTCAAAGGAGCAAGGCGAGTGCTTCCACCAGGATATACAGGACTTTGAACGCCACTACCAAGGACAGTATAACGAGAACATGGGAGAATACATTTGGGGGCTGATTAACAGTATAATAGTAAATCTCGAAAAACTACTCACTTCGAAATCTTTTGTAGTAATTTTTGTATTACTTTAGTATAAATACATGTGAATTTTGATTCATATGTTTTTTTTCTGACTTGATGTGAACGAAAAGACACAAATTCGGCTGTTTTCTCATCAAAATATCACTGTCCTGGTCACAAAAGCAAAGTTTGTGGGGAATAATAGCCATTTTATATACTTTTTAGGCATAAGCAATTACGAAATAACACGTACGACCCAGGAACAAAAATTGTGTTACGTAGTGTAATGAAATGCAAAAATGTACCAAGCTGGAATATTCAGTGAGGTGTTAATCACACATTGCAAGCATAAGCAACCTTCATAATGAGTCTCAAAACTCGGTGATGCTTATTATTTAAAATATTGCATAATGCGAGAGTTAGTTTTTTTCATTGAAGAGTCACCTTTCGGCATTAGCCATCGATCAAAAGTAGCATCCTGGGAATTAGTAAACACCAAATCTCTAGAGCGCTTAATAAACCATCTTACATATGAGTTTTATTCCCCTCAGGTGCATGTGTGGCGATGATTATCTGCTGATCGAGACATAAAGGCAAGGTTCTTACCAAAAACAATCTCGATGATAAGGAACATTTGACAAAAATGAAGCACCGGGCTATTTAACTCCTAAGATTCACATTAAGAGCTCGGATACTGATACAGGCAATTAACTTATAATTGATTTTATCATTTAAATTATTCATGTCAAGTAATAAATATCACAGTTCAGCCACTTAGTTATTTATAAAATAAATCAAAGCTTGATTTCATAGGCTTAATTATTTATGCCTGACTGCAAAGGCAAGAGTGTTGATATGATCGTACTTTCAATGCATTTATGTTTTTTTGTGTGGATGAGGCTTTCTTGCAATATCTGTAAATGTCAAAGTGTGCTCAGCTGCTTTGGTTGCCCCGTCCATTATTTTCAAATTTCACAGTTCTATGACGGGAGCCAGCCTCCTCACTGGACAACTGCCGACTGCCCAAAAAGGTGCCATTCACTTTATTGCCTCTGTAGAGATGATGGACAGAATTGCAACAAGTGTGAGTAGAGCTTTCCAACTGCAGTGCCACGCCCAGTCTCATGGAAACAGATCATTTGGCGATGCTGCGTTGGCACCACAATTCACAACGTGCCATAAAGACGGGCCATTGGCCAAAACGTCGCCGGCTATATAGCGTTATTGACGAATGTATTGAGTTTCTTTTTTCTTTTATTAATCAGTGTTATAGACGTAATCATAAAAACATCAGGAAGGTTACACAAACGAGATGTACGGGGGCATTTCGTCCATCTGGCTCGTTCGGTTGTGAGTAGTTGCTCGAAGATTCTAGGATCTCATCGAGGAGTCTCTTGAAGAGTCCCAGCAGTGAGAAGCTGCCACCGCCACCACCACCGAGTTGCGTGGGCAGCTGGTTTGAGGCTCCGCCACCCTGCGCATGAAACACAACTGCCTCCCTCCTGGCCTCGCTCCACCGTGACCTCTACTGCTCTTCTTGTCCGTGTTGAGCTGGTTAGCAATCGTCATCCGGATCGACTTGGTTACTATTATTTATGATTTCACGGAACTGGATTAAGTCCCCACAGATTTTTCTCTCTCGACTAATATATCAGTATTTTGAGCAAATGGGTCATTGCAATCGATTGTTTCTCAGTGACTGGACATTTGCAACTCATGGTGCATAACTGACATGCATTTGTTACTCGATAAGGCTACATATCAATTGGAACCCAGCACTTGTGGGATATTTTGTCTACTTTTTATGAAATTCAATGTAAAGCAGTCAGATTGATTGATGATGCAGAACTCAGTGAATCACTCCAGCCACCCACTCAGCAGTGACCAGTCGCTTGCTGATCACTATTCTATTGTTACAACAACCGTTACTTAGAGCTTGCATGTTCTCCCCGTGGTCCCGTGGATATTTTTCTCCGGGTCCTCCGGTTTTTCCCTCCACATTTAGACACATGCTTTGAGATTATTTAGAACACATTCCTGCGGAGGGAGCTGGTAGGAACGTTGGGTTGCTCGGTCAATGGCCAGGGTCAACGGCAGCGTGGTGTATTCCGCAAATATGGGCGACTGTGAGGGCGGGCACAAGCCGTAGGTTAAACGTTGAGTTTTATAAGGGCACCACGGGGTGACCAGCCCCTCCCCACCCAGCCCCACCCCTCCCACCCCCCACCCAGCCCCACCCTCCCCACCCAGCCCCTCCCCACCCTCCCCACCCAGCCCCTCCCCACCTTCCCCTCCCCACCCAGCCCCTCCCTCCCCACCCAACCCCTCCCCGCGTCTATACCGTACTATATACTGCAGTATATAGTATAGACGCGTGTGATGTAAGAGAATAAAGTTTAGATGGAAGCATATTATATAATGTTTTACAACGTAGAAATGTTTATGTATTACTTACTGTTAGTAACTCAGCTTATTGTAGAGTATAGTAAGTATACTGATGATGCTATGTAGTTTATACTTTAGTTTGTTATGCAGTTTATACTTTAGTTTTTTACGTGGTTGTTTAGTAACTGCAGCTACATACTATTAACATTCCTTTCCTTTGTTAATGCTACCCGTGCATAATGCACGGGCATAGTATTGATTTGGAACCCCCCCCCCCCGCCCACCTCCTACGCATTTTCCATATGCTGAATTCCTCTTGATATGCAAATTATTTTGTTTAGGCGCTCTTCTTCCCACCTCCCCCCCTCTAACCCAGCTTAAATATACGCTCCAAGCTTGGTGGTGTTTCATTCTTCGCCTGAGGACGGCTGCTTGCGTTGTGGCCGAAACGTCGTGAGAATTGTTTTATTATGTTTTATTTTTATTATTTTATTACTTCCCTTCTACGTGACTTTACCGAAAGAACCAAGAAGATATAGAGGCATCGTCAGGGTCGGGATCGAACCTACGATCCCCTGTACACCGGGCGAGGTAGTTAACATCTCGCCACCGTGCCACCAAAGCTGCAGGTCACAACTCTTATCTTTCTGCTTCTTCCCTCGCACTGCTCCACTTTGGAATTCCCTCCCTATCCTTGATTAATGCGATAAAGCCATTACATTTGAGCTATTACACCTGCAATAGTGCAGTTTGTTGCTGGCTGATTAGCATTTTGGGCATTTTAGCCTGTGCTCAGCAACCGTGATTTGAACATAATACTTGGTAAGAAATGAAAGTGGTTACCGCATGAGGTGGAATCCCTGTTCCCCTCAAATGCTTCTGCATCCCTCCCCTTATCGCTACTCAACCAGGCCACTTGCATTGTGGCCCAATCGCACGGCTCACAAGCTGAAGGTAGCGAATTCAAATCCAGATCAGGAGTCGACTCAGCCCAGCATACCTCCACGGTCAATAAATTGTGAATCACTCTGATGAAACAACAATAGCTGTCTTAAGTTATGGTAAAATATTTTCAGCCAAAAAGTTGATTAACTCGGCTATGGCTGCGACCACATTGCTTCTGTACTGATCTCGAAATGCACACAAAAGTAAGAACTCCACTGTTTAATATTCAGGTCTGTGTAAGTTATAACCTAAAGTATACCTATTTTACATGAACAAAGTAATGTATTCCACCAAAATCAATTACTTACTTGAATAAATCAATTTCAATTATCAAACATTCATATATTAATATCAAACAATGAATGTCCTCGATTATCCTTTCAAATATTTATACCAAGTTGCCCTTATCGAAAATTTAATTAGTTGCATCAAGAAATGAACAACTAATATTACTTACTCTATTATTTTTACAGTAATCCATCCACATGGCATGCTATTTGTAGTATTCAACTCCCAATCAGCAGGTTGTAAGTTCATACGCAAAGTGTGGGTTGATTCATCCCGTGATACCAGCATTATTAATTGAAACACATGCCCCTTTGCAGGAATCCAAGCTATCATTCTGCTAAAGAAACCGGCCAATCCCATGCGAATGCGGAATATTTGCGACCGAGACTGTGCCACCATCAGTGGAGATGAGTGCCACTTGACGCTTGTTTGATCATGGAGACCCTTTGCTTTTATTGCCGGGCATTGGTGGCTATGCACGTGGACTGTCGTGCAGCGCCGTGGCTCGGCTGCGCCTGGCCTGTCGTGCAGCGCCGTGGCTAGGCTGC
The DNA here is from genome assembly GCF_015708825.2 of Lethenteron reissneri. Taxonomy (NCBI): domain Eukaryota; kingdom Metazoa; phylum Chordata; class Hyperoartia; order Petromyzontiformes; family Petromyzontidae; genus Lethenteron; species Lethenteron reissneri. Next base: position 12,001,272 of record NC_083808.1, read on the forward strand.
GCCTGGCCTGTCGTGCAGCACTGTGGCTAGGCTGCGCCTGGCCTGTCGTGTAGCGCCGTGGCTAGGCTGCGCCTGGCCTGTCGTGTAGCGCCGTGGCTAGGCTGTGCCTGGCCTGTCGTGTAGCGCCGTGGCTAGGCTGCGCCTGGCCTGTCGTGCAGCACTGTGGCTAGGCTGCGCCTGGCCTGTCGTGCAGCACTGTGGCTAGGCTGCGCCTGGCCTGTCGTGCAGCGCCGTGGCTAGGCTGCGCCTGGCCTGTCGTGCAGCGCCGTGGCTAGGCTGAGCCTGGCCTGTCGTGCAGCGCCGTGGCTAGGCTGCGCCTGGCCTGTCGTGCAGCGCCGTGGCTAGGCTGCGCCTGGCCTGTCGTGCAGCGCCGTGGCTAGGCTGCGCCTGGCCTGTCGTGCAGCACCGTGGCTAGGCTGCGCCTGGCCTGTCGTGCAGCACTGCCGAGGAAGCAAGAGTTGGTGGATCTCACACACTGGTGTTGTGAAACTCCCTTCCCATTGGGCGCTGCGGTGCCATATACCGGCTCGCCAGGAGAAGGCAGTACAGCAGGTGGACTAATCACCCACATGTGTAGTGACATCGCGGGATGCCACTGTGTAATGCCGGCCCTAGAGAGGCACGGCACGCGGTGTATTGACATCGCGGACACCACTAGGATGTGGGTGCAGTACCGGCCCTAGAGGGGCTCGGTGAGCGCTGATCGATAGCGCTGGATGGCACCACGCTTGGCGTGCAGTGCCGGCCCCTACAGGATAGGGTGTGGGAGTGCCGGCCATGGAAATGGGGTTACTAAGGGCCGTGGCACTCTAATTGACCCCAAAGGACACGTGACCGGTTAAGTCTACACAGGGGCCCCAAGTGGGGGCTAGGGGTGGTCACATGTCAGAGTCGAGATCCTGCTCGAGGATTCTGGAATGTGGTCGTGGCCAAGGGTGGAGCCGGCCACGCCACAGAGGATATAAGCCGGGTCGCCCAGAGGGACCGGCGCTGTTGTTCATCCTGAAGAAACCTTCGTCAACGTTCTACGTCCTACCGAGTCTCCAACACGTGGACCTGGACCCGAGATGTTGGTCCTGGTCCGTTGTAGCTAGTCACGTTGTGATTAGTGCAGCTAGCCTGGTGGTCACTACCATAAGTTGTCATTCTGTGAAGGGGCAGTTACCTAGTGTGTTGGTGTTAAATAAATGTGTTGCCTCCAAGAGTATGTCTGGGACTCATTTGAACTCACTACACATTTATAAACACTCAGAAAATGGCTGACATCTTAAAATAAAAATACAACGGCAGACCCTCCTGAAAAGATTCCTTGGGACTCAGTGTGACTTTCTTGAATAAAAAATTCATGAAAATGATGTTGCGATAATGATGCTGCCGTGATTGAATCGTTAGTACAATGGACTTGGTGTGCAGTGGTCGCTAGTTCAATTGTCTGGCGTGGCAATTTAAGCAATGGGAACGTTTTGTAACTCCCCCACCCCTCTGCACCCTGCAGTATATATGGATACACCACGGGTTACTCGATCAGTAAGGCTGTGTGTGGTGGGGTAAAGTGCGGGTTGTTCCCACATTGTCCAAGACATCTAGCCACTGTGGAAGAGTAGGCCAAAACGCCATCGAGAAGGGCTCTCTAGCCTTTCTGGCAACAGTTGGACTTTTATTTCGACATGATTTATAGACTGGGTCTTAACACAATAAATCCAATTACCTGCAGTTTTGACACCAAATTAATCAGCAATTCGACTGATTTGAATATTGAAATTATTTAGGTCAAGAAAATATTATTTCAGGTTTGACATGGGAATTGGATGCTAGACTGAGGTCTTGTCTTTATAACTCACGTTTAAAATCTTGTGACAGCCTTCAATTACATTATTGGCTCTAACCTCGGAGTGTGGTAAACCATTTCATCACAAGTCAATACACAATCTGTGGCCTGGATGAATTTCCTCCATCCCTCAAATGACTCTCACTTCAGAAAGCTGTCATCTTAACAAATGAGAGCCCTGGATCTCATTGAGTTTATGATACATTAATAAATACAAACAATATCTAAGCACCTCCCTGCTCATATGAGCACAGAGCGGTCCTCACCTCCATCATGTAGAATTTAGAAGTGAAAATCCCACATTCTTATGACAGAAGTCCAGTCTCACTGTATGACCTCATGTTGCTTTACAGCTGGTGGTACTCCTTTTCAAGGATCCATCGTTGAGTCTGAGCCAGTTTCGCCTACGTGTTAAACGGACTTAAAAGTATTGTTCCAAATAGCTTCCTCTGTGTGATCAGTTCGCATTTGTGATGGACCGGACTCATAAGAGTGTATAATAACAAATGTTCAGATTTATTGACTTACGATGTTGTGAACCCTGGGGTAAGTGATGAGTTGACCGCCATTCAGCACTTCAGCTCACCGCTTTAATATTTCAAATCGAGCACTACCCAGCCTCATTGTGCGTACCTTTAAATCAAAACAATAATATTGCCAATTGTCCGAGAAAGCTGAACGAAGTTTCAAGACTCGTTTTCAGGGAGGATTTTGCGTTGGGATCTTTTGCCAGTTCTTTAAGGAGTGTTTACGTCTTTTAAAGAAAACCGGAATACCCGGAGAGAAAACCAAGTACATGTAGGAACGCCATTCCAAAAAACCCATACTGATAGGTCAGCAACCTGCATTCACGACCACAGATAGCAAAATCATATTTTGTAAGTCATAGAATTAAATAAGTACTTATATCAATAACTCAATTACATTTTGATGTGAACGAGGGACAGTTTTCTGCTTCACCTAGAATTGCATAACCTTTCATTGACGATGTTTCCTTCAACACTCTAATTATGAAAACCACAAGGCAATAATTCATGTTACCAATTCATCAGTTGGTGAAATCAATAGAGGATTGCATCCTAAATAACATCTGCTGAAAGATCATCTTCAGCACAATCTACTTACAAACATATTAAGTCACATTTCACATATCAACATTTCTTCAGATACTATTCCTCACTAAAATAGCTATGAGTTGCTATTATCTATAAATGTATTTACTAAATAACAATATTCAGATCATCAATGGGTTAACTTTACAACCATTACTAAATGCACATGTCATTATTCGAACTTACGAAGAGTAGCAAGTTGGTGGTCTTAGCCATAGCTGGCAATTAATTTACAAAAAAGCCACGATATTTCACTTGCCAGCTTTTCCCTAAATTGAATCGGACGAGCTCTGGGCGACACGCCGAGGTTGCTTTTGCACAGCACGAGCATTGTCTCGACATGCGCCTTCAACTATTCCGTCGGCCGAAAAAGACCCCAGCACCACCCAATAGCGCGAGACGCGGGGACCCAGTGGGCCCCCAAAACAGGAATAGGACTGAAGACCCGACGGGGGAACAGCCCTGGTTTGTCTCTCCTGCCTCGTTGACAGTGACGACCGCTCTCAACCGCTGATTACTCCCCAACACAACACGCGTACTCTGGTGGTACACGCAGACATCACTCAGCTACCCTAGTACAACACACGTACTCTGGTGCTACACGCAGACCCCACTCAGCTACCCCAACATAACACGTGTACTCTGGTGGTACACGCAGACCCGACTCAGCTACCCTAGTACAACACAAGTACTCTGGCGGTACACGCAGACGTCACTCAGCTACCCTAGTACAACACGTGTACTCTGGTGGTACACGCAGACGTCACTCAACTACCCTAGTACAACACGTGTACTCTGGTGGTACACGCAGTCTCCACTCAGCTACCCCAACACAACACGTGTACTGTGGTGATACACGCAGACCCGACTCAGCTACCCCAACACAACACGCGTACTCTGGAGAAACACGCAGTCTCCACTCAACTACCACCCCGATGCTGTGGAATGGCTGACAAAATTAAATAAGCAATTGTAGCCTCTTGCTTTTTGTATAAATTGCCAAACGAAAGAGGAGGCGTCGTCCAGTGTTTGTAAAGACTGAATAAATAAGAGGGCCCATTGAAGTGACTCCAGCAACAATGTTGTGCCATCAGTGTCTGACACCACGTGGCCATATGATGCTCCGATAGCCGAACACATTTTAGGGACATTTCTGCAAAGTGTGCTTACGAGTGCGTGCAACTGACATACAATAGGCAGTTGAATGGCAATAATAGTTTGCATTAAAAAATAACAATATGTGTGTACCACTAATTTGCAGCGTAGATGTGAGCCACACACTTCACAAATGTGGTTAAAAAAAGTCTCATAGCGAGCATCTTGTGGGGAGGCCTTCATCTACTGCTGGAATGAGAATGGTTGGATGTCTTTATATAATGTTAATTTACAGTGTCATGAAAATCAAATACTAAATTAAGACAATCATTCCCCCGGAATGACTTTAAATTGTGGCATTAGATGGTGCAGTAGGCATATAAGTCGGTTAACTATCCTACAATGCACTCTCGTATTTTTATTTATTTCACAAAGGTAATCGAACAATGTTCATTGCTCTATAACCTCGCGATGATCAGTCTGGTTGCAATGAGACCACATTCATCAATATGCAGTCGATTTAAGGTGTGTGGAATAGCTCTCAGAAGAGGTGCTCGCTTAAAGCACCAATCCCAATTGTGTATCTATGTCTCACAAAGGACAAGGTACTGAGGTGAGCACCGGTCTCATCTGTGTTGATTGTCAACACACTCTAAAAGGCATTTACTTTAGGCCGAGTCAACCTAAGGGAGTAGAATGGCCATGGTCAAATTGCCACCGCTGTGCTTGGCCAGAAATCTGGGCTCTATGGGATTAGAGTGCAATCACTAACGGCCATGCACCACTGCCTGCACACAAACACAATGGCAAAGATCCCCCGTGTAGCCTTCATAGACTGTTGGGGCAAGTGCTGTTAGCGAACGCCTATGAAGGCTGGAACGGCACACGAAGGGATGGGTGGCCAGCACAACACCCGGCCGCCTATGCCACCCCAGTGGCGATGATTTTAAACGCCGCACCAGGTACTCATTTTGGCTGAGTCGACCGAGGGGAGCCCCAGGACCGGTTCAGATAATCATCCCTGGTGTTGCCCGTGAGCGGGAATAGATCTCGGGTCACCAGGTTTATTGCACATAAAGACAAACACACACGCACGCACTCGTATATACCCGTACGCACACCAATACATTTATCTCCTGGATAAACACGCGACTCGGGATGTGTATTTTTTTTTAAGTCAAATGAAAGGCAGTAGGCATTGGACACTGGCCCAGCTGGTGTCAGGGATCTGGCAACAGCTCCAACAATAAATAGGGATGAATCAGAAAGCTCCGCTGGCCATCCATGCTCGATGGCTACTCTAAGAAACATCGCTGCAATATTTAAACATAACAATACAACCACACTGGCTGGCCCACGACAATTCTCCAGCCCGTCTCAGAATGTCTGACAAGCTGCCTTGATTTTCTGCACAAGTAAAACAAGGGAATGGATTGGCAGAGGTGGGTTGATGAGAGATGCAGTCAGGTTCCCGGAGAGAGGCAGTTAATACTTGAGTGAGGCCTTTAAAGGACGATTCGAGAGCTGCAAGTGTGGATGGACATGGCTACAGAGTTCCAAACAGCAGGGGCGACGAGGGATAATAAGGGGCCTCCCAATGCGTGGGGGTGGTAGCCGACCGGGAAACCGGGCAGGGGGTCTTGAATACTGGCGCGGACGGCTCGCGGGGAAGAGTAGAGCGAGATGACAGGGGAAGAGTCAAGTGGGAACAAGGCCACAAGGATCTTGAAGACGTTTCGAATCAATCCTGCAGTCGATCCAGGATTGAATTGAGAGCCAGGAGAGAAACCGAGAAGCGGTGGTGGAATGTTTAGGTAGTTGCGGTGATTGGTGTCGAGTCTTTGTGGAGTTTCAACTGAATGGTAAAAAAAAAACTACATTTTCTGAGATCAGTATAGACAGTTCCTTGTGACCTAGACATTTTAACCAGGCCTGGACGAAAAATGTAATTTTGTTATAGTGTATTTACACATATATATACATATATATAGCATAATACTTATTATGCACTCACATTTTGCTGTGCATAGCACACGTGCTGTGCATAGCAACATTTCTTACCCACCAAGTTGTATTCCCCTTTTTTGTCAAACAAATAACTTTTTTAACGACGTAGCAAACCTATTTGCAGCTACGATTTGCTTGTGGATACCACAAAACATCATTACCTATGCAGATTGGTGCCACATTAATAGTGGGAAACCAGACAGTTTAGAAATGATTCTGGGAACAGACATACACATACATTTTTAGAATTATTATGTTTTGGTGATGCTGCTGCTGCATTGGCAGTGGTTCACAAGCCCAATTAGAAAAGAAACTTAACCACATTTGTAAATAACACTACGTGGCCTTGCTAGGAAAAAAATGATATATAATAGACGGTATTTTAGGCAATGGCCCATCTTTCCTAGCACATCAAATGTCGACGGTTAGAACCATGTGTGCCATGAGGAAGGGCCCTAGCACGAACCCTCACCTATTAAAGATTGCTTTCCTGATTAGGCCACTTCAGTGTTATTGACGAACGTGTTGAGTATTTCTTTTTTACAAGTCAAAAATTATCACTTCGGCTTCTATCACATCGCAATTGGGCCCGGTGTGCGCTCGCTTTCGCCAAATCTGTCGCGCGTTTGACGGCAATTGCCGCAATCTTTTTGGGAAATTAAACGGACCAAAGGATATTCTGAAAATTGGGGTTTACAGCGAGTGCTCATTATCTAGCATCGAACTCCGCGGTGAGGGGATGTGTTTATATATAAAAGGACAATGACACAATATTTCATTATTTTAACAGCCCCCCCTTTAGAGGGCAATAAGTGAGGCCCTCTGTGCAAAGAGTGAACGCAATGGAAGCTGAATTGCCTCCCCTGCAGAGTGCACCCACTGCACTCTGGGAATTGGCACGGAAATAAACAATTGCGATGCACAAGTTAGCTGAGGTCACCCCACACACAAAGTATGAAACATTCAAGGCCTGCATCACACGTCCCCTCGTCTGCTAAGCATGCGCCCGCAATGCTGATAAAAGCCACCGCTAACGAAGCAGCATGTCCTGGTTTGCACCGTAATCGCAGAGGTGTTGGACAAATATATCCGGATTTTCCTCGGGTCAAGGGTTACATATAGATTGCCAGCACAGGGAACTGTATTGTTAACTCTACAGAGACCTTCACAATATATATAAAGTCTGATCCAGCGAATTAGAAGAGTATCTGTTCGGCTGTCTACGCGATTTCCCAAGACATGCGTCTGTGTGTGTGCAAGCTTCTTTCTCCTCTTATTCCCCCCCCCCCTGCTCCCACCAAAAGTGACTGAATATTGACAAACACGGGTGCATTAAAACCAAGAATGGCTGTCAATAGGACAGCGGGATTTTCACCGCTGGCTGCTGCTGCTGCCAACGACATCATCATGCGTGCACTCGCCTCAGCTGCGCGGCCGCCGCCGTCGTAAGCAGGGGAAACGGCGAGCGAGGTTTGGCCCCGGTGATTTTTTTTTTACTAAAAAACCTGTCGCAGAGACGAGCTGACACAGGGCCACGCGAGCGTTCGCGCTTGAATAAAGACGGAGAACTGGGGGGGGGGCGGGAAGGCTGGAAGGGCTGCATGCGAGCGAGGATGATTGGAGGAGCGTGAGCCATCTCAGACCTTGTCGCAGAAAAAAAAATCAATAACCACGTCAAGCGTGACCCTGTGGACACTGCAGAAGCCCTAAGGTTTTGTTGTGGTGCTGTGGCTTTCTCTTTTTTGGGGGGGTTGGAAAGAGGACGGCACTTTTTTTTCAAACATCCCATCCATATGGAAAAGTGTCTGTGCATGTGCTTGGTCTTTCTCTACCAGGTGTGTAGCGGTGGGGGGGGACAGTGCAGCGGTTAGCGCGATGGGGTACAAACCCGGCATTGACCCGAGTTTGCGGCCAACGCCAGTGACGATTGTCTGATCCGGTCCTGGGTCTTCCCTAAGTCGACTCAGCCTCAAGTGAGTAGCTGGTGCGATGTGTAAACATCCTCACTGGGGAGACATTGGTTCAAGGCACTCAATAGAGATGATTGCCATCCATTGATCGTTTTGAGCTGGAAGACCTTTTGACTTTGACTTAGGAGTCAGAGCCCGATTGCCACCCTCTCGTTTGTAGAGATGAATTCCAACATGTGGCAATTGCTCAAAAAACGCATTTCTTTTCTTAAATTGGACAAAATCCGAATACCAGCAGTAAATGGTCTACTCGTAAGAATAACTGCAATCAATAAACTACTCTTGCCCAAGAATGACCTTACCATTTATATTCAAAAATAAGCCTAACCATTCACTGCTCAAAAGAAGCAATTGGGCAGCACTTGGTTCTGTTGGAGATCCTGAAGCAGTGGTGGCAAAAAATCCCTGGACATGAGCCGGTCCATCCATAGGAGAACCCATCCTTGCTCCTCGCATATTGGTACCCATTTCATTGATTACGGATATACAATGGGGGGTTTGACCACAGCAATGCCCGACTAGAACTTTAAACGGGGTTGTTTGACCTCATTTGTATGTATGTTGAACTTCGTTGGCGCTGTATGTAGCCAACTGTCAGCATGGCCTGGTGAAATATGGAGCCCAGGGTAGCCAAGGCCTGAGATTGAACTCGGGTGGCTGGGTTCCCAGCACAGTATACTAACCACTGCGCCACAATCTGTGCCTGTGCTGGGTGACAAAAGTCAACAAATCAATGTGTTTCCATGCTCAGAAAAGTATGGGTCAATGCTCATCTCTATTGGATGGCCTAAATCAGTGGTGAAAATTTCCCACAAAGTGGTGCTCATTTGATTAGCCATGAAGGAATTATTGGCCAAGTCAACCCAATACCCCAGAGTTGAACTTGCATCCTTCCGAGCGTCGAATACTCCAATGATAGCACCACTCGATCTCGTCAAGGAGCATAAACCATCACGCAGACGCCTTGACACTGTTGACAGAGGCTAACAAATGCCCTTGGTAAGGGATAGTAATCAAGCAGGCATCTGCATATCCATGGCACAGTAAAGTTGGGTAAGTGCAACGCAAGATACGTTTGTGATGACCTTGGAAAGAAGAAGAAACAAAACCAATGAAGATGTTTAAAAAAAAAAAATTGCAGAAAGTAGGCCCATGGTTTTATGACCTGGTCATTCTATTAAATATTACGGCATATAAATGAAACCGGCAATGCATCGCAGTGCGTAACGTCATTAAAAAAGGTTTATGTTCAGAGGTGGTAAGTGACAGAAGCAACACTTATGCTAAAAATAAAAGAAACATCTTGTTTCATGGCGGAGTGAAGGAGCGTTTACGTAAGCGGCTGTGTTCATATATATATATGCAACTGTGCGTGTTGCACCGCTGCTATGGGTCACACGAAGTTCACAGCTTCTCGGGCTTTTTATAGACATCTGAGTTCGCTTTCGCCCCCTCCTCCCGCAAACCCCCCTTCAAATCCACCCTTCCGAGCGCAGAAGCGAATTGACTAAAAAGCTGATTCCGGGGAGCCAAGACGGCAATAAATTCAGCGAGGATGAATGCAGTCGAAGGAGGGCAAGGGATGTGGATTTGGCTCCCTCTCTGGCCGCAACGTCACGTGTCGCGAGAGATTACGCAACGGCGGCCCCGAGCGCAGAGTGGTGGCCGTGCAAGCTGGCCGGCGGTGGGTGGACGCGTGGGGGATGAGCGAATGCGGGAGGTGATGGGATGGGGCCACGCATCGTCGGGCTCGCGAGGAGGGGCAACGCGCCGCTGCTGCTGCCGCCGCTGCTGCTGCACGACCGCGGACCGTGCGGAGAGTGGGAGCGGGCGGGCGATGTGCTGCCGAAATACGGAGCGCGAGCGCGTATTGTGGATTGTGAATTCAGAGTTTGTAGGTGAATATTTGAGATGTTAGCTGCAATTGTCAAGCAAGGTTTGTTGCATTAATCGGATGACTTCGTCCAGAATCGGAAAGATGCGGATGAACGTTCTGGTCAGATGTTGACTCAGCCAATTATCCCTAGAAGACTGATAAAGTGAATACAATGTTGTGGGTAGTAGTTACCACCATTGACACCGAGATGTTAACAGCGATGAGAAATAGCGTGAGAAAAGTGTGGGTTACACTGTTGCTGTTCGTCATCCACCACATCCCAACTGTGTTATATGAGAGTCACGAATCGAGATGAAGAATTGTCCATCTGAAACTCGTACAGTCAATCACAAATCACACGACGTCAGAGAAGAGGCAAGGGAAAATGAGACTGCGTCGTTTTCTTAGAGTCACTTCAATCAGCCTCTCTTATACAACACTTCATACGCAGTACAGGAGGTTGAACATGTAAAAGATAATACTCATTTACAAATTGCAGCCTTCATAGCTATGAGTATCCGAATTAAGCAGGGATAAGCCAAAAGCAAAACATTATAAATCATTTGAGAGTGAAAATAAACTCGCAGTGTATCCTTTCAAGCGGTAGAAATTCCCCATTAGCATCGTCAGGAGCAGCCTGCCGACAGAACTGCTGCTGATCTCCGACCCATCAGCGAGCCAGGTGTGACTGCGGTTACCGAGTTTCACTCGCAATGAGGTCACAAATTCAAATCCAAGTCAGGGATTCACAGAACCCATTATCTCTTCCGTGTCGGTAATATATTTACACAATTGGCTTTATGTTTAAAAAAAAAATGTGTGGGTGCATCTTATAAGACTTGTGTGTGTGTGACCAGATCTGCACTGCGCTATGAGCACAGCGACCCGAGTTCGATTCCTGCTCACGGCCAACACCAGTGACGAATATATGAACTGGTCCTGGGCCTCCCCTAGGTCGACTCAGCCTTGTATGAGTACCTGGAGCGATGTGCAAGGACTGCCACTGGGCGACAAAGGTGGTCGGGAATGGTGCTGGCCACCTCATGCACCGTGCCGGTCTCCATTGGTCCTCGCTAACAGCACTCTCCCCGAAAGTCTGTGTAACTTTATTGACACCGGGTACATGCCTGGGGTGTGTCTTGCTTTTCGGCGGTATTTTTATAAACCTAAGAAGACGGTAGATCTTGAGCCAGAGGCCTCATCTATGCTCGAGTGGTCCATCTAAACCATTACTTATTCTTAGGTGTTTTCGGTAAAGTCACGTAGGTAAAACATCTAAATTAATAAAAATAATAAAATAAAATAAAAACGTCGTGATCTTTATTTTATTTTATTATTTTTATTAATTTTGATTATTTACCTACGTGACTTTACCGAAAACACCTAAGAATATGATTCCTCGCAGTCACGAAAGCTTCAAGTCTAGAATAAACCATTACTTGTTACAGACCGGCCACAGTAGAGGGAATAGCCCTCGTGACACAACGTGAATGACACCCAGAAATCTCCCTGCTCAAACGCGAGTGAGGGAGGTCAGTAGTCGACAGCGCTAGGCTCGTGGCTTTAAAAGACGCCTTTCCTGTGGTGGGTATTGTGCGAAGCAGAAGCCGCTGGCATAGGAACGTACGCAAGTGTAAAAAAAAAAAACTAGAAAGATTTTAATTTGACCAGATAAGGCCCGCTGAGCTATGTCGCTGAGCTATGTATTGAGCTATGGACATTTATAGCAGCCAAAACACTCCGAACTTACGTTTATAAATGTGGCAGAAAACACCGGAGGACCCGGAGAAAAATCCATGCGACCACGGGGAGAAAGACACGCAAACTCCGACTATACAGCAGGCGTCAGGGTCAGGATTGAACCCACGACCTCCTGTATACCAGATGAAGTAGTGAACATCTCGCCACCGTGCGACCCTCCCCCATGTGCCACGTGCATGCGCAGTGTCACCTCGGCACGTATCTACGAGCGCAGTCCTCGTCGGCGCGAGAGGGTTAAACGTCTAAGTTGTCAGTTTAACACGTGGTAGGCTTTCACGACCAATATCATGCGTAAAAAAGATTTTTTTTGGGTTAGATCACTTAAATATGAATGTGTCGTTAAATCCACCGTCACCCGGCACTGCCAATTAGTGAGGTTTGTCGCGTAAACAAAATGTGCCAATTCATTACTACTTCAGCACACCCGTGTGTTGGAAAGTAAACCCGCAATATTTACAATCTGAGTACAACAATTCGCTGGTGATTGCAACCAACCTCATCATGCAATTAGCCAGACTGTGATGAACCCCTCCTGTAAAGGTGATGTCATCACTGCGAGCCTATCAGGTGTGAAGACCAGAGGGGTGGAACTAGGGGGGGGGGACGGTGTTCACGTGGGTCATGTATAACGTTGTCATGTACGGTGGTAGTGACCGATCTCTACGAGCGTGGCACCTGGTTGAGCGCGGAGCAGTCGAGCAGGAAGAGGCGCAGGGGCACGGCGGTGGGCAGCGACGAGGCGGCACCTGCCAGCGCGCGCAGGCGCTCGATCTCGCGCGCCGACGCGCCCAGGTTGGGCGGCTCGCGGCTCGTGAGGGCCTGAGCCCGGGCCTCCGCGCCGCCGTTCAGCAGGTACGCGAAGCGGCCGTACACGGAGCGGTACCTGGCATGGGGCACGCCGACATCATCGTCGTTATTGCTGACCTCATCATCGTCGTTATCGTCGTCATCAGCGCCGTCATCATCGCCATTGACGTCACCATCATCGTCATCATGGTCATCTCCATCGTCATCATCATTGTCGTCATCATCGTCGCCATCGTCATCATTGTCATCATCGCCGTCGACATCGCCATCGTCGTCATAATTTTAAAAAGGATTCGATTGACACATTGTTGACATCGCCACGATCAACATCATTACATCATCAATGATCAATCCCCTGCTGGATGAAGGCCTCCCAAGCTGTCATCACTTCCCACAATCTTGTGATGTGACAATGCACCTGGCACCTGCACATGAGCTGATTTCATTGCTCCATCATCATCCTCCTCAAAATAACGGGCTGATTCATGTTGTGGTTGAAACGTGGTTATAATTTATGAACAGCATTAACATGGTACAACGTATATTTGTTTAACCAATGTAGTGGTTTTGCACCAAACATTTTTTTAAAATTGTCTCTCTTATTATTATCACTACACTTGTTAACCCAGGAAAGCCTCACTGAGTCTCTGAGACTGTTTTCCGTGAGGGTACTGCCAAGTTTTCGCACAAGGGGGCGATGTTGCTGCTGTTTGTAATCCCAATTGAGTAATTTGCAGGTATTTATTTCTATATCATTGGGCTATTTTGGTCAATAGCAGCGACACTACTTGCTTATGTATTAACTACGGGAGGAATCCTGAGAATCCAGAGGAAAAAGATGCAGGCAGAAAGGTGCCCGAGTCGGGAATTGAACCCAGGTCCTCCTTGCTGCCGGGCACCCATGTCATCTTACGCAACATCCGAATTGTCTCCCCGCTCAAATGAATGTGGGGCAGTACTCTACCTATTTCACTAACTATTGTTATTTTACCAGATAAGGCCCACTGTGCTGCGTAGCTCTTTTTTAGAAGCAACCTGGCCATCAATGGCAGCTCAACGAAGTGGTTTATCACGTGGATATTTTAATCTTATGGTGGGACCACGGGGTTCCGAATAAACGGGGTCCCGAATTAGCGAAAGTCAAATTAATTTATCTATTTTTGGCGACTCCGTCCCACCGTGCACATAAACGCCACGACCTACCAGAAATCAATCCTCTCGTTCTTCAACAAGAAAATTTGCTGAAGTCATAAACAAAACTTTGAAACTTTGATTAGCGCATCATGTAGAGCTCGTCGAGAGGAATAATTGCCGTATCGTTCGCCTTCAATAGACATAAAATGACGTCGTAACGCAGTTTATGCGAGACCGGGGGCTTATGGGACCCCGAGGTCCCGCCATGAGGTTCATTTATTGCAGCAAAATACTCTGAACGCGCGATGTTGATTCTAAATGTGGAGGGAAAAGCCGAAGGACCTGCAGAAAAATGCACGCGACCATGGAGAGAACATGCAAACTCCGAGTATACACGTGTCAGGGTCAGGGTTAGGATGGACCCCACGACCTCATGTATACCAGGCGAGGTAGTTAGCATCTTGCCACTGGGGTGCCCCTCAACTGCATTACAAGTAATTGGCTTTAACATCACACTCTTTAAAATATATATATATCTAAAAATGTAGTTATTAAAAATTTCATTTCAATTAAATTCCAAACCCAAGTTTGATGATCAACAGCAATAATAATTAAATTGTACAAATTCCAAACGTACCAAATTATGCTGTCATTTTAAAGCAAACCTCGCAGTTGGACAAATGTTGCCTAATTTATTGGAATTAATTTTAGAGTTGAATAATAATAATAATGCTATTAATCATGAGCATCAAACGCAAGCTTGTTACAAAACATTTAATATTGACTCATGACACCAGTGAGGCACATGCTTTGCTTCCTCATCAGAGTAACGACTGAAGCCTAAGCACAAGGCCAAAGTCTCGTATCACCGAGCGTCCAGCAACAGACATCGGCATTGAAGTTGCAATGGATAAGAGGTTACTACAATTGTTGATTTGAGCAAGGGTTATAACGCTTTGGGTTCAAAGAGACCGTGGAAGAGAATTTCAAAGTGGAGCAGTGTGAGGAGAAGACGCAGAAGGAAAAGAGTCGTGACCCACAGCGCCGTGGTGGAACACGGCGCTGTGGAAGGGACGACGCGGTCAGGTCAGTAGACGGAATCATCAACACGGGTGGGCAGCTAAATATGAAATAAGCTGCAGGCCAGTGAATGGCCAGGGGCTGCTAAAAGTATCTCTCTGTGGTTATATACACAATCCGAAGTTTGGCTCGACTGTCAAAGGAAGAATTGCGGTAAAAAAAACATTCAGTTTCCATGCCCTGGATGCTGAGAGCACAGCTAAAGCGTATGGTAATCAGCATGCAAAGACAGAGTCTGATAAATGCTGTGCAAATAAATACACAGCCAAGGCTACGCATTGGCTCAGGGGGGCAATGTCCAAGCCATGATTATGGGATGGCACTTCTGAGACGCCGAGTTTTGAGCAAGAATTTTGGACAGACATAAATTGGCATTACCTCCCCCCTGGGTAACAAAAATAAAAACAACCCCACAAAAAACTCTCATGTGAAGTGAGTTTGATGAGCACTGCTGAGTCAATATTAACGGCACAAGCCCTCACCCCTCACAAGCATCCTGTACAAAAGCGTGTGCTTCACTCAGTGGCAGCTAGCTTCAAGGATATACAAAAAGTGGCATCAGAAACTGAATTAAAAACGCATTTGACTCAGTTTGCCTTACAAAGAACAGATGTTTACTGCATGTGGTGCTGAAGGGAATGTTGTTATGCCATTTTCCAGGATAAGTCATGGTTATTGTGTCGTTGGTATGGGATTCAAATTGCAATATATATGCACTTGCTAATTAATTGGCACTGACATAACAATTACGGGAAAATGGAAAAGTGAAAACGTAATCTCAAATATGTAAATATTTAATTTATTTTAAAATTGGAATTTAAAAAGGGCAGTGTGAGGAGCAGTGTAGAGCCTTGGGGTAAACGAGCAATAAAATTTCAGTCCAGCGTCTGTCCCGCATAATGGGTGACGAGCGTCTGTGTTTGGACCGGGAGGGCTCTCACCACTTTCGGGGACTGACACAGGATGATTTGCATCCGAGAGACTGCGGCTTACGACCTGGACACGTGTCATTACCTGTACACGTCGCTGTCACGATTAGAGAAATAAATAAGCGCATTGAAATTTCTGGGGATATGCCAGAAGCTGGATTCTTCTTACCTCTGCTAAATGTAAATGAGCGCTCAACTTATGCCCAGTGCCTGTCACCATAGCAACAGGGCCTCTTAAATACTCACGCGGTGTGTTAAGTTTGTTAAGACGACGCACTCAGAGAGTGGTGTGATGATAATAATATACAGCACACAGTACTGTTATTTTAAATAAATACAAGAAGACAAAAAAATCGTATGGCCTTTGTATATCAACGCACGTGGAAGACATTACGCATTTTTAAGACAGGAAAAGGATAGCAATATAAAAAGTTAAGGAAAGATCACGTCAAAAAAGACATTCATCAGGGAGATGGATGGGACACGTGTGCAAAATAATGGGGGCAGGTCACTGGCACAGGCACTGCAGAGGCAACCAAAGTTCAGTGGCAAAGGGTTAGACCTGGTGCCAGACGGTGGTGATGATGAACCAGTAAGAGTAGATTGTCTGGTGGCAATGAGCACCATCTACGGCATCTGGCAGAAGGAAGGAAGCAACGGGTAGGTATTATGGCGCTTGTTGAACTTCGCGAGATCGATTAACAATTCTACTGTAAAACTGCGAACGGAGGCGTCGGTGAGGAGAATTCCCTTAAATATGGCTCTCAATTGTGTGGTCTATAAACCTTTACACCTTTGGCGAATTCCGACTGCAAAAGCACCCACCACGCTGCCTGCATGTCAATCACACACTTGAGAAGGTGTGCAAGAGAGTTGCTTAACGCCGCTCTCTCCAACAAACCAGGCGAAGAAGTTGGCCCTTTTTGAACTTGTGACCCCGCCGTACCGGAGGCACGCGGTGCAACCCCAACGCTCTGGCGTGCCACCCAAACATCTCCTTAAAGGCGGCAAAAATTAAAACCGGCGCCGTCAGCTCGCGATATTAAATTCCTGCTCGATCCATCTTGCAAACGTTGTTGCAACAAAGAGTGGCAACTGTGAATATTGATGAAAGCCCAGGAGGGGCGCTTTCATTCCGGGTTGCGGATTCTCACCGTGAGGGCCCGGGGCTGTTGTTTTCCAGAACAACTCGGATTCGTGCTTTGGCCCTGACGACAATTTCATCGTGAATCTGAACGGCGCCGATGAATTTCACCTCCTGTGCGTCCGTGGCCTGCGGGAGGAAACGAAGAAAGCGCATCCGTCTGGAAGTCTGCGAGCAATGACGGGAAGCAGATTTTACAGGACAGCAAATAACATCAAGTAGAGGTCGTCGCCAATAATGCATTTTATGCACATCGTGATAGGGTCCTGATGGCAGCACAGAGACATTGAATGAGCTTCCTGCATGGTTAGGAACATTGAAGCGTACATTGTAGCATACAACAACAGACAAACATCAAAAGGTTTTCATGGGCCAGTGTGTTTACGGCCATGAGCTAGCAGTACAACATTCCTCATTCCCATGGTAGAGGTCAGACGCCCGTCAGGACAACAGATGTCGCATTCACATAATGTAGTTCTGTATTAACTTCATCAATCCAGGATGGATGGTAGCTTGAGCTGTCAGCTGGCAGGGATTTGAACCCACAACCCTCTGAAAGTGAGTCAAATGCTTTGGTAGATTCCCTGCTGTTGGGACTTTGAAGGTAGTGGTCATACGAAATAGCCAAATCCATGTACGTGAACATAATTAGAGATTTCCTGCTCAAGAAAATAATAGCTAAGTTGTAAAATCAAACATCGAGAAACACTAAATATGTAAACATTTAAACTGTGTTCAGTGAATTCCCATAAATGGACATAGCGGGCCTCCCATCAGCCACACAGCTGATCAGACCTTATCACTCTGTCTCCTTGAAACATAGTTTGGGGAAAGTTGGGAAGCTCATTCGGCCAATCACAGTAGATGGCTCAAGTTCATCAAACTGCACACAGGAACTTTAACAACTCAGAACATGTTACTCGCCATTTTACTCAACTGCCACAGAATAGTAACAATGCTGGCTCCATGCCCTGCTGGGCTGCATTAGTCAAAATAAGTATGTATACTGGAGAAATCCGATGAGCTATGAAGCTATTTTCACAGATGTCCAGTAGTCCACCCAATCACCCAGGCATACCCTGCAATGATATTTAATATTTAACCAGGAAGGAAATATCTCTATGTTCAGACAGGCAACACTGTTAGTTAAACTGTTCATTTCACAACTGAACGGTTTTAAGTTTAACTCTTGGTCAGGAGACAACTCAGTCCATGATTTATCGAAGTGATTGTCAAAATTATTTCCTTTTTGTGGGGAAACCGACAGCGCATGTTCCCCGGATACACTCGCCCCGCTGTAGGAATTTCTAGCATTGGTTCATGGGCAGGAGGAGAAAATTGTACCCCCCCCCCACCCCCCTTGAAAAAATCTAAGTTGAGTGATACCGTTTTTTTTTATACGGCCAATAAAAGTGAATTACATGGCCTGTAAAAGTGAATTAAAGTATTAAACCTTTGCAGTGGTTATCACATCAAAATATTACCAATGGTTATAGACCTTGTCAGAAATCACAACAGGTGGTACTGGCAAAATGAAACATAGTCTGGGGCCCGTGGACTAAATTGAGCCATCAATACAGATGAACACTACCCCACTGTCAATTCAGCAGGGCGACACTTTTGCTTGAAGTCTATTAAAAGAACAAAAGTGAATTGTGGATGGGCCCCAAATTATGGGTGTTATTTTTCACCACTTGCCCAGTGCTGGCAATGGGGATGAGCATTGTACCGTGCTCACTGGACTCTTGGGACACCTGTGTTTTCACATTTACTTTTTATAATCGCTTAAAGCTTCTTACATACTCCGCAATCTCCACAATCTCCATCCATCACTGGCCAAAAAAAAAAACTACATTTATATTTACTATAAACTACTATTTTTATTTCATTTCACCAGGTATAAGGCACACTGCGCTATTTGAATTTCATTTCACCAGGTATAAGGCCCACTGCGCTATATAGCTCTTTTTCAGAAGCGACCTGGTCACAAATGATCGCACAACCAATTTGGCTCATCATGCGGAAATTTACGGCAGCCAAATAATCTAAACGCTTGTTTCTAAATGTGAAGGGTAAAACCGGAAGGAAAATCCACGCGACCACGAGAAGAAGATGCAAATTCTAAATATAGACGCAGGTATCAGGGTTGGGATCGAACCCACGAATTCTTGCATACCAGGCGAGGTAGTTAACATCTCGCTATTCCTATGAATTTATGGATTTTGTGGGAACCCGTGGTGAGATGGACAGCCTTCACAACATAAACACAAGGGCAAAGCTAACATTTGCTGTACTGTTACAGCATTGCAATTAGCTTAATTAATCAATTACTGCCAGGAGGCCAATGATTGTGGACAGCTGTTCAAATTTGTGCTAATGGAGCACTAAACTAAACTCCGTAAATAACAAAAATAAATATTTATTTTATTCACGGAACACTTATCATGTTTGTCAGCTCTGCCTGAGCAGGGTTTATAAGCTACTCAGATAGAAACACGGAAAAACAAATAAACACGTAGACAGACTAAGGTTTGTATTTTAACAGGCAAGAGCTTATCTCATCCTCAAGGAAGGCCTGATAGTATATGAGATATTTCAACAAGAAGCACAAATTTTATTTTCATCACACGAGTTGATGTTTTTTTTAAAAGACAAAACAAAATCAGTACAAACAGCAAATACGAGTGCCTAGCAATAACCGAATAACACAAACTTAGTCATCAGCTCCTTTTGTCAACCCAAAATGTTGATCCTCTTTTTAGCCGCGACAAACTGTGTTGATCTCCTTTGACAAGTTTGTAAATATGCATATTATCTGCACCATTCTTTTTGCTCAACAGAAAATTATAAAGTTTAGAGTTGGAGATTAAAAAAAACTATCTAATTCCATGTAACCAGAACACCTTTCGGAAGGTTATATGAAAACGAGATTGGTTTGTTAACCTTAGACCTCCGTGTTATATAAGCGTGTATTGAAATGAACAACAAACTCAACACATTTGTCAATCACACTGTAGCCTTAAAATGAATAATATAATACAGGCGAAGTTTTGGGCAATGGGCCTTCTTCTTCTGATGAATGTCTTGAGGAATGTTGTCAATTCTGCTTGTGCACCACTGCAAACGCAGCATCACCACAGATTGTTTACGTGTGTATTCATGTTTATGCACGTGTGTCAAGCTTTCTAACGTCATCGAGTACAACGCAAACTCTTCTGTCCAGTGCCTCAAAGCTTCAGGTCAATCAACAGATTTTGAATTCATATTGCTTAACTTCCATTATAGCCTACTTAACCATCCTGAAATTGGCTTCTCATCAGCATTGTATATTTTGTGTATGGTTCTCAAATGAAATGTTTGTGGTGTTTCAGAAAAAAATTGCAATAAATTGTAAAAAAATAAATTGCTTTGTGACTGCAAGATAATGAAGGAAGATGGCATTCATCTATCGGCGTACGTGTCCATCGGATTAATCATTCGCAGCCACCACAGCCAGGTCGTGCTGGGGTTAAGGCGCTCGTATAAAATTTGCGTAGCCCGAGTAATAAAGAAAATCCCCACCAGCCCAGCTTCCCTCTGGCAGCAGATATAATATTAGTACCGCGTTTTGGGAAGTCAACAAATGACGGGGGCTGATGTCCTCTGCACGAGACTGACCTCTGCGAGAGGCTGACCTCTGGGAGGAAGGAATTCCCACCGCCAACTGCGGCAAAGCTGCCGATAGAGATTAGCGCCACCGGATTGCTCATTTGAGCAAGCAGACACTTTGAAATGTTATCTTGATTTAAAGGAAAGCCGAGACATTTTTTTTCCATCCCGATTCCAACGAGTCATATCGCCTCAGTGTTGCCGATTACACAAATGCTGCTGAGCATCTCTATGTCAGAGGCGGAAGCAGACTAACCCCCGCCCCCCGTTCCCCCCACCAAAATAATATATGACACGCAGCAATGCATAGCAAATGCTCAACTAAGCATGTGTGCGGCTGCTGCTGCTTCAGCAAATATTGCAATAAAAAACAAAAAGGAGACAAGGAGTTTGATAAACGTATGACAAGGAGATAACATTCATCAGCCTATAGGCCTTGCACGCTGCATTTGCGGTAATTGCGTGTGTAATATTTTGTTTTGTGCGTCACTGAGGAGAATTCAAGTCAACAAGTCCAAGTTTCCCGCACGCTGTTATCCTGCGGCCGTAGCGGACTTTCCACATTCCAGTGGGCAAGGCTGTTGAGGCTGCATGAAACGCCGCTCGTTTTGGCAAGCCTCATGTCATAGGCCAAGTCAACCTCAGAAAATGTGCCCATTTCTAGTAATTAAGATTGCTGTTATTTTAATTGTTAATAGTTGATTTATGCAAACAGTACATTCAAGTAGAAACAATACAATTATGTAAACAAATCACAGAATAGTAATGCCCTTTGAAATGCATCATGCCTCTTTGGCAGGATAGTCCTCCATTCAAATGTTTAGACACCCATGACAAGAGTAATTTCTCAAGCGAAATTAGTTATCGTCTCAGCCCAGTTCACAAACGACTGCATAAACAAAATAAAACAATTCATTTGTTTTTTAACTTCATTTAGCTAAGTTCCACCTCTTGAGAATTAAACCAAATATCGATGTGATTACCAAGTGATGAACTTTTCTCTATAGCAGGGCATGTGGAAACGTGCATTCGCTAGGGTGTGGAAAGGTCACTAAAAGGAATATTTAAGTAGTTCTGTGAAATCTGCATCCACAGGCAATTCCTCGAACACGAAGAATACAATATTCGTTGAGAGTTCAGGATGAACGCCTCTTCCTGTAACATGCCACCGATATACCACGTAGGCTTTCACGACCAATATAATTAATGACATAGTGTTTTTTGGTTAGAATGCATAAACTTAAATGTGTTGTAAAGCCACCTCTGCCTGACACAGACAATTAGTACGGTTTGTCATGTAAACAAAACCTGCCAATTTGTTACTATTCCAGCACATCGGTGTGTCAAAGATTAAACCCACAACATTTATAATGACAATCACCTGATGAAGCTGGTTGTAATCACTAGAGCAATGTCCTATTTAAATTGTAAATGTTGTGGGTTTGCTCTCTAATCTCGTCGCGAGATTTAAAAATAATTTTACCAGGAGGCAGTACTTTCCCATCGCCACCCCGAACCTACTGCAGAAATTAATGTTGGTCGCATAACGGTCGAAGCAATAATTTTTACTCTCATACCTGGAATTCTCCAACATTGTGTGCAAACAAATAATACTTTGGTTTGTGTATTTTTTATGCTGGCCATTAGTGACCAGGCTGGGACCTATATCTCACGAACACATGATAACCTAGTAAAGTGAAAGGCCTCTGTCTGGACACAAAGCATACACACAGATAAACCATAATTTTTTTTGTACTAAATTTGGCCTCGCCCAGCTGAGAGGACCCTAATTGGAAAGCCCTGGGTGTGAACGCGAGGCTGGGCTGTGAAACTCCACGTGTGGTGTCCGGCGTTATTTGAACTCGCCAATCTCACGAAAAAACACCAAGTGGCTGCTGCATTCGCTGGCAATTTAATTTCAAGGCTGTAACAAATTTGATTATATTTAAGCTACATCTGAAGGGACATTTGAAGTGGAGCGCTCTGTGACTGCTGAAAATGAAAGCGCTGCGTCAACATTGGTGTGGCAAGTCCCATGCATAGCGGCCCACTCCTATACCCCGGCAACTTGCCGGTGGGAATGGTGGTCCGCAAAGAGATGAAGACTGCATAAAACACTCACCTGCTGTGCAAGAAAGTGCCTGTAAGATCTGTGTATGTATGTTGAACTTTTTAGCACCGTATGTATCCAACCATGCTAATCGGAGGTGCGGTAGGTATTTTGCTAACGAACTGCATTTTGCGCGCGGGAGTTTGAGTGTTATTATTTTTTACACGTGAGTAAGTAAAACTTTATTTTGATGGTGTTTTAAACAATTTGGTTATCCAGCTGAGTGTAATGTGAGTAAAAACTGCATCGTACATTGCACTCCAGGGCATTAAGCACCTTTGGCGAAGGAGTGAAGACCAAGAGAGAGCAAAAGAAGCAGAGGAAGGCAGCAAAAGAGACAGCAACAGCGAGACAAATTCAGAGAGTTCAGAGGTCATGGCTGGATGAGAGCAGCTGGGCAAAGGCAGGGATGGAAGCAAACAGTGGAGTCCTTTGTTCAGTACAGGAAAGGTACTAAACTACTATTCAACGTTTTTTTTTATTTTACCAGGCAAGGCCCACTGAGCTGTATAGCTCTTTTTTAAAAGCGACCTGGCCACAAATGAAAGCTCAAGAAAGTGGCCTAGCATGTGGAAATGTATTGCAGCCAAATACTCTAAACGCTAGTTTCTAAATGTGGAGGGAAAAAACGCGTGTTCGCGTGACCACGGGGAGAACATGCAAACTCCAAATATATAGCAGGCGTCAGGATCGGGATCGAACCCACGACTTCCTGTATACCAGGCGAGGTAGTTAACATCTCGCCACAGGCTGACGGCAACCATAAGAACAACGTTTTATTGGGAATGACCCTCGTGGAATATTTTTTTTCCAGATTATTCCACTAGATGGCAGACGTATTATGTAATAAAAAATTATGGCAATACCCTTGCACAACTGCACATGAGAAGATTCATCTTATAATTATGATGATAATGGTGACAACAGCAGTATGATATTGCCGATGTACATAATGACAATAATGACGAATCTGATGATGCGCATGATGAATGTGATGGTGATGATGGCAATGATCACAGTGAGAATGCTTCTACAATTCTACTGCCACCGTGCAATGCTTAACACACTAGATTTGCAATCCAGAAGTTTCAAGTTAAAACAATGGGAACATGCAATCAATTCACCTACCTCTGTGCGCCCAGCAGTAACCCCACAGTTAGTCAATCGGCAGGTCACATGCGGTGGGCTAAAGTGTGGGTAGTCCCACCTCTTTGAAGACACCTGGACAGCGTAGAGGAGTAGGCCAAAACATCCGCCAGCGGAGCTTACTAGAGCTCCTGCCAGTCTGGGCTGTTCTTCCAACAGCAGCAATGAACAAGCAGTTGCAGGGCTGCACCTTTGCATCTGCCGAATCTCTCGCTGAAGCGGGTGAAGGTGTGGGTGGCAGCACCTGAAGCGGGTGAAGGTGTGGGTGGCAGCACCTGACGCGGGTGAAGGTGTGGGTGGCAGCACCTGAAGCGGGTGAAGGTGTGGGTGGCAGCACCTGAAGCGGGTGAAGGTATGGGTGGCAGCACCTGAAGCGGGTGAGGGTGTGGGTGGCAGCACCTGACGCGGGTGAAGGTGTGGGTGGCAGCACCTGAAGCGGGTGAAGGTATGGGTGGCAGCACCTGAAGCGGGTGAGGGTGTGGGTGGCAGCACCTGAAGCGGGTGAAGGTGTGCGTGGCCTCACCTGGAAGAGCTGGTGCTCGAGACGCGGCATGGCCTGCACGCTCGTCACGACGTGCTCCACCAAGCGCTCCAGGGTGGCCGCCACCTCGGCCAGCGACGGGCCAAACGTCACCCCCGGCAGGGGGGGCCCCTCGCCAGCTGCAGAGCCCCCCAATGCCAACGGGCCCTCCGCTTCCACCGGCTCCTGCAGATTACGAAGGGGAGTAGGGGGGGGGGAACCGTGAGTTTTAACCCTTTCACTGCAAAATTTTCGCCTCTTTTGGAGATTCAACACAGAGTCCGGCTTGTGTGTCTTTCATCCGGCGAGCCACAGCTTCAATAGATGAAATCGACGGTCGGGTGAGAAGACAGATTCTCGGATTTTCGCGCGAGAGATGACGGCACGTGCAGCAGCCTGCGACGTGTTCCGGCCAGGTGGCGTGGCGGGCAGAACGCTCGGCTCACTGTCAAGGTTCACTTTAGGCCATCCTCCCTCCTCGACGGGGAAAACGAGTACCACTTTGAGAGAAGTCAACATTGGTCATCCTATGGAGAGACTGGCCCCTGCAGTAAGAATGCACAAGTCACTGCAGGCTCGGGGTTGAGATGAGGAGATCAACAACATTCCAAGATACTTTGAGCAGGGAAACACTTCGATTTTTATTATGAATATAACCCGAGAGCACACACATAGCCTAAACATGTATTATTATAAATGTGTCTTATATACATACTAACTGACTTTGGCTGACCATCCTTAATATAAGTACCAAACAATTCTATATACAGTTTTTTTTTTTCAAAAAAAGAAATTCACCTTTGAACCCAGAATTCATAGCCACTCCGACATCACAGGCCGTATATTGGGATGCATGAATTTGCACATGTTTTTGGGATTAACGCGAAAATACCAGAAGTGTGCGTTTTCACAGGAAAAGGCAATTCTCATGGATCACATGTTAAGACTGCTGCTCGCTGCCAAAACACATCATGTACGATCTATTCCAGAGTGAGGTCATCCCTAAAGCGGCCAGGTGTAAACACGGCAGTAGTGGAAAACACATTTCCCAATGTCCTTGCCCTAATGGTTTCGAGATTTGGTGTTGGTTTCTCACCAACGCAATTACGATTTCGAATATTTTCATAGGGCGGCAAAACAAAATTGGAAGGCGCTGATTTGAAATTTTGAGCACAAAGAAACTTGGGAATAGAAAAGCATTTAAATTAATGAAAATGATTATTGATTGGCACGTTTATTACTCGAGCAATTTATCTGTTTTTCACACTGGTGGATGCGGAGAAATGAGGCAGTGAGGAGGAGTGCGACTCTAATTCCTCATTTCATTAACCGCCAGTGTCCTTGTAAATAGCGGGAAAGGTCACGTCATAGAGCAGCTTAATGGAAAAATGATTCGGCGCATTCCCAAGCGCGTAGCGGGCGCCTCGCCTGCAGCGCGGCGAGTAAATCACTATTAATTGCGATATTACACGGGCCCTGGAACCTCCCAGCACACCGAGACACGCGGTCACGTGTGGAACCGCTCACACACGCAGCCACACGAACACACACACACAAAGAACCCCCGTGTAGCCTTAACAGACTATAGGGGGCAAGTGCCGTTCATGAGCACCTATGAAGGCCGGCACGGCACGCGAAGGGGTGGGTGGCCAGCACCACGCCCGGCCGCCTTTGTCTCCCCACTGGCGATGTTACACATCGCACTAGGTACTCATCTGAGGCTGAGTCGATCTAGCGGAGGCCCAGGACCGGTTCAAATAATCGTTACCGGTGTAGGCCGTGGGCGGGAATCGAACCCGTGTCGCCAGGTTTGTAGCGCAGCGCGCGAACCGCTACACTACCGCTCCCAATACACACA
Organism: Lethenteron reissneri; assembly: GCF_015708825.2. Classification (NCBI taxonomy): domain Eukaryota; kingdom Metazoa; phylum Chordata; class Hyperoartia; order Petromyzontiformes; family Petromyzontidae; genus Lethenteron; species Lethenteron reissneri. The sequence continues at coordinate 12,027,297 of NC_083808.1, forward strand.
CACATACACACACACAAACGTGCAATATATGAGGCAGATGCCGTAGCCCATAGCTCTCTAGCCAGTCCATGAGCACAAACGAGGGCAATTTATTACTGTGTATAGGAATCGCAGATGTCTTCATTGCCCAGATGGTGAACTCTGCCCCAGTGTAATAAATAGTGAGCCGGACGTGATGGGCTCTGACAGATATGTGGTATTAACCCTTCATTGACTTCACACCCACAGGTCTCTTTAACGTGAAGAGATATGCCATGCACACGCCACTCACTGCCTGCATTGTCAGCGAAGAGACTGCTGTGCCAAAACCGGGAATGCGGGAGTCCTCCAAACGCGGGACTTGCACACCAGCTAATTACAGTTCAGCACAAGCCAGCCACACTCGCCGAGACATGAAACGCCACCGATGCGTCGTCTGTGTTCATTTGACAGTTGGCTGGCACAAGTTTAAATCCCAGTCAGGGCGGGATGAATTTGCTCCATCGTATCTCTTGGGTCAAAAAACAACAACAAAGTACGACCTTGGAGTAAATAGTAGTCGTTTGCAAATGGGTATACTGGCCCCTGCTGTAAAGCAAATTTCCAGGTCTGGGAAAAAAGTTACCCCCTTTTCCGTTGGGACATCTGAGCCCAGGCCAGCATGATGGGGACCCTCAAAAGTGCAGGAGTGGTTTTCTGCACCAAGCCCAAAACAAAGCATGATACGCAAAGACGCGTAATAATGACACATGTCGCTGATGTATCCAAGAGAGCCACACTGAGCCGTAGGCCTCTTTTTCATGAGGGTCCTGCATTCTCTTTTTTATTTTAAGATGCTCAGACAATTAATGATAAGTGTGTATTATTCTCGTGGGAGGAGACCGGAGCACCCGAGGGAGCAAAGACTCTACTCCCATACAGATGGAAACTGATGTTGATTATTCCACTTGCTGTCCTGCCTTCTCGTGGCGAGCCAGGGTATGGCAACTCGACGCCAATGGGAAGGGAGTTTCAGAACATTTGTGTGATCCAACAACCCTCACTCACCTCCACAGTGCTGGACTAAAGACAAGCACAACCACCGCCCAGGGGGGTCATAAAACATATGAATCTGGCGTTGGGCCAAGCAGGGCCAGGAAAAGGGGCTAATCACGTGTTAATTTTGTGTTGATGTGAGTCAGTACACTGTGAGGACACAATGTCACCACATCATTTACGTACTATGTTGAACTTCTTTCGCACCGTACATAGCCAACCATGCTAATCGGAGGTGTGGCAAAGCTTGGCTTCTGCAGTGGTTAAATTCAGCTGGCCACTCTTGAGCCGTGCCCGGCCGGCTTGGCACAACCCTGGCATGGCTTTGGTTGTGCAGTGGAAAAGAAGAGATTCAAGGTACAGAAGCGTATCTCGGGATAGTTGAGTCACCTGCCGGCCAGGGGCCAGTGACGATGATGATGGCCTCCCTACAATGGGCGTAACATTTTGCGCGCCTTTGTATTTCCATTCATCGTTGCCCTTCAAAGTTGTGATTCCAATCAAGAATGATTGTTGATCACTGTGGTGAATGCTGTGGCCACATATAATGTAAATATAGATGTAAAAACACTGATATTTTCGCACGTGATTCGATGCATGTCGTGTGAGCAATAATAATAAACAGTTGATGAATTAATGCATCATAACACCCATACTTCCTACCATAATATTGTATTCAAAATGAGCTAATCAGGAACCTTCTAGCAGCGGCGAGCTGGTGAGTGAACGGCTTATGGGGCCTTGCCAACGATGTCCTGCTACATCAGTGGCACACAATTAAGCGCCAGGTACTAGCCCGGGAGAGCGTAGAGCCAATTATCATCACTTGCCTGCATAGTAGGACCCTCCAATTTGGACCGGAAAAGTGCGACGGTGCCAAACTCCCACGTGAACGATGCAACGGCGTTTCCCAATTCATCGTTGTGACATTAAAGCCTAATTACATTTGTCTACAACTGCCCATGCAAACTGGGTCGGCCGGATATTTTTGAATTGCGTTTCTCAGAGCCGCGAGAACGCGGGGAGAGCAGCGAGGCCTGGGACAGGAGAAGTGGAGATGATGTGAATGTGTCGGAGCACTGAACTTTCACTCGGAAGGTTGTGAGTTCAAATCGCGGTCAGGGCTTCAGCCAGCATTTGGCTTCTAGCATTGATAACAATCCCTGACCACCATGTGTGGAGTCAACAGTCATTGTATCGTGGAGGCAATGGGCTCCCGTCATAGGAACGTTGAATTTCCACGAATGACTCGGGGGTCATCGTGCGAGAAAATCGGTGCCAAATGTTCACTTGTGCGTGGAGCCGTTATGACCAAAATCTGAACAAAAAAATGTCTTCATAATTCCTTTGTGAGATTTCCTAGCACGTGTCATGAATCTATGGTGTGTCATGAAGCCGAAATCATGCGTTGATAAGAAATATAGAAATATAGGACAATAAAAAGAAAAGTAACTTCACGAATGTATGCACTATGTTTCGCAATGACCACACTTCTAACGACTTTCCTGCCAAAAATGGTGTCATGTGGTGTCGAGTGACGTCAATTTTGTAAGCCTGAAAACACGTACATACATATATATTGTTACGTAAGCCATCCACAAATCTGAATTTTTTTAAGTGCTTCACTCATTACTTTTGTTCATTGTTGGCAAGGCACGACGCCTTGCAACTTTTTGTGAAAGGCGCCTTATTAGTGCCCATTATTATTATTGTTTACCCTTAAAACCCAAAACTAAATTCCGAAAAATTATATCATTTTATAAATCTGAAACTCGATCTCGAGGGTGAATGGAGAAAACCCATGTCATGATCCTACTTCCTCTACTGCCTCCCCCACACAGCTCATCGCCCCTCCACGTGAGTGTCTCCCGACGATGCTGGATTACAAGCGACCACGCGGCCACCACAAACGGCCACCGCACACGGCCGCACGATGGGCAAGCGATGCCTGGTCGGGGAGAGGGCCGAGAAAACGGCTGATCGCACGGCACGGTCATCTCGGGGCGCCACGGTGGCGAGAGGTCATCTCCGTCGCCTGGTATGCAGGAGGTCGTGGGTTCGATCCCGACAGTTACCCCTGTAGAGTTGGAGTTTAGATGTCTCCCTCCCCGTGCTCGCACGGATTTTTCTCTAGGTCCTTCGGTTTTTCCCTCTCCGCGTTTAGAAACATGCGTTTAGAGCATTTAGACACATTAAATATTCCACGTGATAAGCGACGTCATTGAGGTATCATTTGTGGTCAGGTAGCTTCTGAAAAAGAGCTTATCGCTCAGTGGGTTTTACCTGGTAAAATTAAAAAATAAAGGCAAAAACGTGCCTCAGCACACAAAGCCCCAGGCACCTATTGCGGATAACAGACAAGAAATACAATGGGGGCATGAGGACTTTTGGTTGATGCGGCCATTGTGGGTGCAATGCAGTGGGCCAATGGAAGCCTCCACGTTGTGATTTCAGGGGGCAGCGTCTCCAGTGTGCCCCCCCCCCCCTTCACCTCCCAACCCCCACCCCCCACTATCCCCATCCCCCCTCCCCTACCAGCAGCCACCTGGTCCTATCACCAGAAGCAATTTACATACAAATTTCACGTCCCTCTCCGGATTCACACACTCATTTATTTATTTATCTTGTCCAATTTCATTATTTATTTGCCTCCCTGCTTATGCACTTATTTATTTATTTCTTCACGCATCTAAGCATTTTATGTCAACTCGTCTCGTCGCGCCTACAAAATCCATAATCCATTTTGGAGCCACCCAGGGGTTGAGGAGATGGCTTAACCCGGGCCAGGATTGCTTACGAGCACGGGAAGAGATTGCAGCCTGTGAAAACGTGTGCCTGGCCGGGGGCCAACGGTTGTGACAAGTCACGAATTTTAATGCGCAATGGGGGGGGGGGGGGGTTTGCGGCGGAGATGGTAAAGGTGGGTGGGTGGTGGGTGGGTTGGAGCGGCGGAGACCCAAATTGGCCCGTTAATTGACTTCTTGAGAAACGATGCACATTTACAATGCAATCTGTCACGAGGCGCTAAACAAATTACCGCCGGCGGCCGGAGGAATTAGTCTGATAAAAATAATGGCTCATCATACTACAGGTAGACAAGCATCATTTTTGTTCCGGAGTTTTCAAGTTATGTCCTTGGGCCCAAGGGTGGTGAGTTTCATCTTCTGGTGTGTGTGTGTGCGCGTGTGTGCGAGCGAGCATGCATGTGTGCGTGCGTGCGTGCGGGGTTGCACTGCAATCGTGGTGACTTGGGTGAGATTTTGAGCTTGTGTCTGTCGCCTGGGCATCATCTAGGTCAACTCAGCCTCAATTGAGTAGCATGGTGAGGAACACACCACCTCCATCTTGTGTCTCTTGCCAGCCTTAATAGGTGCTCGCTGACAGCCCTTGCAGCCTTTTAGCATAAAAGGCCAAATGGGAGGTCTCTGCGGGCAAGGGCATGCTTACAGTACTTAAAGGTGCGCGCGTCTGTGTGTGTGTACTTGTTATCTGTATCTGATAAATAACGCGCAATTAAATATTATTGCGGCTTCATTGATGTCGCTTGCAAACAGACAGATCGAGGAGAGAAAACAAAAGCAGATTTATTTTGTGTCCGTTACTCGGAGGAAAATACGATGCGGTTTTGTGGACTGGAAATTTGAGGGATTGTTGTTGTTGTTAGAGTGTGGACATGTTTTACTCTGTGACTCTTGAGGCCTGCCTCTCTTCGTAGTTGACACTGTTTGATGTGATATCGACTACAACCGAAGGAAAGGACACTAACAAAAAATGTAGTGGCATTTTTCCCCCTGCTCTTATCCTTACTTCATCTGCACAAGTGCCGTGCGTATGAAAAAATTATATCTTGCAGTATGCATCTATTTTTTGTATTAACTGTGTAACATTGTAGATGGCTATTGCTGAGGTAACTATCCATACACCTTTTTAAACAGTAGTAACCTAAAACATAAAAAATAGGGCCCCAGGGTGTGAAGTACGATCTTCCACTCTAACTCTGTCTCTCTGCGATGAAGAAGGGGCATTCCCCGAAACATCACCTAATTTATTTTATTGACTTTAAAGCCACAGCATTATTGACAAATGTGTTGCGTGCTTTTGTGAATTGGGCTTGTGAACCACTGCCAAGGTAGCAACATCGCTGAAATCATCTGTGATTACAGAATTCGCTTCTCAAAAGGAACTCACAATTAACAATCCTGGCTGGGAAACAATTTAGCCATGAATGCCCACAGAGCGGATAAAATGACTACCACATTGCAAGAACTCACCAGAAGTTGTCCTATGGCAGGAGACAGAATCACCTGGCTCCTGGCATAGGATTGTCGAATGTCTGCTACTAATTCACCAGCGGTTAAGGCAGACAAAATGTAGCAGTTACTCATTTTAAGTCAAGTTGACCTAGGGGAGGCTCAACCCAAGTTCACAGCCAACCAGTTCTCTGATATGTTTTCGTGCGGACTGCACAACAGTGAACACTCCCGTCTATTTTCCCAGTGGTGTTGGGCACCGCCAGGAATCGAGCCCAGTCCATGAGAATTTGAGTACAGCGCGCTCACTCACGATTTAACCACCGTTTTTTTTTTCCGACACACACTCACTAATGTGCACAGACACCGGCACATGCACACACACAGACAAAGATCCCCCCTATAGCCTTAACAGACTGTTGTGGCAAGTGTTGTTAGTGAGAACCTATGAAGGCCAGAGCAGCACATGAGGGAGTGGGTGGCCAGCACCACACCCGGCCCGCTTCGGCTCCCCATTGCCGATGTTTTCAGATCGCACCAGGTACTCATTTGAGGCTGAGTCGACCTAGGGGAGGCCCAGGAATGGTTTAGATAATTGTCACTGGTGTTGGCTATGAGCGGGAATCGAATCCGGGTCGCCGGGTTCGTAGCGCAGCGCGCTAACCGCTACACTTCTCCTCCCCATGAACACACAGACACGTGCACTCACACACACACACACCTGCATCGTCTTTACTTCCTATGTTCATGTAATTAGATTGAAAGTCCCAGGGAAATGTATCATGATCATAATCTGGCACATCCGTAGAGTCTCCAATTATAATGTACGCATATAACTCAAATGGCAGTTCACTCCCCAATACTCTGAGGGTGAATTGCATTCATGCTGTGGTCAAAGCCACAGTACAATACATTAACCCATGTTATCATGGTTTTATTACCTCCCTCACACATACACACATATATAGACAAAGATCCCCTGTTTAACCCTAGAGACCATAAGGGCAAGTACTGTTGGTGAGTACCGACTAGGGAAGGCACGACGTTTGACGGGGGTGGAGTGATCAGCAGAATGACCTTTGTCTCACACACACACCAAGCACTCAATTAAGGCTGAGTCAACCTCGTGTGAGCCAATGACAGGTTCAGAAACCTACTCGGCAGATTGCAATAACTACTCCACCACAAACAAAGACAAAGATCCCCTGTGTAGGCCACACAGGCAGGGCAAGTGCTGCTAGTGAGCACCGACGGAGGCACGTCACACAATGGGAGCGGTGTGACCGGCACCACGCCTGGCCGCCTTTGTCTTCCCAGTGCTGATGTTTAAGGCTGAGTTGACCTCGGCGGAGGCCCATGATCAGTTTAGCTAATCACCAGCGATGTTAGTCGTCGCCGGGAATCAAACTTGGCACACCGAGTTGATAGCGGAATGCCCTCACGACTAAATCCACCTCCAGTGCGGTTGGCTACGTACGGTGCGAAAGAGGTTCAACATACATACAAATAAAAACAAGGATCCCCAATATAGCCTTCGGAGACTGCTGAGACAAGTGCTGTTAGCGAGCACCTATTGTGGCCGAAACGGCACGGGAAGGGGTGGGTGGCCAGCACCACACCTGGCTACCTTTGTCTTCCCAGTGCTCGTGTTTACACACTGAGACGGGTATTCTCAGGCTGATTCGACCCAGGGGAGGTCCAGGACCAGTTTAGAAAATCGCGACTGATGTTGGCTGTGAGCGGCAATCGATCTCGGGTGGCCGGGTTCGTCGCACGGTGCGCTAACCACTGCGCCACAGCCACAACACACACACACGCAAGCAAAAACACACACACACATGTTATACGTGCAAATAAAAATGTTTTTGCTTGTCAAACCCAGATGCAGTTTAATCAAATAAAGTAAACAACTCTGCTTTAAATGAGCGCTTCCCAAAAAATGTATTTAACGGCCTGTCTGGACAACAGTCAGGTTGCCACTCACACTTTGGCATTTCAATTACAAATACGCCGGCTTTGCAGCGCTGTCCCAGCGTATGCCACAACTTGCATTCGTCCCGAGCCCAAGTTCACGGTGACATTGCCATTCTGGCTCACAGAGAGTCCCATTTTCGCGCCGAAGTGTGTCAGCGCGAATGCGCAGGCTTCGTGGCTATATTTTTTGTACGTGACATTATTGTCCGTGGTGGATGGATAACTCCGAATAACCAGACGACTGCTAAAACGTAGACAAAAACTATTTGGTAGAGGGAACATGACAGATGTGTGTTAATTACTTAAATATGAAACATTAAATCACAAACTAATTACAGTTAGATGCGACTTGAATGACATGCAATATATGATAATCTAATTATTCCTTGCTACGTACAAAGAGGATTCCAACTCAATGAGCATGGGATGGCACGAATATACAAATCTGAATAGTTATTTATACTGGAGGAATCCAATGAGCTATAAAGCTCTTTTTCACAGATGTCCAGTAGGGGCAGGTCAGAACGTTACGATAACAAACAATAAAAACACACTATAGGAGTGTCAAAGTACATGAAAAGTAAACAAATCACACAAAAATACGAATGAAACTAAACTCTTTTTAATTTTATCAGGTCAAGCTCACTGAGCTATGAGCTTCTTTTAAGATGTGACCTGGCCACAAATGATAGCTCAACGAAATGGCTTAACACGTGGAAACTTATAGCATCCAAATAATCTAAATAAATGTTCCTAAACAAGGACGCGGAGAACAATCTGCGCGACCACGGGTAGAACATGTTTTTCGTCTCTAAACCACTAAACCACCCATAGAGTTGGTGTGGGTTTTCTCCGTACATTGTTGTGTTCTACTAACATGAAAACATATCCAAAAATAAGGCAAATGCAAACAATGTTTAGTGCTTTGAGTCTCCTAACCGAGTCTGTTTTCCTCGGTGAATGGTGATTGCTTCACGCTTGGAATATACTTTGCGTGCTATAACATCAACACTGAGTGCTTTGCTCATTGATTAAATCATCATCGTCATCACCGTTTATTATTTATATCGCACCGTTATGCGGTATAACTCAAGGTGCCAATTAATGAGGGATCGATGTCTGGTGAAGGTTGCACCAGTTGGTTTGAAGAGCGGCTGCCATGGAATTTTTTTGTCGCATAATGATCATTATTATGATATCGTTTTCCCATGACTGTGTAACAATTTAAATGCATCCTTTATTGTATCGCACTTGTGCTGCTCTGCAGTACTTCTAGTCTGGATATATGTCACGTATAAAGGTTCTTCAGTTGAAGTTCACTCAATGTAAGCCTGCAGTAACATGTTTGACTACACAACTACAATCCGTGACGCTTATAAGGCACATACTGTGGCACTCAAATACATTAAATTAATTCTTTGGAGATCTTCCCACGGCTGCTGCTGCGTTGGCAGTGGTGCACCAGCACAATTAACAAAAGGCAAAATAAACACATTCGTCAATAACACTTTGGCCTTAAAATAAAAATATACGCAATCGGCAACGTTCTGGGCAATCGCCCTTCTTCATGAAACATTAACATTTTAAGGCCACAGATTTTTTGACGAGTATGTGACAATTTTTTTTTACAAACTATATAATTAAATAAACTTTTTGAATTTTTACATGATATAAATCACTGTGCCGCCAATTAATCGAGAATACATTTTTACAAAGTGTTATTTTTCACAGGTAATACCTGGATATTTTTTTTTAGGAAATAAAATATTTCCGAAAAATTTAACAAACAATGAAAATCGTAATGTGATGATATTTTGCGGAACGGACGATGCAATGATTGTGGCTATCGTGTAGTTTTGATAAACGTTGGTGTCACCAAATTGCGGTAATCCTCGCCGATGTTAACAATATCTGCCCCTTGGCAGTCTCGTTCCAGCCATCGTGATGCGGAATGTCCAACCTAAGCCTTAAGACTACCGGCAAAGATGAGTACTGCCCATTGCTCAACAGAGCATAGACACTGACACACACAAACAGACATGTTGTACAAAGGCATGCGTTGCCTTATGATATTGACCTATTGCTCTGCAGCCAGGGAATGCCTTTACCTTAAAACGGTCAATAAAATAGACACATGCTTGGCTATAGGGGTACATATCGGAGGTTAAACGATCAAGTCTGGATGGATATAAATGCTGATGCCCGCGATGTTGTTTAATGTCCCAATCGTTTGGGATGTCTGTGAAAAATATATACGGCCGTTTAACGCGCATTACACGAACAACCTCTGTGCGCACGGAGAAGCGCTGCTCTTGTGAGAGTAAATAATTTACGTCCCAACACAAAATGTCAAGCCCCCGTTCAAACGAGCAATGCAGTGGCACTCCTCTCCATTAGCAGCCCCGACGAAACAACTGTGGAAATTCCACATTCCCAAGGCAGGGGCCATGATGATGATGACAAGGTGAAGGTCAAACAGGTAAAGGTGCAGCCTTGCAATTGCTGGCTCGTGCCACCACTGGCAGAATGGCTCCCGAAAGAGGAAGTTTCAGAGGGCGTTTGGCCTACTTTTCTCCGCCGGCCAGCGGCATTTCATCCTGGCAGCAGCGGCTTTTGGTTCAACATCGAACAAAGACGGCCACTGCATCACGCACTTTCAGATGCACTTCTGCGGCCGTTTTGAAAGCTCTTCTAAATATTAGGAAGACACTGGGGATGTGCACTTTCTAGATTGAAAACTTTTTCAGAAGTTACCTGGCCACAAATGATAACCCAGTGAAGTAGCTTATCATGTGGACATTCATAGCAGCCAAACTCTAAATGCATTTTCGATATAGCTATATAGCTCAGTGGGCCTTACTTGGTAAAAATAAAAATAGTCATCGTAATTGGGATGCCTGGCCAGATTTTATTTTATATTAAGTAAATAAATAACAGAATTGCCACTTACTTTTAAGTTTGTGGCAAATAAGACCTCAGCCCCATTCCATCCACACTCCCAATTGCCTACACGTGTGGCATCACGATGGTTATTGCAGTGCCTACAAGTGTACGCATCAATTATGCAGCATTCCATTATCGCAAGAATTGCTTGGGGTTGAACTGCAGCTCTTTCTACACCTACAAATATGCTCCCCACAGTCGAGGTTACTGGAGCAAGCAAAGGCAAGCAGAGGCATGCCAAGGCCTTGAGAGACGGAACAAGACTTCTTGGGTCCCGTTGAGTTACAGTGCCTCAGAAGACATGTTAGGACCAAAGCTACAGGAGCACATCACTTTGCAGTTCGAAACTAGCTTCAAGAGGCTCCGTTTCGGACCATGGCAAGGGCACAGCAGGAGAAAGTCAAGGCCCTATCCTCTCCAATCAGAAAATAAGCGTTTTATGTGTTGATGCCTCCATGGCTCACAGTGAGTGAGGTGCAGTAACAACTCACAGCATATGAAGTGTCCATCTAAAATGTGTTGTTTTCACACATTTCAGCGTAACGGAAGGGAAAAAAATGCCATATATTTTCCCCACCTGCCAGCTCGAGTTATGTCATCAGTTTATAAACCTATGCTGGGCTGCAGTGTTCACATCACTCTTGCAGATGCGATTTTTTTTTCTCGCAGCAGCCTGACAGGACAGGCACGTAATTAAATCCTGAAACATCATTTGCCGACTCTACGGGGCTCCTGGCAGCGTCACTAAAAATCATTCTCATTTTAATCCACAAAATAAACCTGACACCCAATATCCTCGTCTCCTGAAACTGATTTTCGAGCCACTAAACATGTAAAGTGTGGCTGAGTGGCACTTGTGGCTGTGCGCTCAACTCACAAACAGAAAGGCTGCCAACTTCAGATCCTGGCTGGGAATGAACACTCGGCCGATCGTTCTTCTAAAGTCGACCAGATAAGTACCACATTGTGGGATGTGGACGGTGGTCGTATTAAACTAAATTAAAACTATTTTTTTATCTTACCAGGTAAAGGCCCACTGAGCTATGTAGCTGTTTTTCAGAAGCAACCTGGCCACAAATGAATGCTCAACTAAGTGGCTCATCACGTGGAAATTTATAGCAACCAAGTACTCTAAACACACGTTTCTAAATGTGGAGGGAAAACCCGGAGGCCCCGGGGAGATAACATGCTAACTCCAAAGGTACAACAGCAGTCACGGTCGGGATCGAACCCACAACCTCCTGTATACCAGGCGAGGTAGTTAATAATAATAATATTATTATTATTGAGGTAGTTAACATCTCGCCACGGTGGTATGCAGTCTGCCCCCCACATCGACCCCCCACCCCCACCCAGTGCTGGATTAAGCGAGTGCGGGTCCTGTAGCGTATGTTATAACGGGGTCCTAAATGATAAAAAAACCATAAATATTAAAACACGTAAATGTATAACTTGCATAATATCGTAATTGTATTTTTTCATTTGCTATACAGCCAGATAATGCGAAAAATCGCTAACCTTAAACACCCAGTCGTTCATAAAAGTTGAAGGCGGTATAGTACTATAATAATAGAATCACTGAACCGGGATTGATAGCTTGAAAGCATTTAGCGCGGGGCCCTTGAAAGTGCGGGGCCCGTAGCATGTGCAGCTACTTTTGCTACTGGGATAATCCAACACTGCCCCCACCCACACCCTGCTCCCCCTCTCGTGTAATGAGAATGTGTTAGTACCAGTGCTGGGCTGCCAAGAGAGATGAGCATTGCCCCCACTGCTCATTTGAGCAGCAAGACACTTTGACTTTTGAAAGATGGAAAAGTTGCGACACGTTCCAATAGTTTAACGTCTCATTTTCACGCGAGAAATTTGGAAAGTTATATCTGCGCAAACCGCAATGGGTAATCGCTAGTTTGGCTGCTTTGAATTCCCATGTGAGCCAGTCACGACACCTTTGGACCTCATCCAGTGGCTTGGGAGAGGTGTTTTGCAAATTGCTTCGAGTGTTCTGCGTAAGGGAAGTACTCATGTGGGAAATTGTTGGAAACCGCTCCTACCCCTCCCACCCTCTCTCTCTCTCTCTGTAGAGCAAGGGCTTGTTTGACTTCACGCAAAAAATCCAACTTGTTTCCATTTGCTTATTATTGATTTATCTAAACCTGCTCGTCTCTGCCTGTTTACTTCTACGGGTTGGTCTGCTTATTCCTGGCGGGTGAGCAGATGACTAATGGGGTCAGATCACTGACCCAAAAATGCAAAGATCCGTGGTGCAAAAACATTAGACTGTTAGAATGTGCACGACACTGCTTGGGCACGTGGAACACATATACTCCGGTGGGTGAGACACGACTTCCCTATGGAGGTAAGGAAATGTCAAAGTGAAGGCAGGCCTACTCTGGTTGTCATAAGTGAAGTAGGAAGATGCTGCACTTAAGCACTTTGCATTACAAAAGAAGGGAACCAGTTACTAAATTGGCCCACATGGAAACGATAACAAGAGGCCTGTTGAGATCTGTTGAGGCAGTGACCTAATTAAGGAGGCCTCTGTATATGTAGAGGCCCTCTGAGGAATTAAGGCCTGCTGAGGCCTGCTGAGACACAGAAGCCTGTGGAGACCTGCAGAATGGCTCTGAGGCACAATCTATGACTCCGTCAAGCTGTGTGTTAGTCACACATGCCCACGTAAGGCATTCACCATTTTATTGCGCTGCGTACGGGCGGGCGCATAAAAAAGAAAGTGTAGGTTTTTAAAGCGTAAAGTTCAACAAAACAAGAGGAAATTGCTTAGAGGCTTTTTTACCGCACAGTTTATGGATGCTGTGGCTTCACATTTTATGTTTCTGACATTGCTAACCAAACTCTTGTGTGACCATGAGACTGAGGGGGTGGACAGAAGAAGGAAAGGCGAGGCAGTGAAAAAGTGCTTCAGATAAAATTCTCCTTTGCTCTCTGTGGATGTTTTGCAGAAAATATGCCAATGACCCCCGTGGTTGACAGAATGACGGTCCGTATCTTTTTGGTAAATGCACCCTGGATTCTGTGACTTCCAATGAATCATACCACAGCATAGCCAATCAACCATATGCAGAGACCCAGAGATAATTACACATGGGAAGAGCCAATTTGACACAAACATCAAATGTTCGTAAAGATCATCGGATAAATGTTGGACCGATAGTACATGAGTCTTAACATTTGCATGTAGGATCTACAAAGAAAAGAAACCAGTCATTAAGTCAGGGGGATGGTACTGCATTTGCCAGTATTTACGGCGCTGCCTGGAAAAATTATTGGATTGTGCCACCGATCTGTGCGATCTGTGGGGTGGCCAGGAAAGATTACAACAAATGTATAGAAACACTTTTTTTTTCTCCCCGCCCACACGAAACGCAATAGAAAACCCGCTTCTTTCGAAATCAATTTCCCCCAAAAAATCCCAATTCAGGACTTATTTGAAAAATAATAAAATATATATGGAGAGATATAGTGGAAAACCACAAGTGCAGTCAATGTCATCTGTGCAGGCCCTGACAGGCCCACGTCCATATCTGTGTTGAGCCAAACTTTGCAGCCTTCTTTGTTAAGTTCTTGAATAATTTCCCTAGAGCGCAATGGGTACTAGGAGCTGCCGTAGTACAATGGTCAGCGCACTAAACATGCATTCCAAATATATCGCTTTCGATTTCGTCTTAAGGAGGGGCAGTTTCAACAATGGTGCAGGTTTCTCAAATCCCTCTGCTTCCTATCCATCCAGCAGTAATAAGTAATAGTGCTGTGGTAATGTGTGGGCATACCTATGTATTTCAACGCATCTGTTCAACATGGAAGAGTAGACCAAATAGCCCTCGAGCGTTAGCTCCAGCGGAGGGTCCTTCTATCAGCAGTGGTGTATGTCAGCAATTGCAGGGCCGCCCCTTCACTTGCACCTATGTTCGTTGGTTTGCTGCAATGATTGTCATCAGTAAACCGCATCCAAAGCTAAACGCTTCTTTAAGCGAAACACTTAAAAAAAGGTGAATGTATCTATTTACCTTCATTGCTGGCAATCCGAATTAATATCAACTCTTGAACACAGTAAGCGGGCCTTGGCAAGGACGCATCGCAGGCAGAGATGACCGAGTGGCAGCCGCAAGGGGGAAAACGCAACGAGAGGATGCCCAGTGCACAGATGCAGCCAGGAGGCCAGCTCTCGTGTGCGGGAGAGCGCGATGGACTGTTGCATTGGAGCGACTGTGAGGGATGGCAATGCCTTCATCTATAGTTGATATTGATAATAATGATGATGATGATGATACACCCAAGTATAATCAGTGTTGTTGCAATGGAGGCCCTTTAACATTTTATCTCGCCTGATATACAGGAGGTTGTGGGTCCGATCCCGACCCTGACGCCTGTATATTTGGAGTCTGCATGTCGCTCTCCCCTGTGGTCGCGTGGATTTTTCTCCGGGTCCTCCGGCTTTCCCCCTCCATATTTAGAATCACACATTTAAAGTATTTGGCTATTTACATTTCTAGGTGATAAGCCACTTGGTTGAGCTGTTATTTGTGGCCAGGTCACTTCTGAAAGAGAGCTACATGGCTCAGTGGGCCTTACCTGGTAAAATAAAATAAAAAAATTTTAGTTTTTAATAATTTAATATTCTGGTTTCCTGTCAGCATGGGTGACTGGTTCTCAGAGGTGAGTTGCATAACACCCCACACCTTCCAACTCAAGCCAAATCCTATATATCAGCTTAACTTGATGACAGTAAAACGAGATGGATTATATGTTTAAAAAGGGAGATAAGTGTGGATGCAGTTATGTAAGTCCAGCCGGGTGGCACAGTAACAGCAGTGCTTGCCTCAGCCAGAAGAAGTACATGAGTTCAAATCCCGGTCAAGAGTCAACAAAACGAGTGTCACTTAGTGGGCAGCCTAGCGTGGTTTTCCCGTGGATCACCTTCCTCGGCCACAGCAATGAGGAATTTCTACCACTGCCTGAATCACACGTGAGCACCAACCAGTGCTCATTTGCATATCGAGGCCAAATGTTCACTATTTCTCATCATGTTAGGGTCATCAGCCGTTGCATTTTTTGTTCCAATTTAGTGACGTGGAAATTTCCTGGCAGAAGTTAATTTCCGCAAGAAAGTCTCTGTGGTGGGCAGTGGGGTGTAGTTTCAGAGTTTTCCGATGTGGATGCTGTTAAATGTGTCGGTGGCCTCCGACAAATTACATCAACCTTCCAATTAAACTCGAGTATTCTCAATGATGATGGTGATGCCGATTTCATCACGAAAATCATCAGTATTGTCATGAACTAATATTTAGTTTAAAAACATATATTAATTACATTTATTTAAACAGGAAAGCCTCACTTGAGGCTTGAGACTTTGTCTTTAGGAGGTAAAGTCCACTGAGCTATACAGCTCTTTTTCAGAAGTGACTTGGCCACAAATGATAGCTGAACGAAGTGGCTTATCACGTGGATATTTATAGCAGCCAAATACTCTAAACACACGTTTATAAATGTGGATGGAAAAACCGGAGGACTGAGAGAAAAATCCATGCGACCACGGGGAGAGAGAGACATGCAAAGTCCAAATATACAGCAGGCATCAGGGTCGGGATTGAACCCACGCCTCCTGCATATCAGGCGAGGTCGTGAACGCCTGTGTGGGGTGTGTGCTAATGCAGAGAAACTCCACAGGAAACCCACGCATACAAAGCAGTGTCGTCTCCCGACTGTTATTCGCAGTACCTCTCTGGCCTCTCCATCGCTCCGCTATATAAAAGGGCCATTGCACAACATGTCACCAGTTACCGTTTACTTCCGTTGTAGGGCAATGTTATGGCCAAATACGTTGAGCTTTTGTCATATGACGCGATGGAACAGTGGCGTAGTGGTCAGCGCACTGCACTATGAACTTGGTGAACTCAGCTAGATTGCCATCCACGACTAACACGAGCAGGAGAGTGATATTTGAACCTGGTTATGGGCATTCTCCCTCCAAACTACCAACCCACACTGACCAGCAGAGCAAAGTAAAATAAACACCCTAAAAAAATGACCGACAAGTCATGGAGATCCCTTCATCCAGCAATTAACTTAGAAACGGCTGTACATAATTAAATATTGATACGAGGGGAGATAACGCTCCAACGTCTCGCACCTCCGATTAGCACGGTTGGCTACACATGATGAAAAATAAGTTCAACATACGTACGTACAGAAGTGGAATATGAACCAACTTTCTGTACTGCCAACTTTTGACAACCCTGCAGGGTTAACTATATGTGATCCTCAAACCCCGACCTTTGCCTCGACAGCCATGGACTTGAGGTGCACCGCCCCCCCCCCCCCTACGCCGTGAGAGAGATCTAAAAGGAGACCTCTATTACGGACACAGACTATAAAATTACAAGGTCACTGTGCAGCTCTCTCACGCCTACTTTCCACGCCGCATTGGGACGCCGTGAAGCCAGGAAGGGTAATGTCACATTAAGAAGGGCAACGGCTGGAAGATGGCCCATTACACAGAGCCTGCTTCGGTTGCGCGCCAGAAAGCAGGCCGGATGGCATTGGGGATTTCACGCAGAGAGGAGGGAAGCGGCGTTGAAACAGCCGGCGCATTGGAAGGAGACGAGCGGCTGAGCGACTGAGGGCTTTTGAAAGTCGATAGGCCTTTCGCAGACGTTTCTAAAGCCACCGAATCTGTGGCATGAGTGAGAATAATCATTGGTGCAGAAGTTCACATACTGGCCCAGATTCACGGTTACCTGGGTTCGTTTCGGGTCGTGGACAACACTGGTGGCAAATGGCATCTGAGCTTTTGGTTGAGTGTCCACTAGGGTCAATAAAAAAACACAATGAGATCTTTGTGAGGTGTGTTAACATCATGGCGCAAAAGTCATGGGTGGTTCATCATGTTCTGTGTCAGCTTTAATAGGTGCTTACTAACGGAACTGGCCAGATATTGTATAAAGACCAATGGGGTATATGGTTTTACGACAACGACATGCACATTGATACTAATCGATATGCGATATCAATTAAATGTGTCTCCTGTGCTCACGCAATCATGCGGTGCCTCTCACCTCAAATGGTGATCTTGAACAAGTGGTGGAAATTCCACATTCCCATGACAGCGGGCAGTCTCCCTATGTGACAACCACTGACTTCTCAGCACGCGATGCAGCCTCATCCGGAAGTGCTCATTTCGTGAACCCAGAAGGGACATTGATGAGAATCTTACTGATAATGAGCCCTGCTGTTTTAATATCCGAGCTGTGTACCCGGGTTTCTTAAGTAACACTGGATGCGTAATGAACACCAACATACCCAATGAGACTTGAAAAACATTAAATCCCAAGCAACAACAACCATGGCAATTCCACTAATTAATTATTTTCCTCAACCAGTGTCTCAAGCGTCCCGCCCACACCTTGTCACGAAGACCGCTCCTGTGCGATTGTGGGATTTGTAGGAGCCCTTGAATGAGGTCCGATGAGGGAGCATGCAGGCTGGCACATGTGTCAGCAGCATCTCGGCTAACACGTGTTAGTGGCTCAGCTGGTGAGCGTGCACGAGAGAGCGAGTGCTCAGTCAAGCTCACACCGTGAAGGAAGCCAGCGTCGGCATGGGAGGGCATGTGGAGCTACAGAGGAATTGTATTGGATCGACTGCAGTGCTGGAGAAATGTTCCTATTTGAGATTGCCATGTTTATGAATCCATATTTTTTTTATTTGTTTTCTTCACCAATTTTACCACGATTGTGTTATCGGTGTCGTGTGACGAGATGAAGAAACCATTCGGAAGCTCGCAGGGTATTATAATATTTCATGTGGGAAGAGTGGATATCACAAAGCTACTCCTGAGATCCCTGTAATAAAACTCTGAGCTGCACATAAAGGGGCAGCAATCGTTTCAACCCGCCCTGCTTAAAAGAGGAACGTATTTGTTTAATAATTCTCAAGAGCTGAAATTTGGCCAAATTAAATACAGAATTAAAGTTATCATGATTGCATATATGTGCGTTCATCGGTGACCGGCCTGGGACCATCAACTCATTACGCTTGAGACTCTGGCTTTAACCACAAGCTGCAGCCTGGCTTTGAACCCAGAATCTCAGCAGCATCAGCCCAGCAGCCTGAGCTCTGAGCCAGAGGCAAACCTCAAGACGGAATCTTGAATAAAGTGCTTGGCCACAGCATCGGCCAGGACTGTTTGGGGCAAACTCAATTCAAATTCCATTCGGGGGGGTCGACAAAATGATTACCGCTTTGTGCAAAGTTAACATTAGGTGTCCAATGGAGAAACCTGCCTTGACCATGAGGGATGTGTAATTTCCTCCACTTGCAAATAAATCACCATTGGCGATGAACACTACGATGCTCTTCTGTGCGTGGAGTCACCTCGTCCTAACTCCTGTGCATTACCCTGAATTGACAATAATATAATAAAGCTTTGGTTTGTAGCTTAGAGGGATAATGCTCACATGAGAGAACTGAGTCTCGTAACACTAAGAGACAGTGTTTTTAGCTGACTTACGTTTGAACTGACCTCATTTCTAGAATGTATTGTCGGACTTCTGTTGGGTTTACAGTGCAGGCACTGGTGACAGAACACAGAAAAAACCCACACACACTCGACATTTGGCTTTGCATATGCGTTTGTTTTCATCCTAATGCTGGAGTTTTACCAGACACCAGTAAATACATGCAAAGCGAACCACTCATCTGCAAGGGAAATGCAACTCACAGTGTCCCCCTGCTCAAATGAGCTGTGGGGTGGCACTCATCTCTGTGGGCAGCTCTGAGCCAATGGTGGAAATTAAAAAGCACAGGCCTTGCGGTTGCGATAATGGTAACAATGCCAATTACTTACGCATCAAAGCCCCGCTGAGTCTCGGGACTCTTCTTTATGAAGGTCTTGCAATGGGAGGTTTTCCCAGTTCCACTAATGAGTGTTTTTGCTTCATGTGGGAGGAACATTGCGGTGACCAGGAGAACGCTCGCGCATACGAGGGGACGTCGCTCACGGCTGCCATCTCTCAGTCACCTCACGTTCCCATGCCCACAACACCAGCCGAGCCCTCGCGGTCACCCCATCTAACTAACCAGACTCGTGCCTGCTACATCTTCTGAGAGCCAATGAAGTGGGGACCATTTAGGGTGATTTCAAAGCAGCGTCGTAATTTGGTCGTGAGTCCTGTTGACATGCCCACGGATATACCCCGGTGGTGTCTCTTCGAAGGTCAATCCCAAAGTTGGCGTGATGCTCTGCTGAGGAAGGATGCCTTTGTATATAACTTCAAATGATGATTAAGCCTCTTATAGAATTAGGGGCCTGCTTGGGAGATCTGGCCATTCCCGTTGACAGAACGTGCAGAGAAACCTTGCTACGTACGAAGAAATCACAACGACATCTACAGGGGGAGGTTTGAGATCTACTTGCTGTACTGCACTCTAAAGACACTTTCATCGCGCTTCCATTGGGTCAATGGATCACATTCGATAGCCCTGTCCCTGTGCTATTCACGAATTGCCTCTCGCATGCTCTGCTTTGTTGTTGACAATAGGAACCGGGGGGGGGGGGGGGGGGTCCCTGTTGCGACGTGCATTGAAGAGGGTGATCCATTCATAGATACTAAAGAACGTGTGTAAAGTTGCCGAGAAACAACATTTCAACATGTCTCGGACCAATCTCAATGCACTCGTTAAATATCTAAGCACTCTCCTCTGACATATGGCACTATCGCTTTCACTGTTAAGAAGAGGGTCATTAGACATGAGTGGGGTACATATAAATTGATCACACTGTTTTATAATAGGTGAGTCAAGTGAGATTAACACGTAGACTCTCATGAACAATATTATCCATCTTGATGTGAAGCTTTCGTGACTGCAGGAATCCATACTCTTTGGTTCTTTCGGTAAAGTCACGTAGATAGAAAAATAATAATAGATCACGACGTTTCCATCGCCACACAAGCAATCGTCTTCAGGTGGGAGAGAGAAACAGGCTGCTGAAACAAGTCCATTATTATGTTTTCTACCTACGTGACTTTACCGAAATAATATTATCAATAATAAAGGTGTTTTTCGGTGAGACCTGTTTCGGTCTTAAATAGAGTAAAGGTGATGTCATCGCTGCGAGCCTATCAGGTGCGAAGACCGAACTTCTTCAGAATCCTGGCTATCGCCTGATGAAGCTGGTTGTTGTAATCACCAGCGGTACATCACGGTACTCGAATTGTAAATGTCGTCGGTTTACTCGCCAACACACCGGTGCACTGAAGTAGTAACTAAATTACACATTTTGTTTACGTAACAAACCTCACAGATTGGCTGTGTTGGGTGGTGGCGGGTTTAACGACAATTTTATATTCATGCGATCTAACCCCAAAACAAACATTGCTATGGAAGTGAAGTGAGAGCGTCTCCACGCTCATATAAGCACATCAGACGTGTTCATCCCTATTCTGCAGCCCAGCGCCATTTGTGACTTGTTCGTTTTCTCCATAGGATGATCACCGTTGACGTCCCACACAAAGCCGTACTGAATTCACCAACTCCCAAAGATAACAATAAACCCTATCCAGGATTTAGACTGACAACCACGAGTCGTGCAGTCTGGCCAAACGTACATCCGGGCCAGATTTTAATAAGATAACAAAAAGTTGAAAGGAACAACTTTTGACGGCGAAGATGGCAGAGAGTAAATTTCAATTTCATTATCAAACAACACGAGAAAATCCATTCTATTGTTTATCACGAAACTTTTCTTCCAAAGAGATGCATGGCTGTGTGCCACTGTTAACAAAGCATTCCCTTCACCTGCCTCTGACCAGACACCCGGACTCGGAGCCAGAAAGAAAAAAAGAATGACAGCGCCAGTTCTGGCTCATCCATTGCCTCCCAGTATTGGCCTCGACAGACCGACTGACTTGACGACAACGTCCCATTGTGGGCAAAGGGGGGAACGGTCACGCGACTGACACTCTCAAACTCCCCGGACGCACGAGGCTGCTCTGGCGATGGGGTTGAGTGGCGGGAGACTGCATTGTAACCGCGGTAAAATTACGCCGCACAGCTCGGCGCACGACCCTTACACTCGGGGCACGGGCCGAGAGGAGCACCTTGCTTGGAACTCTCGCTCAGCACCACAGCCCAGTCAACTCCTGTTTTTGGACTGTACAGTCCTGTTCTCCTATCACGCAGTTCCCTGAAGAACACCGCGTTATGGAAAAATGGCGTTATAATAAATAATATGTGATATAGGGCAGAGCACGGCCCCGGATAACACGAGAGATGCGTTCACAGGCTGAACAAAAACTGCGGCGTGTGGGTAGCATCTAGAAGCATCCAGCAGCATCCCGCGTTGTACGCCGAGGCAGCCGTATGGCCGCTAATTCCTACTCGTGCAGCGTAGCACCGTTCACTCAATCGAGTTATATCCGATTCACGTCCGCGTTATAAAAAAATGCGTTCCCTGACACATCCATCGCGTTGTATCCGATTCGCGTCATGAAAACAACACGTGTGCTAGGAGAACGCACTGTGATTTGAATGCCTCTTATCGCGCAATGCCTTTTTTTATAGCGAAGTCCGAGTGTTTGTTCAAGGAAGGAACTGTCAATGCGATTGACAATATGCAGTCACAGCTGCTGCCCCGAGACGTGACTGATCCCGATTCATAGGAATGTGGAATTTCCAACATTGGCTCTGCCGCCACCAGTGGAGTTTCACACTACCCATTGCCACCCAACAACTTCTCTCTCTTCAGGTCAACCATTATAATTTAATTGAAAATGTATAATAAGCCTGCCTCATCAATTTAAATTAATTTGTATTTTGTAGCTCCCATATATTTGTATAAAAAATGCGTGAGAGCTGATTTTAAATACACTATGTAACACAATTTTTGTTCCTGGGTAGTAAGTGTTATTTCGTAATAGCTTATGCCTAAAAAGTATAGAAAATGGGTATTATTCTCCACAAACTTTGTTTTTGTGACCAGCATAGTGATATTTAGAAATTTACATATTTTGAATGAGAAAACAGGCGAATTTGTATCTTTTTGTTCACGTAAAGTCAGAAAAAAACACATATGAATAAAAATTAGCATGTAAGTATACTAAAGTAATACAAAAATTACTACAAAAGATTTAGAAGTGAGTAGTTTTTCGAGATTAATGATTATACTGTAAATCACTTTCACGAATCAGCCCCCAAACGTAATATCACATCAAGATCTCGTTATACTGTCCTTGGTAGCGGTGTTCAAAGTCCAATATATCCTGGTGGAAGCGCTCACCTTGTTACTCCGAATATGCTCCCATGTTCTCCTTGAATTTATCAAGATGAGCATCAAGGATATGGACTTTAAGGGACATCCTACAGCCCATTGTGCCGTAGTTCTTCACCAGAGTCTCAACCAGCTCCACATAGTTTTCGACCTTGTGATTGCCCAGGAAGCCACGAACCACTGCGACAAAGCTGTTCTAAGCCGCATCCTCCTTAATAGTGAGCTTCTTGGGGAATTCATTGCACTCCAGGATCTTCTTTATCTGTGGTCTGACGAAGACACCGGCTTTGACCTTTGCTTCAGACAGCTTAGGGAAGAAGTCTCGAAGGTACTTGAAGGCTGCCGACTCCTTATCTACAGCTCTGACAAATTGTTTCATAAGGCCCAATTTGATGTGCAGTGGTGGCATCAGCACCTTCCGGGGGTCCACCAGTGGCTCCCACTTGACGTTGTTCCTCCCAACAGAGAACTCGGTCCGCTGTGGCCAGTCTCGCATGTGGTAGTGCGCCTTGGTGTCCCTGCTGTCCCAAATGCAAAGATAGCACGGAAACCTGCTAAAACCGCCTTGGAAACCTATCAGGAATGCCACCATTTTGAAGTCTCCGATGACCTTCCAGCTGTACTCATCATACTTCAAGGCAGCCAGCAAGGTCCTGATGCTGTTGTAATCATCTTTGAGGTACACCGAGTGAGCCACGGAAAGACACGGGTACTTGTTACCATTATGAAGCAGCTCGGCTTTGAGGCTCCTGGATTAGTTGTCAATGAAGAGGCGCCACTCATTCTGATTAAAAGATATTGCCTCGAACAGACTGGTCAGATTGTGTCAGAAGCAGAGCCGATCTTGATGGGTGAAGAAGCTGCAAAAAGGTTGGTGACGCTTCCTCTGATCTGTGACTTGCACACCTTCATCCAACAAATTCCACTGCTTGAGCCTCGACATCAAAAGATCGGAATTGGACTTGGTGAAACCAAGATCTCTGATCAAGTCGTTGAGGTGTTTTTAGTTGGGGTAGTATGGGTTTCCCTCCTCAGCTCCACCTCAGAAATTATCTTCTGGATCTACAAGGTCTTCCTCGCTCTCTGACTTGCTGCTATCTTTTAAAGACGGCTGCTCTCTCTCCGGAAGAGTGGGTACGGTGAGCTCATGGCAGTGTGGTACCGGGGTGATGGATGAAGGTCTGGATACGTGATAGCAGGTGCATTCTTGCCAGTCCAACGTTTGGAAGGGTCCACCATACAGAAGTAGCAGTTGATTGTATGGTCAGTAGTTTCCCGCATAATTATTTGGATAACGAACTTCACGGCTCTCTTTTCCCCTCTGTACCATCCTACAAAAATGCATTTATTTCACCCATGACTAATGTGTAAGATATTCTCACAAAATGTTTCATCTTACCTATGAAAGTATTTTTTGTCTGTCTGTCTCTCTGTCCTTCTGTGTACGCGACTTGCGATGGATTTAACTCACAAATTGTGGAGTTTACGTTTAAAAAAAGTATCCTGATACCACGCGATAAGCCCTGTGGTGAGCCAGCGCTATTCGTATTTCACATCCGTCAACTTTAAAGTAGTTAAATTAACAATTTAGTCCTAATAATTATTATATTACTACGCTAAGCGCGCATCTGCGCATGCGTGAAACATTGATCTGTGGTTACAATGCACACACGCGATCAGTGGGGGGGTAGGGGGGAATTCTCATTCGCATTAAAAATGCAGAAAAAATACGTAACGCTGAGGTAAATTCTTCAAAGTGTGATGTCCTCTTCTCCCCCCCCACCCCAATGTGTGCAGGAACTACTATAGAGTCGGTAGATGCTACTACTATAGTCCTCGGTACTAATGTAAAGCGGGCGGTGGGATGGTGGGGGGGCGGGGTAGCAGCCCAGCCCCAACCTGCCAAGGTGCCACCTCGGCTGCCTGGGCAATCTAGGCGAGGCCAGGGGCTCTGCACAGGGCTAGGCCTCACCACGGTACTCTGTTAAGTTAGTAGTTAACTGCTATAGAGTCGATAGATACTATTATGGAGTCGCTATATACGACTATAGAGTAGGCAGATACTATGGTAGAGTCGGGAGATACTACTGCAGAGTCGGTAGATGCTACTGTAGAGTCAGCAGACACTGCTATAGAGTCTGCAGATACTACTATAGTCAGTAGACACTGCTATAGCGTTAGTAGTTACTGCTATAGTCAGTGGATACTACTATAGAGTTAATATATATGACTATAGATTCAGTAGATACTACTATAGATGCAGTAGATACTACTGTAGAGTCAGTAGTTACTACGATAGTAGGTAATTACTACTATAGTCGGTATATAATACTACAGTCTGTAGATACCACTATAGTCAGTATATACTGCTGCAAAGTCAGTAGATACTACTATAGAGACAGTAGATACTGCTATAGAGTCTGCAAATACTACCATAGAGTCAGCAGATACTGATATATAGTTAGTAGTTACTACTATCGCCAGTGGATAATACCATAGAGTTAGTAGAGACGACTATAGATTCAGTAGATACTACTATAGTCATTAGATACTACTGTAGAGTCAGTATTTCTACTATAGATTTGGTTGATACTACTATAGAGTTTGGCAGATACTACAGTCAGCAGAAACCACCATGGTCAGTAAATACTGCTACAGTCAATAGATACTACTATACAGTCAGCAGTTACTACTATAGCGTCGTTAGATACTACTGTAGGGTCAGTAGGTACTACTGTAGAACCAGATCCTACTGTAGAGCCAGACGCTACTATAGAGTCACGAGATACTACTCACTCTGTTGTATGTAGGGTGTGTAGGTACATTTGCCTACGCGGGGGTAAACATTTTCAGAAATCTTTTAGATCAACTATTTACCCCCAGCTTTCTATTACTTTTTGGACTTCTGCAAGCCTCTTATAATTTTGTTGATGGACAAATGGACAGACAAATGACACGCCGGGCTTTCACAATAGCTTAGTATTTGTGTATGTATATGTAATGTTTTAAAGACAACTTTTGAAATATTTTTGAAATAACATTGAAAATTGTAAAACATTTTAAAGTAGAAAAACGTTTACAATTACATTTTTTAAATCACATTTTATAACATAAAATTACGAGCAACATTTGTCCATCTTACCTTCTAGATTTTTTTAGCATTGCTCGCAGGTGAAATGAGGTGCCCAGGGTTTGTCTTGATCCCCGATAGGCATGCCGAAATATGCCTTGTAGGCCTCACACATCTTAGCAGATGCTTCTACAGAGTACTTTTTTCGCTCTTGTCTTGATGAATTGGCCACAGACATAGCAAAATGCGTCTGCCGGATGCTTGCAGCCTCTTGATTCCATCTCAGAAAAATGCAGATATGTATCCATTTAGGCAGCTGGAACTAAACTGAACTGGTGGGCTTAAGGCCCCTGTATTTATATTACTATTTATATGACTGGAAAGTTCTAGAATGCTACTCCAAGTTTACTCAGCACTTAATCTATCTGGAATGTTCTGTAAAATAGATACATTTCAAAATATCCTTTTCACAAAAGCAAAGTTTGTGGGGAATAACAGCCATTTTCTGTACTTTTGAGGCATAAGCAATTAGGAAATAAGACTTACTACCCAGAAAAATAAAATAAAGAAATAATTGTTACACAGTGATATTATTTTAATTAATCTTAACAGCTGTGTCAGTGTTAATAAAACAATTAACCATAATTGTTATTTTTAACTGGTTTAGAAACATCGAATTCTAATGACATGTTATAGATCATCATCAGACGAAACAATGTCCATCGGTTTTGCAAGAGGCACAAGAGTACTATAGAGTGGATGTTTACAAAACCTGTGGGCAACGTCGTCATTTGCCGGGCTAGGACATTGTGTGACGTTTTGTGGCCCGACTTTTTCCTGCATGCCTCGGTGCACACCCACCAGTAACGTGGTGCTTTTGAGATGGGGTTGGTGGATTATTGTGAGATCACTGTCTCGTGAATTCCCCTCCCACCACTACCACCCCCCCCCCCCCAATAACTCCCATCCCCCATCATGCTCGGCTGAGAGGTGGCCAGGAGGTGACAATGCACAGAGAGGCTTCCTGAGCACATGGTGTATCTGTGGAATGGTGAATGCCAAGCCCTCGTATGAGGGGGGTTTCTCTTACGAATCGCTTGCTTCTTTCTACTTGTAAAACTGTTCATCATCAAATTGGCCAAACATCTCAATGTAGGGCCCTCCTGCAAAATATAAAAACTTTGAAACTCTATCGTTTTTTTTTTCTCGATCAATATACAACGAGATTCATCCGGCATTAACAGGTCTAGAATTAAATGACTGAAATGTACGTCATATAACTCATATGATTGTAAAAGCACATCTCGACATATTCGGTTGCAAATTAAAATGTTTAACACCTCAATAAGTGCAAATGCAACTTTTTTCCGCAAACACTGCAAATCATTTTACTTATCTCCATTTATAGAGCGGAGAATGCTTTTTAATGTTCAATTTAAAAAGGTCACACGTTAAAAATGTTTTTTTACCATGATTTCATGCGGGCACAATTTCGTGATTTGGCATTTTCAAGCTCCTACATTTACAAGATGAAGTCTATTTGTTTAATCGAGTGTTTTGCAATGTAAAAATAAAAATAAATACCTTCCGTTCCGTTTTATGCGACTCATGGTCTGCACGGGGCCGAACAACATTTTTTAAAGTTCGATCATCAGCCCTGAGGGCGACGATGTGGCCAAGCGGTAGCGCGCTTGCAGTTGAAGCTCAGAGGCCACCCTGATTATCACTAGGGGGTGCATTACATTTTAAAAAATCCTGGACCGTTGACTTCACGGTGGACATTAAAGATCCTGTGACGTTATTTGAAAGGAGTAGGCCAAGCGTGGCAGCATTACGCTTAAAATTTTACCAAAAAAAATACAATTATCTGCAAATGATTTAATGATGTAAGGCTACATAGCAACATACAGCAACGAATAACATATATACTAAATTATCATTAAAAAAACATTTTTTTTTTAGTCACGGTATTAAACTCACCTTACTCTGCAGGAAACGAGCGCGACAAATCGTTACTATAAGCTTGAGCAACGGCAGCAGTGGCCGTGACCGTGCGAGCGCTCCTCACCATGAACAGAATGATGGGCAGCGGCTTGGTGGGCAGGCCCAGCTCGCCGCGCGGGTACTCCTCGCCGTAGTCGTTGCCGGCCGACAGCTCCTCGAACACGGCCACGAGATCGCGGAGCGACTCGGTGACAATGGAGCGCAGCAGGTTGGACATGAGCGTCGCGACGCTGCCGAAGAGGTGGTCCATCCTCCTCGTCCTCAGCACCTGCGACGGCAAGAACGGCAGGGTCACCTCACCCGTGTCGCGCTCGAGAAGGGTTTTGGACCCGCGCGTCATTCGCCACGACGTCTGACGTTTCGCTCCGTGTTCCCCGGGAGCTTCGTCGGTAACGCCCGTCTGGAAGCAAGTTCGGTTCCCCGAGGAAGGAGAACGTTGGACATCACGTGGTGCAAGCCGCGCATCGCATCGGAGAGCCGTACGGCGCGACGTCGAAACCTATGCAGCAGCAGCATCACTGCTGGACACTCGCCAGAAAGGGCAGACTAAAAATACAAAACTGGCCGACGAATAAAATAAAGTAGACACAACTCCTGTGCCCCCTAATTAAACAGTGCTGGCAGAGGCATTCAGATAAATTTAAGACAGCTTTCAGAGATTACATCCCCCGACCTAGCCCCTTACCAAATAGCAAGTTACTAGGTCGAATACATCTTACGTGGGCTATGACACTGGAACAGGGCCTGCTTTGCAAATGGTGTCACAAGGGTTTTGGTGTCCTCATTACAGAAGGAATTGGTAAATCACCGGGGACATTATGCAGCAGAGAACTATAGATCTCCACGGACTGTGTTTGTATACGTGTACAGTTACGAGTGCATCTGGACAGGACGACCTGCAGCAGAGCACTCAATGCGCATGTAGAAGGTTATGGAGTTACAAATCATGACCTAGATTCCAACGTAGCCCATCACCAACAAGGGTCAATAAAATAATCTCATCTCTGCCACCTCCTGCACATTACAAGTAGGGTAAGAGTTCTAAGCCTTTCATGGCTGGATTCCATACAGAGCCCAAGGTTTTACAGCTGATGGGGCCATAATGTCAGTTGATAAAATCAATAACCAGGTGGGATGCCAAATTTCTTGCAGCTCTCACATCGCGCGCACGACCTACAATTATATGCGGCCAGGTAGCGCGAAGGCCAAATGCTCCAATTGACGAAAACAAGGTTGAAAATTCACTTAGCCCAGCCTACCCTCCTGTCTACATTAATAAAATGAGCGCCACGTTTGTGGGAAGTCAACAGTGGTCGTCCGACGAAGAAGAGACTTGGCTCCCGTGAAAAGGAAGATGAAATTTCCACCAGTGGCTCAGGGTCGCTAATGGAGATGAGTGCTGGCATCATTGCTCATGTGAGCAGGAGGACACTTTGACCCTTTGAGATGTCCTTGTAGCTTGTGCTGCAGACTCGTTCCGTGTGCCCTCAGCACTTCTATACTAATTTTCTTGCTGTGGATTTCACACCTGATGATGATTGCTTGTGTTGCAGTCGAAATGTCGTGAGAATTTTATTGTTTCAGATTTTTTTATTACTTTATTATTTCCCTTCTACGTGACTTTACCGAAAGAACCAAGAATATGAATCCCTGCAGTCACGAAAGCTTTAAATCAAAATTTCACTTCTATACTATTA